>NC_053491.1:300086918-300427807 GCF_905171775.1 Rana temporaria
TTGTTTACCATTTTGGCGCCGCATTTTGAAGGAAGGGTGATTTTGGGTGGTGATTCTAATGTCACCTTTGACAATATCCTTAACAAATCTGCAGCTGGGATCCCACACCTTAAAAGACCTCCCAAACATAGCCTTCAAATTGCCCGTCTTCTGCATTCATTGGGTCTGGTAGACACATGGAGGGAATTTAACCCTACGGTAAAAGACTACACGCATTACTCGGCTCCGCATAAAACTTACGCGAGAATTGATCATATTTTTTTACATGCCTCTGAGGTTCACGATGTGTCTTCCGCATCCATTTTTGAGGTTCCTTGGTCGGACCATTCTTTGGTGGTCGTTAAATTGGCTAATTCGATTTCTTCTCCCGGGTTTCGTCCATGGCGCCTTAACGCATCTCTTCTCTCCAACTCGGTCCATTGTACCATGTTGGAGAAGGAGATTAGAGAATATTTTGAAAACAATGACAATAATGAGACTTCTCCCAGTTCCTTATGGGGGGCTCATAAAGCGGTAATCCGGGGTAAGATCATACAGCTTTCGTCAAAATTGAAACGGGAACATAAGATAGACATACTGACACTTGAAAAAGATTTTGAAATTCTAAGCAAGTCCCACAAGCGAAACCCCTCTCGGTCTTCCCTTGCCAAGCTTGATTCGGCCAGACTGGCGCTTAATTTAGCTCTCACATCCTCAGCGAATAAACATTTGTTATGGCGGAACAGTAAATTCTATATGCGGGTTAATAAGTTCGGGCCACAGTTAGCAGCCAAACTCTCGCCTAAATTGAGGTCGTATGCGATTCCCAAGATTAAGGCTTCAAATGGCCACTTGACCCAAAACCCCGAAAAGATTCTCAAGGCCTTTCAATCTTTTTATTCAACTTTATATTCCTCCGATGAACGACACTCCCAAGCGGACCTTGACACTTTCTTGAAGAATGTCCCGCTCCCTAGACTTTCAGACTCCCATCGCTCCATCCTTGATTCACCATTTCAAATAGCAGAGATTCACAATGTTATTAAAGATCTTAAGACTGACTCGGCCCCAGGACCTGACGGTTTTTCAAACCAATACTACAAGACTTTCTCCGAGATTCTGGTTCCCTATCTGGTTCGGTTCTTCAATTCCATGCGTAAAGAACCATTATTGGATCCCTCAGCAAACCTAGCGTTTATTTCAGTCATTCCCAAACCGGGGAAGGACCCTAGTGAAGTGAGCAATTATAGGCCAATCTCGTTGATAAACAACGACATGAAGATAATGACTAAAGCCTTGGCCAATAGACTGGCCTCCTTTATTGGATCTTATATTAATAAGGATCAGGTGGGTTTCATCCCGGGAAGACAGGGACCGGACCAGATACGGAGAGCAGTGGACGTTATTTCCCTTATGAGGTCGGGCTGGGATGGAGGGTCCCCCCAAGAAGGCTACCTGCTGTCTATTGATTTGCAAAAGGCATTTGATACGGTAGAATGGCCTTACCTTTTTGAGTTGCTCCGTCAATGGGGTTTTGGGCCTGACTTTATAAAAATTTTGGAAGCACTGTATTCCCAACCGATAGCACAGGTTAGATTTCAGGGTTATTTTTCGGCGAAATTCCCCATCAGAAAGGGAACGAGACAGGGTTGCCCCCTCTCCCCCCTTCTTTTCGCGGTGGCCATAGAAACTTTGGCCATCGCGATCAGAAATCACCCGGATATACAGGGGGTTCAATGCGGACAAACAACACATAAATGTGCCTTGTTCGCTGACGACGTACTCCTTTTTCTTACAGCCCCATCTACCTCGACCCCTAACGTAATCCACCTCCTTAATGATTTTGGCAGCATATCAGGTCTAAGAGTTAATATGTCTAAATCGGTAGCACTCAATGTATCCCTCCCGCAATCACAAGTAGATAGCTTGAAAAGTAACTTCCCATTCTCCTGGAACTCTACATCTATCCCTTATTTGGGTATTAACCTCACTTCACAGACTGAATTTCTCCACAAACATAATTACCCACCCATGGTTAAAAAGTTAATGGAAGATCTACGTCAATGGTCTTTATATAATCTTTCTTGGCTAGGTCGTGTAAATGCAGTTAAGATGACCCTCCTACCCAAGATTTTATATCTTTTCCGCTCCCTCCCTATCCCGGTTACTAAATCATATATTGATTCTCTCCAATCTGCTATAACTAAATTTATTTGGGAAAAAAAAGGGAATCGCCTTTCTAAATCCGTGCTTTTTCGGCCCAGGCTGAAAGGGGGCCTTGGTCTACCGAATTTATGGTGGTACTATCGTGCTGCCCAACTTAGCCAGTTTTCCATAATTTACCTTAAAGGTCCCAAGCCAGACTGGGTCTCCATGGAAAGAGCAGCGACCCCGGGATTCACCCTAGATTTCCTTTTATGGACCCACCCTAGGAACCGACCTCCGATTCTAGCTCCTACACTATCCCACTCTATGTCTCTTTGTGACTCATTGCATAAACTAACTTCAGTGGTGTCTCATTGGCACCCTCTTGCACATATCTTCCATAATCCTCGATTCCCACCCGGTTTAGATATTACAGCCTTCAAATGGTGGCTGGACAAAGGTTTATACAGAATTGGCCACTTTTTTAACTCGAACGGACCCCTCACATTAAATTATTGCTCCTCTAGACTAAAAATGCCCCCTTCTGAGAAATTTCGCTTTTTTCAAATTTCCCACTTTTTACACCAGATTAAGAAGACCTGCACGGAACAACCTTCTGTGACCCCTTATGAGCAGTGGTGTTCCTCAGCCATGGACACAAAGGGGGGTATATCTTTAATTTACTCAGCTTTGGCAGAACCTCTGGAGAAAGCGCTTTACATGAAGAATTGGGAGCGTGACCTTGATCTGGATTGGTCACTGGAAAGATGGCACTCCAATTTGGCTCGCTCCTTTAGGGGCATTTTGAATGTATCACTTACCGAAACGTGCCTCAAGGTCATGACCCGTTGGTATTTAGTTCCCACCCGAATTGCCAAATTTTACCCGCAATCCTCCCCTCTGTGTTTTAGGGGTTGTGGACTTTCTGGCTCATTCCTTCATATATTGTGGGAGTGCCCCAGGATTCGTTCCTTCTGGCACAAAGTTTTCCACCTTATTAGAAAAGTCACGGGAATAGGGGTTGCTTGTGATCCTGTAATTGCCTTACTCAACAGCCCTATCCCCAAAATTCCCAAAAGCTCACAGGCGCTGATATTTTTTATTTTACTAGGGGCAAAGATGACTATTACCAAGGCTTGGAAATCCCCGTCGGTCTCTATTTTAATGGCCAAGAGAAAAATCTCGTGGATGATGTCCAACGAGAGGATTTCCAACATGATCCTTGATTCCGCTGATAAATTTAAGCTTATCTGGGAACCTTGGGCAACGTATGTCGGAGTCCTCCTCTGATTCCATTCGTAAGCCCTTGAAATATATGATTTGCTAGGCTCTCCGTGTAACTCCGTTATCCTCTTACTTCTTGATATTCTGTCTTCTTCTCTCTGATCTGTTTCCCCCTATCTTTTTCCATTTCTTTTCTTTTCTTCACTGTACTAGTATCTACAATGTGATTAACGTTATAGTTCAGGCCCGAGAGGGTCCACTTCGTTCTGATCTCTTATTTGCACTCGGTTTTGACTTTTATTTGTTGTGTTTTTTTTTTTGCAATAAGGGTTTGTGAAGCTTTGTTAAGGTCTTTGAAAGTTCTTATTTTGTTAGGTTTTTTGTTGTTTTATTGGTCATAACAATCTCTTATGACCCATATGTTTGGTTGACCCTCAGGTCCTCCTCGAGCTTGTTTTAGTCCAAGGCTATACATAATATAAAAGGCCCATCCTTAGTTATGGTGGATTATTTAGGCTATATGTTCATTTTGGAGGATTCTCAGTTCCCCACTCCCGGGACAGTGTGTTCCCTCTAGGGGCTCGGGGGGAGGGTGGACTTGGAGTTTCCGTCACTATGGTCGAGTCTATATGTGATTTCTAGCTTATGTTAATATGGATAAGGCTATATTCTGTCTTCTTTTGATTGGGACTTATTGTACCTTTATGTATATTGTGCAAATCTTTTCAATAAAAACATTTAACAAAAAAAAAAAAAAAAAAAAAAAAAAAAAAAAAAAAGAAAAGACCAGCTCTGAGGCCTGAGCTGAAGGACCTGGAGCAAGCTGTAAGGAAGCAGAAAGAACTGGTGAGCTCTCTGAAGGAGAACAGCGGAATATTTAAAGAAAAATATAGGAATGAGGAGCGATTTAATCGCATGAGAAGAGGAGCCGCTTCATGCATGGAGGATGGGGAAGCCAGCGAGGAGATGCAGGTACAGGCAGGGTCGGCGGTGAGTGAGAAGGTGGGCCCGGAGGATGAGCCCATCAGTTCAACACCTCAGACATCCGCTGAGCCCTCTGCCCCCTTCACACCCCAGCAATGTGGCACATCTCAGGAGGGTGAAGGTCCTGCCATGCTGGATTTCATAACCAAGTTGGAATCCCCTCCAGATGCGGCTTCCCCGGATGGTGATGTCAAGATGGACGCCGTTTCTAGTCCTGTGGAGAGAGCAAGATCCACCATGGAGTCTGCAGCAGCTGAGGGAAGCTCTGATCCCAGCCATAAAGTCGCACAGGTAACAACCCAGCAAGCAGGTACAGTGTGTGTGCAGGATGGTGGTGGGAACTTTATTATTGACAATAAGCTTGCTGAGGGTTGTAGTGCTGCAGGCAGTCAGCCCATAGACAATGTACAGCATACACCTGATAAAAACTGCCAGTCTGCGGAAAGGTCCATGGACAATACAGTGACTTTGCCTGGACCAGGCACAGCGGCTGTACCTGCGAATGATGGAGGAGATGCTGGGTGCAGTGGTGCCACAACTCAGCAGAAGTCTGCATTGGACAGGACTGGAGCTGTGTGTACAGAGCGGGGGAAGGGGGTGGGTCCTGCCTCTGCTAATACAATCCCAGCTGAATCAGACGCTTTGCCGGCAGGTTTGAATGTATCTAAGGACAGGACTGCAAGTACTGGGGGTGGAAGGAAATCCTATGCTGGTGTTGCTGCTGCAGGATCTGGGAAGGGGGAACAAGCAGGGAAGGAGCATGGGAATGGGTTGTCTTCCTCCCTGTTTAAAAGGAGGAATGTTGTGCAGCTGAGGTGGGAAGGCGGTGGAATCCCCCCACATAGGAGGGCGGTGGTGGATAAGATTCTACAGATGGGGTTCACGCCCGCAGATATCTTCGCCCTGATCAGTCCGGCAGATTCCTATGAGTATGATTTGTCCTTTCTCCGCCCGGAGTCTTTGGACATATTTTGGGAGAAATATGAACGTGTGTGTAGGGGCCTGCCGGACTGGAAGGGGCTCATGCCCAAACTTGTCTCCCGCCAGCCACTCATTAAAGTGGTCACGATTCTGGTCCGCAATGAGTCTATACCACCGGGGGATCTATGTATATGGCTGAGGAGGTATGGAGACGTCCTGGGCCCCCTAAAGAAGATTCTGGATTACCGGGGAATATGGACGGGGGGATGGTCTGCTCAGTTAAAACTAAAGATCATTGATAATGTCGTCCAGCATCTGCCATCCTCAGCTTTCCTGGGGAGGGACAGGCTGACCATCTTCTATCCGGGCCAGCCAAAGCTCTGCAATAAGTGTGGAGACAAGAGTCACCTTGCATCCTCCTGTCCAGTGATGAAGTGCTCTCTGTGCCAGGGTATAGGACATCTGGCTAAGGATTGTAACCTCATAAGGTGCAATCTGTGCAATGCAGTGGGGCATCCTTATAGCCAGTGTCCTGAGGCAATGCACAATAAGCCTGAGCTCATGAGAGAGTTCTTCCGCCTGGACATGGAGGATGCTCGGAGCTCAACAGCTGGAGGGCCTGTGAGTCCATCTGAGTCTGTGCCAATTCCCAATGTGTCCGTGGTGCCCCAGACTGTGCCAATTCCCAATGTGTCAGTATCTCCCCAGTCTGTGGTGCCCCAGTCTGTGCCAACACCCAATGTGCCCGTGTCTCCCCAGTCTGTGGTGCCCCAGTCTGTGCGTTTACCTAGTGTGTCAGTGTCTTCCCAGTCTGTGTCTTCTAAAATTTCAGAGGCAGCAAGAGGTGCTGGTGCATCAAGTGCATTGCCAGTCCCCCTCCCTCGACGCTGCAGGGTTCCTGTTAAGGATTGTGGGGTGCAGAGGAATGGGGAGGATGGTGAAGAGGCTGGCCTGGTGGTAGATAAGGGAAGGGAGTGTGGGGGGGAGGGGGGTGAAGTGGAGGATAGGTGTGGGGAGGCTGTTGACTCCGGTTTGTCCAAGGATGATATGGAGTGGTTGGAGGATAGGAGGAGGAGGGGCAAAAGGAAGAAAAAAAAAGGAGGTACAGTTACCTTAAGTCCTGAGGTTTTGCCTTTGGCGAATAAATTTAAGGTGCTGTCTGATGAGGATGATGATGATGATGATGCTGATGATGATGATGATGATGATGATGATGATGCTGATGATGAGGAATGGGACTCATTCAGTTCTGCATCCTCTATGGATGATGAGTGCCAGGGTGCAGCAAAGCGCGCTGGTTCTCCAGGGAGACGGAATAGTCAGGCTAAGAAAGCGAGTTTGATGCTGACATTTTGTTTTTGCAAGAGACCCATCTGAGTAGTCTGGCCGATGTACATCTGGCAAAGAAGGAGTGGAGGAGTGGTCCCTCATTTTGGTCTCTTGCGGCCGAGCCTTACAGCGGGGTTGCAGTCCTTTTTTCTGGTATGGTAACATGCCGGCGGGTAATTGAGGTAGAGATTGGGAGATGCATGGTCTTGGACGTCTCTGTGAAGGGGCAGGACCTGCGCCTGATTAACATCTATGGTCCCCAGACGAAGTGGGACAGGAAATGCCTCTTTACAAAGATTAAGCCTTTTCTTTTTACGGCCCAGCAGGTTATCTTTGGAGGTGATTTCAACACCATTACTAGGTCTAAAGACAGGAGAGGTGTCAGAGATAAGCTGGGCTATGACACCCTTTTTCTCAATGCGATAGTTAGGGAAGCAGGTCTGGTAGATGCGCACATTAAGCGCTGCCCAGACAGCACGGGGTTCACGTTTCAGAGAGGTAATAGTCAGAGTAGGATAGATAGTTTTTTTTTAAAGGGAGACTCTGCTTTTTCGGCACCTGTGTGTCGGGCAGTGGAGTTTTCTGATCACTGTATTCTATCTGTGACTCTGAATGCCTCAGACATGCCACCTAGGGGGAGGGGTATCTGGAGATTGAATTCGACCCTCCTGGAAGACGAGAGAGTAAGACAATCCTTTGAGGATTTTTTTCAAGCACAGGTAACGATCCTAGACTTTTGCAACAGCAAGTCAGAATGGTGGGAGCTTGTAAAACAGCGGACTGTTGGGCTTTTCAAGGCCATAGGGAAAAAGAAGCAGCAGGATAAGTATATCGCCTACCAGCGTTTGCGGAGGAAACTTGACCGCCTTGTTTCGAATGGAGGAGATTCTGGGGCGATCTCTGAGGTGAAGCTCCTCCTTAGGAGACATCAATATGACCGGCACGCCTCTTTGGTTCAGGAGAGGGATTACGGGAAATACCATTCGCCTGACCCTTACCAGAACTGTAAACAGAGCGTAGCAGTTAAGACGGTCAATGGCCTGAAGGACAGTACGGGTTCTCTGACAAAGTCTAGGTCAGGGATCCTGGAGGTTGTCAGGTCATACTATGCCGATCTCCTGGGAGGAAGGAACCTTGATCGGACAAGGATGTTGGGTTTTTTGGACTCTACACCAGGACTGGAAAGTAATGTTCCTTTGATGAATTTGACAGATGAAATCACTGCAGATGAGGTAATCCGGGCTATTGAGAAACTGGCCATCAAGAAAACGCCAGGGCCAGATGGTTTGACAGCCGAAATTTTATAAATGTTTTAAGACGATCCTGGCTCCCTACCTTGCGGAGGTCTTTAATGGCTGTTTACAAGAGGGTTCTCTCCCTCCCTCCATGAGGCAATCTGCAGTGATCCTTCTGTCAAAGGGTAAAGATCCTTCGATGATTGAGAATTGGCGCCCCATCAGCCTTCTTAATGTCGATAGAAAGATACTGGCAAAGATTTTTTTCTGGCGATTATCACCAGTGGCAGGCAGTTTGTTATCCCACCACCAGCACTGCTCGATCCAAGGTAGAAGCACCTTCTCAGCAGTGTTAGCTGTCCGGGAGGCCTTGGAACGTTGTAGGGCTGCTGGTTGGGGTAAATTTTTGCTGACATTGGATCAGGCTAAGGCCTTTGATCGGGTTAATCATGAGTACTTATGGCTACTTCTTGGCAAATATGGCCTGGGGGGGGGGGGGTTTCATTGATTGGCTCAAGATTTTGTACAAAGGGGCTGAAAGCTTTCCTCTGGTTAATGGTTGGGTCGGGCAGCCCTTTGTGGTTGGCTCGGGTGTGCGTCAGGGGTGCCCATTGAGTCCTCTGCTATATGTGTTTGCAATTGACCCCTTTGTCAGAAGGCTAGAGAGTGGACCATTGTGCGGGGTACCTTTGGGCATCGCTGGTAAGCCTCCTTTGAAGGTTGTGGCCTATGCTGATGGTGTTTCTGTTTTTGTCTCTGGGACTG
Source organism: Rana temporaria (assembly GCF_905171775.1). Classification (NCBI taxonomy): domain Eukaryota; kingdom Metazoa; phylum Chordata; class Amphibia; order Anura; family Ranidae; genus Rana; species Rana temporaria. The sequence continues at coordinate 300,095,501 of NC_053491.1, forward strand.
GGGAGGCGCAGGAGGTGGTCTCAGTGATAAGGCAGTATACAGAGGCATCAGGTTCAAAGGTCAACCAGGACAAGTGTGAAGCTTTCTGGATGGGCGTGGAAGGTGAGAGCTTTGTTCTTCCGGACGACTTCCCGCAGCCCCAACAAAAAATTAGAGTTCTAGGCATTGAATTCGGCCCAGGTGACTATGGCCATGCAAATTGGGTGAACAGGCTGGAGAATGTCGATGCCAAGGTGGCAAGCTGGAAGGGCTGGCGGCTTTCCTTGAGGGAAAAGGTTGACCTGATCAAGACTTACCTGATTCCGATTTTTCTGTATGTCAGTTTTGTTTGCATTTTGCCAGCCTCTCTCTATACCAGGATCTATAGTTGTTTCTTCCAGCTGTTATGGGGGAACAGAATAAACCTTGTCAAAAGGAATGTGACTTACCTTCCTAGGCGGGAGGGTGGTCTAGGGATGATCAACCCTGTAGTCTTTTTCTCTCTGATGTTTGTGAAGTACAATCTTGGTAATATGTTGGCAGAGAGACCGCCTGGGTGGGTTGGTATTTTACAGTCCTGGTTTAGGCCCTTTCTGCGAGACTGGGAAAATGGTGGGCCAGTGAAAAGCCTGAGGGTCAAGCATGACAAGCTCCCGGCTTATGTTGCCCCGTGTTTGAAAATGCTTCGGCAGTGGCAAGTAACGGCAGGAGAAGTCAGATCCCTTCCAAGGAAACTTCTTGAGAAGCGAATCATGAGCTTTGCTTTTTGCGAGCCACTGGCCTTAAGGGATTGCCCAAGCCTGGTTTTGGGGGCGGGTTTGCGATTGATTAATTTGGAGAGAATCCCAATGAAGTTTAGGGATCAGGCTTGGCTTGCCTTTCATGGAAAACTATATGTAAAGGGCAACTTGAAGTTTCTTTCCATGAGTGATCGGGGCTGCCCGAGAGTGGAGTGTGGAGGAGTGGTGGAGTCCATGAATCACTTTCTGCTTCAGTGCCCTTTCAATATAGAGGTGTACAAGAGGGTGGGGAGGGCTCTGAGTATACCCTTCCTCCCCCATATGAGTTATGCAGAGTGGGTGTATGGGGCATTCCAGACTCATCGGGATTATGATTTGGAAACACTTTTTTTAGTTAGTCTAGTAGTCCGTTTTTTCACATGGAGTGCACGGTGTCAGGTATCCTTACGGAGTAAAATCCTCCCTGTCGATGTGGTGGTGCAGGATATTCTGGGTGAGGTTGGGAAGATTCGGGGTCTTGAGAAAAACAGGTGGCAGCAGGAGGCCTGGATAAAGGCGTGGAGGAATATCGGGACTCTGTAGCTGCTGCCTGTTGATCTCGGGGTGTGCGGCTTTCTTTCTATCCTTGCTTCACTCCCCTAGATTTTCAGATCAAATATATTTTTGATAAAAGGCTACATGCATGGTGACGGTGATGTTTCTTAGTCTGGCTTCTCGTAGGGATTATGTTTATTTTGTTCTTGTTCTTTCTGTTTGTATTTATATTCAATTATTTTGTAAATATGTTTTACTTATTTATTATGGTTTTATTGTATATGTTGTTGTTTGTAAGATTTTCAATAAACAAAATTAACCCCTCATAATGGGCACAGCAGGTGTACAGACCGAGGAACTCAGTGCAGGGATGGTGGGAACCTCTCATAACGGGCACAGTTGGTGTACAGACCCAGGAACTCAGCACAGGGATGGTGGGAACCTCTCATAATGGGCACAGCAGGTGTAAAGACCCGGGAACTCAGTGCAGGGATGGTGAGAACCCCTCATAATGGGCACAGCTGGTGTACAGACCCGGGAACTCAGTACAGGGATGGAGGGAATCCCTCATAGTGGAGCACAGCGGGTGTACAGACCTGGGAACTCAGTGCAGGGATGGTGGGAACCCCTCATAATGGGGCACAGCAGGTGTACAGACCCGGGAACTCAGTGCAGGGATGGTGGGAACCTCTCATAATGGGGCACAGCAGGTGTACAGACCCAGGAACTCAGCACAGGCATGGTGGGGACCTCTCATAATGGGCACAGCAAGTGTACAGACCCAGGAACTCAGTGCAGGGATGGTGAGAACCCCTCATAATGGGCACAGCTGGTGTACAGACCCGGGAACTCAGTACAGGGATGGAGGGAATCCCTCATAATGGAGCACAGCGGGTGTACAGACCTGGGAACTCAGTGCAGGGATGGTGAGAACCCCTCATAATGGGGCACAGCGGGTGTACAGACCCAGGAACTCAGTGCAGGGATGGTGGGAACCCCTCAAAATGGGGCACAGCGGGTGTACAGACCCAGGAACTCAGTGCAGGGATGGTGGGAACCCCTCATAATGGGCACAGCTGGTGTACAGACCCAGGAACTCAGTGCAGGGATGGTGGGAACCCCTCATAATGGGGCACAGCGGGTGTACAGACCCAGGAACTCAGCACAGGGATGGTGGGAACCCCTCATAATGGGCACAGCAGGTGTACAGACCGAGGAACTCAGCACAGGGATGGTGGGAACCTCTCATAATGGGGCACAGCGGGTGTACAGACCCAGGAACTCAGTGCAGGGATGGTGAGAACCCCTCATAATGGGCACAGCTGGTGTACAGACCCAGGAACTCAGTACAGGGATGGAGGGAATCCCTCATAATGGAGCACAGCGGGTGTACAGACCTGGGAACTCAGTGCAGGGATGGTGGGAATCCCTCATAATGGAGCACAGCGGGTGTACAGACCCGGGAACTCAGCACAGGGATGGTGGGAACCCCTCATAATGGGCACAGACCCGGGAACTCAGTGCAGGGATGGTGGGAATCCCTCATGAAGGGTTCCCACCATCCCTGTTCTGTGCTGACTTCCTGTGGATGTACTCCTGCTGTGCCCATTATGAGCGTACGAATCCGAATTGAGTTTCGGGCACAAAATACGAAATAACGGCTAATAATGCGAAACGGAACTAAACAAAATGAATTTATTGACAGTGCACATATCTGGTATATGTATACACACTACATATATAACAAGAGATATATATCATCTTGTTATGTAGATATATCTGCACAGGAACAAATGATTTATTATATTTACTGGTTCCTGGAAGGAGGAGGGGAGGAGAGGAGGAGAGGTTTGCATAGATAAGGGGCGGTAACTTCCTCTGACACTCCCGTTGCTATTGAAACCTGATCTGAAACCATTACACTGCTTGTACAGCACTGAGCATGTGCGAGGCTGAAATCCAGGAAGTCATACAGTCTGGCTTCATGATGCCCACACTTAAGATGGCCCCAGTCAATTTCTGTTTTATAAAGTGTCTAAATGCTGTAACAACCTAACAAAACGGACCTTAGTTTACAGACTAACTGTAGTAGAATACATTAAGCTTGTGTATTACAGGGGTATTCATATTTAAAAAGTTTTTATTTTTAAAATTGTGGCCGGAACTCCGCTTTAAGAGACACATTCATGTTGTAATACTTTTCACTACTTTTTGCCTTTCTTGCCTTTCCCTTTACCACTAGCTCCTTTCCCCTTTCCCTTTTTCTTCTTCTTTTTCTTTGATTTCATTGCTTTGCGGACCCGATACCCTTTCCAGTGTGCCTGAATGAAGGCGGCCGCTTGGTTCCTCTTGGCCAATTCCTTTTCTTCAGCTTCCTTCTTTATTTGGGCTTGATGTCTTTCTTCCATAATCTGCACATATTCAACCTCGAAGACTGACAGCTTCTCCTTTAGTTCTGCCAATTGAGCCTTTTCCTCTTCATACACAGCTTCTATTTCTTCCAGCTCAGTTTGTTTCTCTCCCATATCTGCATCATATTTCTGTATCCAGTTTTCAATTTCTGTTTCAACTTTATACTTTTTCTTTCTGAGGCTTAGCTCAACCTCACGGTTTTCAACAATTGCACCATTAAGCTGTGATCTTAGTTGCTGAAGGTCCTGCTGGAGCTTTGCACACTTCCCTTGCGAGGCGCGGCGGTCTGACTTCTGCTGTTTCTCTGCCTCTTGCAGTGTACGTCTCGCTTGGCACTCCGAATTTTTCTCCAGCTGATGTATACTGATCTTCAACTGCCAGATAACCTCATTTTCCTTTGCAATCTCAGTGTCACGATCAAGAATAGCTGCATTAAGCTCCTCTTCTAAAGCTGACAAAGCCTCCCTGTTCTTATGGTCACTGAGAGTGATCTCCTGGAGCAAGCGAATCCTCTCCTTCTGTTCAAGAGGGCTGGTCAGGAGCATCTCAAAAAGAAATCCTCTCAACTCTGAAAGGCTTTGGATGAGTTTCTGGGAGGCCTGATCTCTTACTTGCCCTTCGGATCTCACTGCTTTACTGGCAGTAGGGTTAGCCAAGAACAACCTCAAGACGTTTCTTACTGAACTTTGAACTCCTTGACGAAGTGTTGTAAAATTCATGTGAGCCGTATCCGCCATATTTGTTTTTCCCCACAATGATCCTTGCTGTCCCTTTTCTTCCGTTAATTCTTTACTCGAGTGACTAAGTTGTCTCTGCATGTTAATTTGTAGTCTGTGGTGCTCCCTCAAAGCTCCCGTCAGCTCAGAGCCAAACACTATGCTATATCTCTCCAGGTATTCAATGGCATACTGGAAAAGACTGACAAGTTCAAGTTTCTTGATTGTCTCATCAAGTGCTGCCACCACCCTCTGGGTTTCCACCGAGCTTAGTTTTTTTCGGCCAGGTTCTAGCATCTTCATACAGTCAAGACTTGGGCGATTCTTCTGACCTGGTTTCAAGACCCTCTGTCCATTGTTAAATGGGGAATGTGACTGCTGAGGTGAGGCCCGCATTGGCAGCTGGGACACGGGGAGGACCTCTGATGCCATGTTTGATGAACACTGAGGTCTTATTCAGCAAAATGTTTCAGCGATTCATCAGATTCATAAGCTGTTTCTGCTTAACAGTTTTTAATTGCAGCTGGCGATGGCAGCCAAGGACCCTCACTTTCTATGTGTTTGGAGACACCTGAGTGTCCATTCACTGGGAAGATCAATAGATGATTTAATTATTGATATTATACATGTTCTTTTATATACATATAGAATTTATGCATTTTTATTTCAATTAAATGTAATTCCTTTTGGAATCTTTTTAGAGAAGGAATTTTTATAAACAAGTAGGAGAATTCATTTATATGCCCATTTAGTCTCCATTCGGGAGGTACCTCTTTGCAGTTTTTTATAGCCAACTAATGAGTAAATATAACCCGCCTCCTTCTATGTATTTCTTTTTCTCTTGTGTGTATATATAAGGAGAAAAAACTGTTTATATATAAAGTTTTTTTTATAAATATATATAAAAAAAAAAAAAAAGATTTTTCATAAGGAAAAAAAAAATATTTTTTACATATATATATATTTTTTAATTTTGTAACATAGTCAGTCAAAAACGAGAGGGTTTGTTTGCTGCCTTTGTGTGTAAGATCACTGGGCTGCTGCTTTCTCCTCCCTTTTTTTCCTGTTTGTTTAGTCCTTAGGAGTCACCTGGAAAAGTGGGTTAATTTTCCTACACTTCCGTTGTCACTCCTATAAGAGAAACGGCCTGTGTAGTGTCTGGTACTGTTTCCTTTCCCTGTCGATACCTTATCAGGTGAAACGCAGCGTCGGTTGGAAGCTTCATTATCAGACACAGCCACTATATAAGTATATTTGTTTTTATCGTATACTGCAAAGAGATGCATCCTATTTGGATATTGGACATTTCTCTCTCGTTTTTTTCATTGTTGAATTCATGAAAAAAGTGGTTGCCAAACCTAGATGTCCATTGCAACTTTTTTCAAATAAAGTTGTTCATATGAACATTTTTAAATTGGTTGCGCTATGAAGTCCTCTTTTCTCCTCTAATTCCATTTCCTGATCACAATACCTCCGGGAGAGCTGCAAACAAGCCGAGCTGAACAGAGTGTGAGTGTCCCTGGGAACCTGGGAAGACGGATCTCCTGTTTCCTGCACCCCTCCGGTACAAAGAAGTCCTTACCTTTATGCCTATATGATCTCTTGTCATATACTGTAGATCCATCTTTTCTGGTAAGGGACCACACAGCCCGGATTTTTACATCCCTTTTTCTGCATATTGAAGCTGTATTATGTGTGGAGGATTTAGCCGCTTCTCTGAGTAGTGACTCAGCGCTCTCATTCACTACAAGTGGACTATATGTTTTTTACACATCTCGATAGCTTGTTACAGCAGACTCATTGATTTATTCATTATTTATTTATTTCTCATGTTGCAATTCTGCACAGTGAAGTAATATTACTGTTGGAGATACTGGACATCCTTTGAACAGTGATCGAGTGTTCTTTTTTACATCCAGTGGACTTCATATATTTATTTTCCTCTTGTGTAAAAGATACATTGATTCACTTTTTATTTATTATTTGCTACATTTGTTACATTTGTTTTTGAGTGTTGTATTTTTTCCATTTATGTATATTGGGGGTTGCGCTATATATTTGTCTTTTATTATTTCAGTCATATGTGGACCCTGGAGCAAAAAGCCCACCGGCCACTCCTGGAGCCATGGGGTATGTCGTGGCCGACCCAGCTTGTAGCTAAGGTCTGCTCGCGCTCGATGGCCGGACTGGGGAAACTACAAGGATCTATATTATCCAGCCTGTCACCCAGCCGGCAGTTTATAGAAGAATCACAAAAATAAAAAACTTTTTCAGGACTCTGGGCCCAAAGGGAGCTACGTCCTTCTCTGCTAGGCAGAAAAAAACGGAGCTGCTATCTGCAGGGCGGAGTGCTATGTCCGGAGGGACCGCCCCTGGACGGGGCTGTTCAACTCTGTTAAAGTAACATGTTTTTATATATTTAACATGTTCTGCCTCGTCCTCTCATATGAACAGGAACATAACCCATATGTCAAGACTTGTGAAGGTTGTGTCTGTCCATGGACGAAAAGAGAAAATACCCGCATCAAGCAAAGCATCCCATGTATATATAGTGATCATAATGTGAATTTCAAAATACATAGCAGCATACTAAAACATGGCAGAGCTGACTAAGCACACACGTTACATTTAATATATCCCACATAATTACATATGAAATATGACATGATGGAACAACAATTTTTTTAATTTTTTTTGTCATTCAGTAATGCGTCATTATAGAAATGTGTTCAAAATCTACGTGATTGGAGAAGAGAGAAAATGTAATTTATATGAGCGGTGGGTTGATAAAATAAGTAGTTTGGATACCCAAGCATGTCTATAAGCATGACACCCAAAATCCCTCAGCTAGGACCTATTAATTATTTCATTATTGATTTGGTTCACAATAATGTTCTAGTTTCTCTGATCTGCAGTAAAAAGGTTTGCTCCCTGTTCAATTTGTAACAAGGAAACATTTTCCAGTATGTTAAAAACCTTTTTTTGCTCTGTAGCAAGCACTTGTGATATTTGCAAGTGTATTACTACACTTTTTTACACAATGTGAAAACAACTACATCTACAACTTCTTTATCATATTATATTGTTTCACTTTTCATTTAGCACGAAGAGTATGGAAAAATTACCTCCCTGCCATTAATGGCATTGTGTTTCTGATTGACTGCGCTGATCATGACCGGCTTGCTGAATCTAAAGTAGAACTTGATGTAAGTATTTAATATTTTTACTGTTCTATTTTATTTCCCCCATACTGCTAGTTCTCAGACTTTCTACTTTCTAAACAATTACATAAAATACTATAAGACACCTGTTAGTTGCTAGTCATACATGATAACATATGAGACTGAATGCGTTTACTCAAAGTTGGTACTGAGCACCTTTTGAAAGCCTGCTGTGAACAGGTAGTTGGGAATCAGATGTGGCATATAAACCACAGGAAACAGTCACCTTAGAGAAGCTCACAATCTAATAACTCTAATGGTGTGTGGTAAATGTTGTTTGCTTTTTTAAGTTTTTATATTTTTAACCTTTTTTTTTTTTTTTGTAAACTACATATTTCAAATACACTTTTATTATATGGTGCACCCCTATAAGGATGCACATAGCAATATGGATTTTTACAAGAAAGAGAGCACCAACACCTGTGTACTAGACATGTGCAATTAGTTTAGTTCCAAATTAGTTTTTTAATGAATTTAGAGAAATTTGTTAATTTGGAAATGTCAACATTTCAGAAATTTGAAATTCGAAAATTCTAAATTTCGGAAATTTGGACATTGGAAAAGTTTGGCTATTTTGAAAATTTCGGAAATTCAAAAATTTTCGAAAGCCAAAAATAAGAAAAATGAAAAACAAAAATCTGAAAATTCTAAATCTGAAAGAACTAATAATAACTTGGCTATTACTAACTATTAAATTATAGTTATTGGAATTTCCTTTCAAATTTGGCTGTTTGCGAACATAACGAATACGAAAGTTCCCAAAGTGCTGCATCAAAGCACATTAATAGAAAGTTATGTGGAAGGGAAAAGTGTGGAAGAAAAAAAGTGCACAAGCAGCAGGGATGACCGCAACCTGGAGAGTATTGTCAGGAAAAGCCCATTCAAAAGTGTTGGGGACTTTCACAAGGAGTGGACTGAGGCTGGAGTCAATGCATCAAGAGCCACCACACACAGACGGATCCTGGACATTGGCTTCAAATGTGGTATTCCTCTTGTCAAGCCACTCCTGAACAACAAACATCAGAAGCGTCATACCTGAGCTAAAGAAAAACAGACCTGGTCTGTTGCTCAGTGACAGGAAAAAATCTCTGCTACTGCCATGTCCATTTCGGTGCCTTCCTTCACGTGAGGTCAAGTGGGTGAGGCAGTGTCCGTGCCCTCTACTGACCACTGCTCAGCTGCACTTTGGACCACACCAGCAGAAGTTTTCTTAGTCACTGCATCATGCAGAGAGACCTCTGATGTTTTCAAACGTTCTGAGTGCCTTCCATCCAAACCGGTAACTGGAAGCACCCTCTCAGAGAACCTTGAGACCATTTGCCACACTGCTAATAAATATGGTAACAACTAGTTCCTCTTGTGATTAACATCAAGCATAGCTTGTACTACTTGGCTCCACCTACTGGTACTAAGCAGTACCATCTTGTCCGACCACGGTGGAGACACCCAAGTGTACAGCAAATGTGCTTTTTGGACTTCAAGCTTTTTCAACAATACATTAGTCATCTTAATGCGATCCACTTCTACATACAAGACCTTTCTAGGGACTTTTCCATTATCAATGACATGGAGGGGCTCATCTACTGAAGCTGGAAAGGTAGAGACATTTTCAGCGACCTCCACCTCACTGGTGGTATCGGTCTTCACAGCCAGGAGCTAAACTGGAGTGCTGTCAGATGTACGTCTCACATTTATCCCTTCTGCCACAACATCAGTGAGCTGCTGCAAGGTCATAAGTCACATTTTTTGTGCGCACTATTTTCCAGCAGTTGGGCTGCGGATAACACAACTGCCATGCATGCACCCTTAACCGGTCCTTCTGACTGGAGGGAACCAATCTCTGCAGGGGCCAACATGCCCTTAGTCACTGGCAACCCTGCAATCCCTCCGTTGGGCATAGCAGGTGTTATGTCCACATCTGTGTTATGTAACCTAGCCTTATCCAGCATGGCAACCAATTCTTTGGACCAGCCAGTGGTACTTCCCTGACAGGCATTTTGCAGCGCTGCATCACCTGTTCCAAGAGGCACCAAAGGAACCTGGGACTCATTACCAAATACAGTACATTTGTCATCTCTATACGCATCACATTGTACAAGCACAGTTTCACTTATGTCGTCAAAAAACGCGGGGCGCAATACAATATTTTGACCAGATTGTTCTGGTGGCGCTACCATCACATCCAGCTTTACACTACCAGCTTTAACAGGGTGAATAAATTGTTCACCAATCTGGTCACATACTAACTCTCTCATTGTGTGGTGCAGTCCCTCCTTGTTCCCCCAGAGTAGTGCCAGAGCGGTCCTGGACAACCTCCAGTTCCAACACAGGGAGATCCCTGGAGGTTTCCACGGACAACCCTGCAGCTCTGCCTCTGGCGGTCACGGAAGACATCCTAATCCCATCCTTTTTAGTAAACCTATTACCAACATTATTCTCAGAGCTTTTTTTCTCAGAAAATAGGTACAGGAACTCAACCACGACCCCCTTCAGATTTCACAAACAGTAGAAGGGTCTTAAAGGGGCATTAAATATCAAGATTGTATTACAGGGGGGTTACACACAGAGGCCCGGATTCAGAGAGCAATTGCGCCTGCGTAACCATAGTTACGCAGCGCAATTGCTTACTTGCGCCGGCGTAACGAATGCTCCTGATTCAGGAACCTCGTTGCGCCGACTGCAGCCTAAGATATGCGCGGCATAAGGCTCTTATGCCCGCATATCTTAGGCTGCATTCTTGCGATGGCCGCTAGGTGCCGTTCCCGTTGTGCTCAGTGTATAGTATGCAAATTGCATACTAACGCCGATTCACAACGTTACGCGAGCCCTGCGTACGCAGTTTACGTTGTTTGCGTACGGCGGTTTTCGCGTAAGGCTGCCCCTGCTATTAGCAGGGGCAGCAAATGTTACGTATACCCGTCGTTCCCGCGCCGCAAAATTTGAACTTTACGTAGTTTGCGTAAGTGAATCGTGAATGGGGCTGGACGCCATTCACGTTCACTTTGAAGCAAATGACGTCCTTGCGACGTCATTTGCCGCAATGCACGTCGGGAAAGTTTCCCGACGGAGCATGCGCTCTACGATCGGCGCGGGAACGCTCCTAATTTAAATGATTCCAGCCCCCTACTGGATCATTTAAATTGCGCGTGCTTACGCCGGGCATTTTGCCAGAGCGCACGTGCAATTTACGGAGCTACTGCTCCGTGAATCGCGGGTAGCGCAGAAAATTTGTGGGGGCGCAGGGCAAAAACGTTGCCCTGCGCCTCCGCAAAAAATTTGCAAATGCACCTGAATCTACCCCAGAGTGCAGAGCTGTCACTTGTAAACACAGAAACCAGACTTCTGTGTTTACAAGTGATTGTGGTGAGCAGGCACCAAAGGGTCTGAGCCAGAGGTGGTGGAACTGAGTACCCCCAAGTTCCCCCTGAAAAAAAGCCCTGATTATTCTCAAATATGACATTTCCAGAAATACATTTCTCAACCTTTAGAGCAGTGGTTCTCAACCTTTTTAGTGCCGTGACACCTTGATAAAATTTCCCAAGTTGTGGGGACCCCTAACAGTAAAATTATTTTCGTAGTGTGGGTTGTCAGCACCCAAGGCAAGGCACATAGGGCCAAATCCACAGCCAGCGGCGCAAAATAAGTTTTTTTAAACTTATGTTATTAAAGTTACGGCGCCCTAAGTTGGTGTCGTAATTGCCGTATCCACAGCGCATTTGCGCACAAAATTGCGCCTGCCGTAACCTAAATTCGGAGGCGTAAGGCGGGGTTATGGCAAGTGGGAAGGAAGTGGGCGTGCTTCATTGTAATGAGCCGTGACCCCATGCAAATGAAGGTCCGGCCGTACTGCGCATGCGCGCAGGAATCTGCTGCTCACTGCGCATGTGCAGAACTTTGCTTGGCGCAATCAGTGAGATCGGTAAAAGGCCAAGTGTACTTAGTTTGAGGATCGCCCTGTGCTTAACTAGCTCCAGTCAAACACACTTCATTTGCAAAAGTATTTCCCTGTGTTCCCTTCCATGAGCAATTTGCTTCTGCTCTTAGTTTGTCAGTGTTTGTTGGTAAGTTGTGTGTGATAGAGAAGTGTTGGAGGAGTAGTAGATAGTAGTTGTTGGTTTGTGATAAGTGTAATTTTTGTTTGATTGTTTCTGCTAATTTTTTTGTTTTGTTTTTTTTCTGCTTGGATTTTGTGTTTGGTTTTTGTGTGTTTGTGTTTGACTTTGTAGTAGCTGTCTGCTTGTGTGTGTATTTTTGTGTATTTGTTTGGTGTGTATTTTTGTGTGTTGGTCCTGTGAGTTTTCTTGTTGCTGTGTGGTGTTTGTGATGGCTCCAAAACGCAGGAAGCTGAATTTTTCCCATGTTGAAAAGCAAATCCTTGCCAGGTATATCATCCAATATGGAAGATATTTACATGGGCCTGATAGCCGGAACACCTCCCCGGCCCAAAGGAAGAGGATATATGCAAAAATAACAGATCACATAAATGCGGCAGGGGGAGGGGAGACGAGGACCCCCGCTGGCATTAAGAAAGAGATCAATGATCTGAGGAGCGTGGTCCGCAATAAGGTGGCCAAGCTCACTGCGCATAGGAGGGGCACTGGAGGAGGGGGACCATGCCCCATCCGGCTGACTGAGGAGGAATGGGCAGTGGCCCGGTGTTTCGAGCCAGAGCAGGTGGTGGGCCTGCCTGGTTATCAGTCTGATGTTCCTGTGAGGCCAGGTAAGCTTTTTGTTTTTCTATTTGGTGATTAGCATGTGTGGGTGGGGGAAGGGAACATGTGCCAAGTGTGTGGATCCTCAAACCTGTGATTGTTTGGTGTCTTCCACAGATGACCAGGAGATTGCTGGGCCATCAGGCCAGGCTGCTGCACCACCCCAAAGACAGGAGGCTGCTGAGGAGTCCCCAGGGGAGGGGAGTGGCCAAACCTCCCCTCATGAGGAGGCTGAGGGGGAGGAGGATGAGGGGGGGGAGGATGAGGGGGAGGAGGAAGAAGATCTCCAGATTGGCCGGGAAATCATTATTGCCACAGATCTCATGACATTTGACGAGACCCTTGAGGCTCCCCTTGAGGCTACCCCAGAGGCTCCCCCAGAGGCTCCCCCAGAGGCTCCCCCAGAGGCTACCCCAGAGGCTGGCACCAGTCAGGCCACCATCAGGGGTAGCCCCTCCCACTCCTCCCACAACATGCCGCAACCCACAAGGGTCACTCTATCCCCTCCTACCTGGCCACAAGCCTCAGGGGCAGGCAGGATGGCGACCCAGGAGACCAGGGGGGGGTCTGAGCATATGCCGGCCAGTCTGCTGAGGGACAATGCCCAGCAGACCCGCAGTCTGGGTGACATCAAAAAAACTATGGCCAAGATGGAGCACAGCCTGGATGTAATGAGGGAGTCACTCAGTGATGTGGCCACCAATTCATTGGGTGTCATCACCTGTTTGTGGTACCTGCATACCGCCACAACAGGCGTGGGCCAGGAGGTGACTGCCCTCACCCGGGCTGTGCAGGACAACACCCGGGCTGTGCAGGACAACACACGGGCTGGCCAGGCCAATACGGCTGCCATCACTGACTGACTGAACAGGATAGCAGTGGCCTTGGAGGGCAGGCCAGCCGGAGGTCAGACACCAGAGGAGGCTCCTCCCTCCCCTGCTCCCCCCCCCCATGAAGATACTCCCTCCCCTGCCCCCCCCCCCAATGAAGATACTCCCTCCCCTGCTCCCCCCCCGTGAAGATCCTCCAGGTGCCCGTGGCCGTGCCCATGCCCCTGCCCGTGGGCAGCCCAGACGGAGCACTCGCCGCCGGACTTAAATACCAGGGGTACTTTTTTTTTTTGGTTTTATAATTTGTTTTATTATACTGTACTTATGATTTGGTTTATGTGTGTGAATGATGTGTGAATGTGGGGGGGTGGCATTCCTGACAAAATAAGGGTGTCACCCTCAGTTTTGGTGGAGAAGGGATCCCCAGGACCAGGGAGAAGTCATCCTAGGTTCCTGAATGGTGTATGAATGCACAGTGACATAATTGGAGCAGTGGCGGGGCGTTACTGCTCCCAAGTACCAAAGGGGGGGGGGGGTACTTGGATCTAATCCAATTCGATGTGCATGTGATGTGTCTGTGCTAGGGACCACAGTGGTGTGCATTCATGCATTTTCATTGTGACATAAATCATGTGCGTTTCCAGAGACAAAAACATTCTCAATGTGTCATTAATCATGTTCGTTTACTGTGCAAAGCAACATTCTCATTGTCACATAATTCATGTGCATTTGCAGTGAAAACAAATAATATCATTGTCACATAATTCATGTGCGTTTGCAGTGAAAACAAATAATATCATTGTGACATGATTTATGGCCATTTACTGAGAAAAGATGCCTTCTGCGAGGCATCTCCTGGCTACTGTGCCCTCAGTAGACCGGGTAGAGTTGGCTAGGGGGGGATTGCCTGGGTGGGGGGTCAGGTCAGCACGTAAGTTAATCTCCAGTCCCCTTCTCATTGCAAAGTTGTGAAGAATGCAACAAGCCCCTATTATTTGGCACACAAAGTCTGGGGAATACAGCAGTGTACCCCCAGTCTTGTCCAGGCATCTGAAGCGGGACTTCAGCAGCCCAAATGTACGCTCCACTACTGCCCGGGTGCGAATATGAGCCTCGTTGTAGCGTTGCTCTCCTGGGGTTTGGGGATTCCTGAAGGGGGTCATCATGTGAGGTCCCAGGGCATATCCAGAGTCACCTGGAAGGGAAAAGACAGGAGGATATTAGTCATGCATGTGCCCCTTGTGATGTCTGCATCATGGGGGGGACAGTCATACCTGACACCAATGTCACTCACCAACCAGCCAGCTGTCTCCATACACGTTCTGCTCCAATTCACGTGATATGTTGGTCTGCCTGAAGATGTAGCTGTCATGGCAAGAACCCGGAAATTTGGCACAGACATGCCAGATGAGGCCATGGGCATCTACGATTACCTGCACATTGATGGAATGCCAGTTTTTGCGATTCCTGAACAGGTGCTCTGTATCATGGGGGGGCTGTAGTGCCACATGGGTACAGTCAATGGCCCCGATGGTCCGTGGGAATCGGGCAATCTGATAAAAGTCAGCCATGCTCTTCATTCGCTGGTCCTCCTGGGTGGGCTTTTCAAATTGACTGCCCATGCGTCTCAGTATTGCAGGGACAACCTGGTGCACACACCTGCTCATCGAGGACTGTACCATCCCAGCCAGACCTCCACATGTTCTTTGAAAAGACCCAGTGGCCAGAAAATGCAGGGTGGCCATAACTTTAATGTGAGCTGGCAGGGCATGGGATCGTTGGGTTGGGGTGTTCAGATCATCCTGCAGGATCCTGGTTAAGTCCAGGATGGCTTCCTGGTTAAATCTGAAGTTGCCAATGACCTCAGACGCAGTCATGCCAAAGAGATCTTGGCGTGGGCGGTATACCCTCTCCTGTGCCCTCCTCCTTCTCTGCGCCTGTAAAGTTGCGAGTGCCGTTATAATCATTGATGGCCCGGGCATTTTGGCAGTCACAATGAAGTCCAGCAAAGAAGTGTTGGCAGCTCTTCCTAAATGGTGTTGCTTCAGCAGACCTTTACAGGGCTGGTGTAAAATTAGGGCTGCTTTTATAAAGTCTAATTTTGCTCCAGAAAACTAACAGGTGCGTACAGGGCGTTATCTACGGCGCACAGGGCGTAATCTACGGCGCACACACTTAATTTTGAGGATCGCCCTATCTCCCTCATTTGCATCTTTGCCTATCAAATAAAGCGGCGTGACTAGCGTAATTTGCGTCAGAGGATGCGCCGGAGTAATTATTTTAGGGATGACGGAAAAACCGGATTTTTCGTTTTGAGGATCGGGCGCAAAGATACGCGCGGAGTAAAATTAGAAATCTCGAGTTAAGTCGGCGCATCTGCTTTGTGAATTTGCCCCATAATCTGCACCCCTAACCCATGGAAATTTAGCGCTCCCTGAGTCCTCTCCACTCGTACAGTATTAAAACCTCATATGGTAGCCTCTTACCCTCCCCTCCCTCCCTGATTGTTGTGGCTTTGTTGTGAAGTCATACTGTTTTTGTCTTTTGATTTAAAAATAAAAATAAAGATTATACAAAAAAAATACCTCATATGGTACATTTTAGGATGTACCACTCTTTCTCTTTGTTGTCCTTTTTTTCCCTTTTACCTCTCGCTATCCTAATTTCTTGTTTTTTTTCCCCCCATCCCTCTCTAGCCGTCTTTCTTGTTTTTTCTCTTATTCTTTCTCTCCATTTTTCTTTCTTCCTCTCCCTCTTTTCCTCTCCCTTCCATGTATTCTCTATTTTAAATTCCTTCTCTTACTCCTTGGTGAAGGGAGAATGGGATGAGTGGCAATGCTGGGGGGAGATCTGTTTAGCCAACTTAGGTGCTCTTGATCAAGGTCATCTGCTGACCTGAGAACTGTAGTGGGGACTTTTAACCACTTCCCGACCGCCGCATGTATATGTACGTCCACAGAATGGCACGTACAGGCAAATGGGCGTACATGTACGTCCTTGCCTTTCCGCGGGTCGGGGGTCCGATCGGGACCCACCCCCGCTACATGCGGCGGTCGGGTTCCCTCGGGGAGCGATCCGGGACGACGGCGCGGCTATTTGTTTATAGCCGCTCCGTCGCAATCGCTCCCCGGAGCTGAAGAACGGGGAGAGCCGTGTGTAAACACGGCTTCCCCGTGCTTCACTGTGGCGGCGTATCGTTCGAGTGATCCCTTATATAAGGGAGACTCGATCGATGACGTCAGTCCTACAGCCACCCCCCCTACAGTTGTAAACACACACTAGGTGAACCCCAACTCCTACAGCGCCCCCTGTGGTTAACTCCCAAACTGCAACTGTCATTTTCACAATAAACAATGCAATTTAAATGCATTTTTTGCTGTGAAAATGACAATGGTCCCAAAAATGTGTCAAAATTGTCCGAAGTGTCCGCCATAATGTCGCAGTCACGAAAAAAAAATCGCTGATCGCCGCCATTAGTAGTAAAAAAAACATAATTAATAAAAATGCAATAAAACTATCCCCTATTTTGTAAACGCTATAAATTTTGCGCAAACCAATCGATAAACACTTATTGCGATTTTTTTTTACTAAAGATAGGTCGAAGAATAGGTATCGGCCTAAACTGAGGGAAATTTTTTTTTTTATATATGTTTTTGGGGGATATTTATTATAACAAGTACAAAATATTGAATTTTTTTCAAAATTGTCGCTTTATTTTTGTTTATAGCGCAAAAAATAAAAACCGCAGAGGTGATCAAATACCACCAAAAGAAAGCTCTATTTGTGAGGAAAAAAGGACGCCAATTTTGTTTGGGAGCCATGTCGCACGACCGCGCAATTGTCTGTTAAAGCGACGCAGTGCCGAATCGCAAAACCTGGCCTGGGCATTTAGCTGCCTAAAGGTCCGGGGCTTAAGTGGTTAATGGCAACTATAATCACAGGTAGTGTTACCCAGTGTGTCTCTGACTTTGTGGTGTCTCGTAGCAGTGACACCTATGCTGAAATCAGGAGATAGGGTCTCCTCCAACCCCTCCCACCTCACAATCCTCACTAGTCAGCGGACCTCTAGTCTCTGCCCCCCAGCAATGCCGTGAACTGAATGGGTGGCTGCGAAGAGGCTGAGTGGGCTGCTGTGTGCTCCAGGAACAGCCCAGCTGGGTGGCCACCGGCTCCAGAGGTAGCCCTGCTGAGCAGTGGCAAGAAGGCTGGGAGAGTGGTGTGGGCTTCAGGAACAGCCCAGGATTTGATGACCCCTGGCAAATAATCATTTGACCCCTGAGGGGGTCCCGACCCCCAGGTTGAGAACCACTGCTTTAGAGAATCATCATGACACTTAGACATAGCTGTAGCTATTGTGGGTGGCCTCTTACCCACCACAGCACCTGTCTGTCACTAGGGAACATGGTATATGGATTTCTTTGGTCACGCCTAGTACAGCTCTTCAGCACTCTGCTGGATTCCACCAGGTACATACAGAGTCCCCATGTCCTTTTTCATCTTTAGACCTGCTGACAGTTGGGCTTTACCCTGTGCCTCCCCACTACTTCAGATAGCACACTGTAGCAAGTCCACCTGTACTGAGCTCCCCGCTGAACACAATTCCACTTCATTGGGTTCTGTCCCATAAACTGCAACAGTCTTACCCATTCCAAGCCTACCAGCACCTGGTACAAGAACCACAGATGGGAGATAACGCACTTCATTTGAGTGTGTTGTGTCGTCTGTGGTGTCTCCACAGGCTGACTCTTCCATGTGGTCATGGAGAAACACTGCAGCCTTTCCGGACCCACCAACACCCCCTGCATGTAACACAGGATCCCTGTTGCTAGGGGTAACAGCAGACCAGCACACCAAAGATGGTTGGCTACACCTCACGGTGGTTTCAGACTGTTGTGTCCTTTCTGGGCTGACCACTTCACATAAGCGGCCATAATACACATCTTTACATTCCTCATGTTCATTGGTACCCCCTGCAGGCCACAGACTTCTTGCCACAGTTGCCAGGGGTGACAACCGATATGTTTACAGAAAACCCAGGTCTGGTACAGACTCATGCTCTCCTGAGCCATTGCTTGATTGGTGTTTAGGGATGAGCTTTGTGTTCGAGTCGAACGTATGTTCGACTCGAACATCGTCTGTCCGTAGGTTCGACGAAATTTGAATAAAACGGGTCGTTTGCGCCAAATTCGAGTGCCGTGCAATGGCCCATAATTCACTGCGGCATTGCGCGCTGATGATTGGCCAAGCATGCACTATGACCCGCATGCTTGGCCAATCACAGCGCGCAAAAAGCGGAGAGCCATAATTGGCCAAAGCCAGGGTGGTGGCTTTTGCCAATTATGGCTCAGGGCTTTAGCACACACCCCACACTATAAAAGGCTGCCTGCAAGGCGGCCACGTGTAGTGTGTTGCGGTGTTGTTAATGAGAGAAGTCCTATAGAGAGAGATAGACAGTGTCTTTTCTACCAGATAGATAGAGCAGGCAGGCTAATCAGTTTAGTTACATTTACAGTGTGTAGAGAATATATATACATCCTAGGAGTTGTACATATATTTATACACTGTATAGCTTGGCTAGATCAGCTATTCCTATTTGTCAGGCAGTAGATTGTGCTAGCTGCAGTGTTCTAACGTGTTGTATTGCCTGTGTGCTGTTTAGTTTACACCTAAACGTAGTCGGTGTTACTGCACTTTTCCTGTTTATTTGCACCTAAACGTAGTTGCTGTTACTGCACGTGTGCTGTTTAATAGCACCTAAACGTAGTTGCCGTTACTGCACGTGTGCTGTTCATTTGCACCTAAACGTAGTTGCTGTTACTGCACGTGTGCTGTTCATTTGCACCTAAACGTAGTTGCTGTTACTGCAAGTGTGCTGTTCATTTGCACCTAAACGTAGTTGCTGTTACTGCAAGTGTGCAGTTCATTTGCACCTAAACGTAGTTGCTGTTACTGCAAGTGTGCTGTTTATTTGCACCTAAACGTATTTGCTGTTACTGCCTGTGTGCTGTTCATTTGCACCTAAACATAGTTGCTATTAGTGCAAGTGTGCTGTTTGCACCTAAACATAGTTGCTGTTACTGCAAGTGTGCTGTTCATTTGCACCTAAACGTAGTTGCTGTTACTGCATGTGTGCTGTTCATTTGCACCTAAAGGTAGTTGCTGTTACTGCAAGTGTGCTGTTTATTTGCACCTAAACGTAGTTGCTGTTACTGCAAGTGTGCTGTTCATTTGCACCTAAACGTAGTTGCTGTTACTGCACTTGTCCTCTCCAGTTTGTACCTAAAGGTACGAGGTGTGTGTACTGATTTTGTCCTGTGCAGGCCATTACAATGTCTGGAAGGACAACAAAGAGAGGCAGAGAGTCACGATTGCAAGCAGGCTCTGTATCTAGATGCAACGCTGCTGGTGGACACGGTGCATCCTCTTCAGCACGTGGCCGTTTGACACGCTCGTCCTTCTGTTCGGGAGCTGGCCATGTTGAGCCTCAACATGCAGAGCAATTAGTAGAGTGGATGACCAAGCCGTCCTCATCCTCCTCATCCTCTCTCACCCAGGCTGAGCTTAGTTTGTCTGCCAAAGCAGCTGCCAAGGCGTCCTCTTCCCTCTGCACAATGGCATCACTCACTCCTTCCCTAGTCCAACCATGTCCTCCTGAGGAGTCTCCCGAACTGTTTCAAAACAGTGTTGGGTACATGCTGCATGAAGATGCCCAGTGTTTTGAAGGCTCCGATGATGGAACACAGATAGGGGAAGGCAGTAATGTGAGCCCAGAGAGAGGGGGTGCCTGAGAGGGACAGCAATCTGGCAGTCATGTTCCCCCAGCTGCAGCATACTGCCAGGTTTTTGACAGTGATGAGGAGGGAGGGGATGATGAGGTCACTGACTCTACTGGGGTGCCTGATAGGAGAGAGGAGGAGGAAGAGGCACAGGCACATCTCCAAAAAGGCAGGATACCCTCCAGGGGCCAGCTTAAAGGCAGCACACCAACTGCATTACATCACAGAGCTACGCCTGTGCAGGGCGCTACTGTGTCTCAACGGTACTGCAAAAGTTCTTTGGTGTGGGCCTTTTTTGAGACATGTGCATTAGATCGCACCGTTGCTATTTGCAACATATGTCTCATGCGTATCTCGCGTGGCCAAAACATCACCACATGCTTGACCAGACATATGTCAACCTGCCATGCAGTTCGTTGGCAAGCATACCTGAAAGACCCACACCGAAGAACAAAGCGGACCTCCCCTTGCCCCTCATCAGCTAGGACCTCCAACCCCACTAGACCCTCAGTCCTCTCTGAAGCCTGCACTGATAGGACTGAAGGTGTAGAAATAGGTGTGTCACAAACTAGTAGTACATGCGGGCAATCTACTGATGGTACCAGACACATTTTCCTGCCCCAGCTGCTGCAGCGCCGAAAGAAGTACTCTCCCATCCATCCACATGCCCAGCGGTTGAATGATAGCTTAGTGAAATTGCTAGCACTTCAACTTCTGCCTTTTCAGTTGGTAGATTCTGCCCCCTTCCGTGAGTTTGTGTAATGTGCGGTACCTCAGTGGCAAGTCCCCAAACGCCACTTTTTCTCACGGAAGGCGATTCCGGCTCTCTACCGCCATGTGGAAGGCAATGTCCATGCCTCGCTGGACAGGGCGGTCAGTGGTAAGGTGCATATTACTGCTGACTCATGGTCCAGCAGGCATGGACAGGGACGTTGCCTCTCTTTCATGGAGCATTGGGTGACTCTGCTGGCAGCTGGGAAGGACGCAGGGCAAGGTACAGTAGTGTTGGAGGTTGTTCCGCCACCACGCCTCCAAAACACTACTACTGGTTGTGACACACCTCTCTCCTCCACCCCCTCCTCTTCTTCTTCCTCTGTGGCCTCTTCCTGTGTTGATGTTTCCTCGGAACCAGCCGTGCTCCGTAGACGTACGAGGGGCTACGCAGGAATGCAGGCCAAGAGATGCCATGCGGTGCTAGAGCTGGTGTGCTTGGGAGACAGAAGCCACACTGGGGCAGAGGTTCTGTCAGCTCTACAGGGGCAGGCTCAGAGGTGGTTGACGCCACACCAGCTTAAGCCAGGAATGGTGGTTAGCGACAATGGCACCAACCACCTCTCTGCCCTGCGACAGGGACAACTGACCCATGTGCCCTGTTTTGCTCATGTTCTGAATTTGGTGGTGCAGCGGTTCTTGGGCAGGTACCTGTGCTTACAGGATGTCCTGAGGCAGGCTGGGAAAGTCTGTGTGCATTTCCGAAGGTCATATAATGCCAGTGCTCGGCTGACAGACCTCCAAAGGGAATACAACCTGCCCAAGAACCGCCTAATCCGTGACATGCCCACCAGATGGAACTCTACATTGGCCATGCTGCAGCGGCTGCACACGCAGCAGAGGGCCATCAATGAGTACCTGTGCCAATATGGCAGCAGAACTGGGTCAGGGGAGCTTGGTTTTTTTTTCCCCACGCCAGTGGGCCTTGATCAGGGATGCATGCACTGTCCTGTCACCATTTGAGGAGGCCACGAGGATGGTGAGCAGTGACAGTGCATGCATCAGTAAGACTGTCCCTCTTATTCCCATTTTGGAGCACATGCTACGTGGAATAATGGACAGGGCCCTGGAGGCAGAACAGAGGGAGGAAGAGGAGGACTTCCTTACCTCTCAAGGCCCCCTTTATCCAGACAGCGGCCCTGCATGCCCGCCTAGCACACAGGAAGAGGAGGAGGAGGATTGTATCAGCAGCATGGAGGTGGAGCCTAGCATTCATCAGCAGCATCAGTCTTCAAGGGATCACTTACAGTCCCAAGGAACCCATGGACTTTTATGTGGCTGGGATGAGGTGGCTGCGGATCCTGTCGTCCTCAGTGACCCAGAGGACTGTGCCCCGAATGCCTCAGCAAACCTACGCTGCATGGCCTCCCTGATCCTGCAAAGCCTGTGTAAGGATCCTCGTGTTCGTGGTATCAAGGAGAGGGATCATTACTGGCTGGCAACTCTCCTTGATCCACCTTACAAGTGTAAGGTTGTGGAGCTTATCTTGCCGTCGCAGAGGGAGCAGAAGATGAAACATCTTCGGGAGGCCTCGCAGAAAGGTCTGTGCAACGCGTTCCCAGAACCTGGGGGATTACCAAATCCAGGTCCGATGAAAAGAATTTTCCCAAATGGGGTTATTGCGCAGCTCGAAAAAAGAGAGGTAATACCATGTAATAAAAAATTATATTTATTCACATGTTAAAAATTGGACAGAAGTGGACAAAAGTTGGATAGCAAAAAATGGATGGAGCATGAGTTGTAACAAGTACACAAACAGCGTTTACATAAATGTATAAAAAGCAGTACACAAATAATGTTTATACAGTCAAAAATGTGCATTGTAGTAAAAACAATCTAACGAACGTTTCGACCTTTAGAGTTCTTCTTCAGAGAATTTGTGTGGCTGAAAAAGGAACACATAATGATTAGGCATCTCATGATTATAATTTGGTTTTACAAAAGCCCTTTGGTTGGGAGAGCAGTGTGCAAAGAGATGCAATGAAAGCAAAAAATTAAGCAAATTCATGTACATTTTTGCAAACAGAAATATTGGATACATTTTTTAATTTTTAATTATTAATTCCTTTACCTTGATGTTGTGTCTCAATGATGTGCTGCAGTCCAAGCGGCAACATCAGGCGGTCTGATAAGGATAGCTTCCATCCCAGGCAGCAAAACAGCTGTCCACGTAATATGAAACACCCCGCTCAACACCACAAGAGGTCACCCCCAAAAAAATTATGGGGCCAAGGTGGAATGACCATACAAGAACCAGGAGGGGTAGGGGGATGTCGGTGGAACGAGGAGGTTTAATAAAGAAGCCTGTAAACAGAATAATAAAATTGATATTCTGGATGTCTATATACATATATAGTAGGTTCAAGTTATTAGTAGTGTTGAGCAGAATATGCCATATTCGATTTCGCGATATATCTCGAATATATATTCGAATATTCGAGATATATTCGCTAAATTCGAATATTCGTGATATTTTATCGAAATTAATTGATTGCGATTTTTCGCTATTGCGAATGCGAAAATAATTGCGATTTTTTAATAACTACGGTAGGAGCGCTCTGATTGGCTTAGAATATTCGTGATATTTTATCGAAATATCGCAACATGCGAATGCGATATTTATTGCGGAATTTCGAGATATGCTGGAGGAGCGCTCTGATTGGCTTAGAATATTCGTGATATTTTATCGAAATATCGCAACATGCGAATGCGATATTTATTGCGGAATTTCGAGATATGCTTGAGGAGTTCTCTGATTGGCTCAGAATATTCGTGATATTTTATCGAAATATCGCAACATGCGAATGCGATATTTATTGCGGAATTTCGAGATATGCTTGAGGAGTTCTCTGATTGGCTTAGAATATTCGTGATATTTTATCGAAATATCGCAACATGCGAATGCGATATTTATTGCGCAATTTCGAGATATGCTGGAGGAGCGCTCTGATTGGCTCAGAATATTCCTGATATTTTATCGAAATATCGCAACATGCGAATGCGAAATTGATTGCAGATATTTCGAAAACTGCTGTAGCAGCACTCTGAAATCGAATATGTATGATATTTTAACCGAAATACATATTGCGATTGCGATTTTTCGATCGCGCATGCGCAATTGCGCGAACAACACGCGACCATTTCCTGGAGCCTTGCCAGTTTCCAACTTATGATCGCAGCGCAATATTACAGCAACATGGTTGGAAGCAATTTCACTAAGTCTGAGGAAAAGTTGCTGATTTGTGTAAGTATTTTGACCACTGTTATTTCATCATCTTCAACTGCATTTAAGTCTAGTTTAAAAGTTAGTATATATGATCAGATATTAGTATTTAACCAAAAATGTGTCTCCTGCTTTTACAAAACTACAAGTCCCAGCCCAGCCCAGCATTTTAGTCTAGTTTAAAAGTTAGTATATATGATCATATATTAGTATTTCACAAAAAATGTGTCTCCTGCTTTTACAAAACTACAAGTCCCAGCCCAGCCCAGCATTTTAGTCTAGTTTAAAAGTTAGTATATATGATCAGATATTAGTATTTCACAAAAAATGTGTCTCCTGCTTTTACAAAACTACAAGTCCCAGCCCAGCCCAGCATTTTAGTCTAGTTTAAAAGTTAGTATATATGATCATATATTAGTATTTCACAAAAAATGTGTCTCCTGCTTTTACAAAACTACAAGTCCCAGCATGCCTGGACAGCTGCAGACACCCTGGTTGGCAAATGTGTATTTAGGCACTTTTCCTTGTTATTTAGCATAATGAATTTAAAAATTTTTTGGACATAGGACGTATGCGAATGTCCTGACTTCAGTGTCCTCAAGGCCCAAGGACGTTCGAATACATATTGCCCTTTAGATGTTGCAGAACTACAACTTCCAGCATGCCTGGGAATGCTGGCACTTCTAGTATTGTAAGTTCTGCAGGCCCCCATTTTTCAGGCCTTTATGCACGGGTCTCTAAACTGTGGCACCCTAGATGCAGCAAAAGTAAAATTCTTAGCATGCACTGACAGACCGTGGCTGATGGGAGTAGTAGTTTTGCAACAGCTGGAGGTGGACTGGTCTTGAAACCCAGAGTTAGGTAACAAACCCGTAGTGTTTTGCAACCATTCTGCCTCCAGCTGGTTATTTTCTGTTGAAAAGCCTGTGGCGTGCAAAACACAACCCAAAAACTCCACCCGGTGCAAGGAAAAATTTGCACACACCTAAAGAGTGACATCACAAAAAACTGCGACGGTTGCATACGTCAGTGGTCCTCCGAAAAGGTCCCGTCTCTGACCCCCCGGGGCGTTAGGCTCCTAGGCTCCTGACAGGGAAAAGAGTTACTGTGGTCCATACAGCCGAAGCCATATGGACCCATCTCGGTCCAAGCAGCGCAATCAACACGCGAACAACACGCGACCATTTCCTGGAGCCTTGCCAGTTTCCAACTTATGATCGCAGCGCAATCACACAGCAACATGGTTGGAAGCAATTTCACTAAGTCTGAGGAAAAGTTGCTGATTTGTGTAAGTATTTTGACCACTGTTATTTCATCATCTTCAACTGCATTTAAGTCTAGTTTAAAAGTTAGTATATATGATCAGATATTAGTATTTAACCAAAAATGTGTCTCCTGCTTTTACAAAACTACAAGTCCCAGCCCAGCCCAGCATTTTAGTCTAGTTTAAAAGTTAGTATATATGATCATATATTAGTATTTCACAAAAAATGTGTCTCCTGCTTTTACAAAACTACAAGTCCCAGCATGCCTGGACAGCTGCAGACACCCTGGTTGGCAAATGTGTATTTAGGCACTTTTCCTTGTTATTTAGCATAATGAATTTAAAAATTTTTTGGACATAGGACGTATGCGAACGTCCTGACTTCAGTGTCCTCAAGGCCCAAGGACGTTCGAATACATATTGCCCTTTAGATGTTGCAGAACTACAACTTCCAGCATGCCTGGGAATGCTGGCACTTCTAGTATTGTAAGTTCTGCAGGCCCCCATTTTTCAGGCCTTTATGCACGGGTCTCTAAACTGTGGCACCCTAGATGCAGCAAAAGTAAAATTCTTAGCATGCACTGACAGACCGTGGCTGATGGGAGTAGTAGTTTTGCAACAGCTGGAGGTGGACTGGTCTTGAAACCCAGAGTTAAGTAACAAACACGTAGTGTTTTGCAACCATTCTGCCTCCAGCTGTTTTTTTCCTGTTGAAAAGCCTGTGGCGTGCAAAACACAACCCAAAAACTCCACCCGGATGCAGTGAAAAATGTGCACACACCTAAAGAGTGACATCACAAAAAACTGCGACGGGTACATACGTCAGTGGTCCTCCGAAAAAGGTCCCGTCTCTGACCCCCCGGGGCGTTAGGCTCCTGACAGGGAAAAGAGTTAGCAACGCATATCTCCCCTATACGTGTATCCTGTGTTGTTAATAATATATTCATAATTATGCAAATGATAATGGCTGCTATATTTATGCAAAAAAGGTGGCGACCGAAATGGCAGGATATAAAATCTTTCATGTTACCCCTGTCATTGATTAATAAGGCGAGAATGCTTCCAATTGTTGAATAGCATACATTTACGTCATATATCCATAAGGCTGTCAACAGAAGTATTACAATATACTTTGTTCTTCATCTTGCAGAAGTTCCTGGAAACAGGATACGATGAGCTGCGGAGGCAGCCAGAGAAAAGGGCTGTGGTCAGCGCCCTAATCGCTGACTTTGGCGGCCAACATGACCACAAGGCAATTGTTAAGAAGTGGTCTGACCTGAAGAGGCGCCAAATGGTTCAGGTCAGACGTCTTCGGGCTAAATATCATCCAGGTAAGTTATTGTTGACAGTTATGTTTTTTTTTTCAAAAGTGTATTTTGTGCGTGAACTCGAGAGAGGAGCCGGCCTGCAGGAGTTGGGAGGCCTCCCCCAGAGGCAATCTGCCACCTTTCTCCATGCCCCGGTTGGCAATGGCGGGTGTGAGGGGGTCCTCCCAACCCAACCTCGCATAGCACACCCACCAGGGGCGGGGCTGAGACCACCAAACTCAATTCACAGGTAGCCGAGAGCGGGATCCGAACCCCTAGCTGCAGAGGTGAATCACTTGTCAGTGCAGTGGCAATCGTGTGGAGCCACCGCAGCTCCTTTGGTGACAGTTATGTAAGGTCATATGTAATTCATGTAAGGTCAGATGTTGTTAACCAAGATGCCATGTTGTGCTAACATATATCACCACCGGCCAAGGTATTCATAGTACTGTTGAAAAAAGACATGGGACAGCAGACAGGAACACAGAAGTTATGTGGGAACATAATTTTCCCATTGCTTTGCATGGGACTTTAAAGAAAAACCCCGACCATGGCAAGTGGGGGTGGGTAAGGTTTAAACCACCTATCCTATGTTTGTGGCTGACATATAAGTAACCTGTGTGCCAAGTTTCATATAAATATCTTTAGCCGTTTGTACGTGATGCTGGAACATACATACATACATACATACATACATACATACATTTATGCACACACACACGTTGAGTTTTATATATATAGATTACCACTAAATTCCTGTGTTAGGAGTGGGGTTGTTATAGTAATCCCGTGTGCTCCATCAGGCCCTTTTTTTAACATGAGATGGTCTGAACAAAACAAAGGAGACAAAAACAGCTCATTTTAACATGGTTGCATCCCAGCTCACGCTCAGTCCCCTGTAGTGCCCACAAGACCCTTTAATATAACATTGTCCCATTGGTTAACTGTCTATATAAATCAATTTGTATTCATATACAATACAGCAGAGTACACAGAATTTGCATACGTCATTAGAAAACATTTTTATAATATATGAACATTGTGTTATTATAGGAGCTCCAATGCCAGTTATCCGCGCCAAGCGCAGAAGGCGCCAGGCCGATGAGGAGGAGGAGGAGGATGCGGCAGAGGAGGATGCGGCAGAGGAGGAGATGGATGAAGAGGAGCAGCCAGGGCCCTCCCACTCCCCAACCCCAGCTCCTGCTGAGGAGCAAGCTGAGGAGCTTCCCCCCCCACCACCCCAACTTCTCAAGCAGAAGAGCAGGAGGAAGAGAGCGGTCCTGTGAGCCTCGTTCAGGAAGGTAAATATGTGCACAATGATTAATAACATTTCAACAATAAAATGTAGATATAAAAATGGACAACATATAAAGCGCACCTGTCAGATTGTAGAACCATAATATGGTATTGATGCTAGAAGTATACAGGTAGTGCATAATTATTAGGCAAGTTGTATTTTTGAGGATTCATTTTATTATTGAACAACAACCATGTTCTCAATGAACCCCAAAAACTCATTAATATCAAAGCTGAATTTTTTTGGAAGTATTTTTTAGTTTGTTTTTAGTGTTAGTTATTTTCGGGGGATATCTGTGTGTGCAGGTGACTACTATTACTGTGCAGAATTTTTAGGCAACTTAACCAAAAAATAAATATATACCCATTTCAATGATTTATTTTTAAAAGTGAAACCAATATAACATCTCAACATTCACAAATACACATTTCTGACATTTAAAAACAAAACTAAAACAAATCAGTGACCAATATAGCCACCTTTCTTTGCAAGGACACTCGAAAGCCTGACATCCATGGATTCTGTCAGTGTTTTGATCTGTTCACCATCAACATTGCGTGCAGCAGCAACCACAGCCTCCCAGACACTGTTCAGAGAGGTGTACTGTTTTCCCTCCTTGTAAATCCCACATTTGATGATGGACCACAGGTTCTCAATGGGGTTCAGATCAGGTGAACAAGGAGGCCATGTCATTACTTTTTTTTATTTAATACCCTTTCTTGCCAGCCACGCTGTGGAGTACTTTGACACGTGTGATGGAGCATTGTCCTGCATGAAAATCATGTTTTTCTTGAAGGATGGTGACTTTTTCCTGTACCACTGCTTGAAGAAGGTCTCTTCCATAATCTGGCAGTAGGACTGGGAATTGAGCTTGACTCCATCCTCAATCCGAAAAGGCCCCACAAGCTCATCTTTGATGATACCAGCCCAAACCAGTACTCCACCACCACCTTGCTGGCGTCTGAGTCGGACTGGAGCTCCCTGCACTTTACCAATCCAGCCACGGGCTCTTCCATCTGGCCCATCAAGACTCACTCTCATTTCAGCAGTCCATAAAACCTTAGAAAAATCTTTCTTGAGATATTTATTGGCACAGTCTTGACGTTGCAGCTTGTGTGTCTTGTTCAGTGGTCATCGTCTTTCAGCCTTTCTTACCTTGGCCATGTCTCTGGGTATTGCACACCTTGTGCTTTTGGGCACCCCAGTGATGTTGCAGCTCTGAAATATGGCCAATCTTGTGGCAAGTGGCATCTTGGCAGCTGCACGCTTAACTTTTCTCAGTTCATGGGCAGTTATTTTGCACCTTTGTTTTTCCACACGCTTCTTTTGTTTGATGATCACGCTTCAGAAGCTTTGCAACTTTAAGAGTGCTGCATCCCTCTGCTAGATATCTCTCTATTTTGGACTTTTCAGAGTCTGTCAAATCCTTTTTTGGCCCATTTTGACAAAGAAAAGGAAATTGACTAATAATTATGCACACCTGATATAGAGTGTTGATGTCATTAGACCACACACCTTCTCATTACAGAGTTGTACATTACCTAATATGCCTAATCTGTAGTAGGCTTTCGAGCCTATACAACTTGGAGTAAGACAACATGCATAAAGAGGGTGATGTGGTCCAAATACTCATTTGCCTAATAATTCTGCACTCCCGGGATGTGTTAGACACATAACAAGTGTATACACATGATAATGATTGATTAATAAGCAAAAAAAAATTTTTATTTATTTGGTAACGTTATTTTAAATCCAAATTTTTTTTTTATTATATCCTAACAGTATCAGGAAAGATGAGGAGGCAGACCGCGCTCATAAAGACAACCCACCAGAGGATCCAGGCAAATCAGCGCCAGATCCGCTACCTTATTCAGCAAAATGTGCTGCTGGAGCAGCAGCAATTAAAAAATATAGAGAAGCTGGAGCGCCTTCAGAAGCTCAATCAGAGTTATATCTGAAATTATGTTTTTATTAATAAATATTATTTTTTGGAAATGTTTAATTTCTTTTTGAGATAGATTTGTAGGTTTTTCAACACATCTAACTTAACATCAAACAAATCAACATCAACACATTTAACTTCATAATAAGCAAAAACATTTTATACTATTATTTTATTTAACAGTAACCTAGGACAAACTAAAGCACACGACACAGACACGACGAACACAAAATAAACAGTTGAAAAATGAACATAACAAAAGCAACAATATATATATATATACAAAGAGAGAGAGAGGGAGAGCAAGAAAGAGAGAGAATGCAGATGAGCTCTTGCAGACAGCCCAATGGTTGCAGTATAAATGCCGCAAAACAGTGTTTAACATAAGGTTCATTGTTATAGTTACACTTGCTGTTTAGATCCGGTCTGGTAGCTTGTAGCGGAGGCTGTTGGTGGATCCGCTGTGCCAGAGAGGTCATGAAGCTTTACTCAGCATGGAGGCAGCAGCAGGAGTATTAAAATATAATATAACTAGACAATGCATTTCCTGAGGAAAATGCGAGTGGGAATGCTGAATAGCTTAATTGGTGAGCCCCTTGCCAAAGACATTCACCATAACCACTACACTATCTTTAGGACACACAGCTTCTTTCTCTATCTGCAAAGTATAGCGTATGCTGACTTCCTGGTCGCCCCTCCCCCCTCAATAGGTTTCCCCTCCCCCCCAGGTCAGTGAGGAGGAATATTGCACTGAGGTCAGGAAAGTGATTTATAGAAAGAAATAACATTACAAACGCTTTTAATTCACAGATCTAATACATGATTTAAGCCTCCAAACAAAGCTTAATAAATCCTCAAACGTACATGCAATTGATACAACGACTACACCGTTTGAAATACACGGCCCTTGTAAACGCATCGATATGAAATTTATGTAGATAAACTTAAAAATGTGGCCATGTCTGCGATTTAGAAAAGAGCGTCTTTGTGAGTTCTGCAGCAACATTTTTTAGATAATTTAACATGAGAGTCTATGAGACATAATTTCTGGCTGTTGCTCCAATAACTAAAACTAAAATACGTATCGCAGACTTGATCACATTGCCATAAACCAGACAAGCATAGCTACGTTTTGATATAAAAATTGTGTATGAAAAGTAGATCTTGTGGGCGTGAGAACAATTTGTTTCCCCTTTTTGTAAAGATATTTTTAATTACAAAGATCTAGAATGTTAAGGTCACATGACAGACTCTAAATCCCCTCCATAGGATTACATTATAACCTATCGCATTTTTGTGAAAAATTCGCAAAACGTAAATTGCGTTTTCACCAAAAAATTGTAAACGATAACGATCTGAAAAGTCATAGCCGGATAGCTAAATATTTTGTGACCGCTTTACAGTTTTTTCAGTGTCTGTAAGTGAAAGTATGAAGTAGCTGAAACTTTTGGCAGGGCATCTGAATTCAAAGGGGAAAAGGATGTTCTCATTGACTTCATTGTTAAAAAAACGGTCTTAAAAGCAAAAAAATTATAAAAGTGTAAAAAGTAGGAAAAAACTTGAACAAGTCCCATCATTTGCTGAAAGAGACGAACATTTTTACAGTTGAATGGTCTCAATAGCTGAAAGTATGCCGAAGTTACGCAGAACCAAAAAACGTAAGGAATAATAAGATTACTAAATTTACGGATATCAATACTGGAAATGTTTATTAAAGCATTCACACTAATTAAGATTAATACATTTACGGGTATCCATACTAGGAATGCTTATTAAAGCATTCCCACTAAGTATCACACAGGCATGATTTACAAGCAGTAGTGGTAATAGTAATACATAGCATAAAAACACTTGGGGAATACTTTACAGCATCAGTAGTGGTCATAGTAGTCAATAGTGTACCAAAAAATTGGGACACAGGTGTCTTGACTGAGCTGTAATAGTAGTAGTAGACATTGACAATACAGTGTCAAATCACTCGGGCAAGAGGTGCCATGATGAACAGCAGTCTTAATAAGAGTATATAGGGTGTGAAATAACTGCTGACATAGGTGTCTTGACTGGGCAGCAGAAGCAGCAGTAGTAGTATTAACAGTAGTAGTTGATACAGAGTCATATCACATGGGCAGGAGGTGCCATGATGAACAGCAGTAGGAATAGGAGTATATAGAGTGTCAAATAACTGCTGACATAGGTGTATTGACTGGGCAGCAGCAGCAGAAGCAGCAGTAGTATTAACAGTAGTAGTTGATACAGAGTCATATCACATGGGCAGGAGGTGCCATGATGAACAGCAGTAGGAATAAGAGTATATAGAGTGTTAAACAACTGCTGACATAGGTGTATTGACTGGGCGGCAGCAGCAGCTGAAGCAGCAGTAGTAATATTAACAGTAGTAGTTGATACAGAGTCATATCACATGGGCAGGAGTTGCCATGAAGTACAGCAGTCTTAATAAGAGTATATAGAGTGTTAAACAACTGCTGACATAGGTGTATTGACTGGGCGGCAGCAGCAGCAGAAGCAGCAGTAGTAGTATTAACAGTAGTAGTTGATACAGAGTCATATCACATGGGCAGGAGTTGCCATGATGTACAGCAGTCTTAATAAGAGTATATAGAGTGTGAAATAACTGCTGACATAGGTGTATTGACTGGGCGGCAGCAGCAGCAGAAGCAGCAGTAGTAGTATTAACAGTAGTAGTTGATACAGAGTCATATCACATGGGCAGGAGGTGCCATGATGAACAGCAGTAGGAATAAGAGTATATAGAGTGTTAAACAACTGCTGACATAGGTGTATTGACTGGGCGGCAGCAGCAGCTGAAGCAGCAGTAGTAGTATTAACAGTAGTAGTTGATACAGAGTCATATCACATGGGCAGGAGTTGCCATGAAGTACAGCAGTCTTAATAAGAGTATATAGAGTGTTAAACAACTGCTGACATAGGTGTATTGACTGGGCGGCAGCAGCAGCAGAAGCAGCAGTAGTAGTATTAACAGTAGTAGTTGATACAGAGTCATATCACATGGGCTGGAGTTGCCATGATGTACAGCAGTCTTAATAAGAGTATATAGAGTGTGAAATAACTGCTGACATAGGTGTATTGACTGGGCGGCAGCAGCAGCAGAAGCAGCAGTAGTAGTATTAACAGTAGTAGTTGATACAGAGTCATATCACATGGGCAGGAGGTGCCATGATGAACAGCAGTAGGAATAAGAGTATATAGAGTGTTAAACAACTGCTGACATAGGTGTATTGACTGGGCGGCAGCAGCAGCTGAAGCAGCAGTAGTAGTATTAACAGTAGTAGTTGATACAGAGTCATATCACATGGGCAGGAGTTGCCATGAAGTACAGCAGTCTTAATAAGAGTATATAGAGTGTTAAACAACTGCTGACATAGGTGTATTGACTGGGCGGCAGCAGCAGCTGAAGCAGCAGTAGTAGTATTAACAGTAGTAGTTGATACAGAGTCATATCACATGGGCAGGAGTTGCCATGATGTACAGCAGTCTTAATAAGAGTATATAGGGTGTGAAATAACTTCTGACATAATTGTCTTGACTGATCCAAAGGAGTCATGGGAGAAAATCATGTGGTCAGATGAGACTATAATATAATTTTTTGATCATAATTTCACTAACCGTGTTCGGAGGAAGAATAATGATGAGTACCATGCCAAGAACGCCATCCCTAATGTGAAGCATGGGGGTGGTAGCATCATGCTTTGGTGGTGTTTTTCTGCACATGGGACAGGGTGACTGCACTGTATTAAGGAGAGGATGACCGGGGCCATGTATTGCAAGATTTTGGGCAACAACCTCCTTCCCTGAGTTAGAGCTTTGAAGATGGGTCGAGGCTGGGTCTTCCAACATGAGAATGACCCAAAGCACACAGCCAGGATAACCAAGGATTGGCTCTGTAAGGAGCATATCAAGGTTCTGGCGTGGCCTAGCCAGTCTCCAGACCTAAACCCAATAGAGAATCTTTGGAGGGAGCTCAAACTCCGTGTTTCTCAGCGATAGCCCAGAAACATGACTGATGTAGAGAAGATCTGTGTGGAGGAGTGGGCCAAAATCCCTCCTCCAGTGTGTGCAAAGCTGGTGTAAAACTACAAGAAATGTTTGACCGCTGTAATTGCAAAGAAAGCCTACTGTACCAAATATTAACATTGATTTTCTCTGATGTTGAAATAGTTATATTCAGCACTGTAAATACATCAGGTCCGGGGCTTCATCAGGGAATGCATGGCAAGGGACCCTTCAGCGCCCTGAACCGACGACGGGTGCCAGAAAGTCACCGCCGATCCAGGACTCATTCATCTTTATGAATGTGAGTCTGTCCACGGAGTCTGTGGACAGACGGGTCCTCTTGTCCGTGACCACCCCACCTGCCGCGCTGAATGTCCGCTCAGATAGTACGCTGGAGGGGGGGCAAGACAATAACTCCAGCGCATACTGAGCGAGCTCGCGGCAGGTGTCCAATCTGGCAACCCAGTACTCCATGGGGTCGTCGGTGCTCATACTGTCAGAAGCACCGACGGACGCCATGTAGTCTGCCACCATGTGGGCCAGCCGCTGGTGGTGACTGCTGCTGCTGCTGCTGGTGGTGGTACTGGGTCGCTCGGTTTGGAAGAACATCCTCATCTCTTCCATTAGGTCCCCTGCTCGGCTGCAGCTGGGTGCAGCCACCTGCTGGGTGAGATGAGGGGGGACAACTGGAGGCCGGGGAGTTGCCTGCTCCAACCGTCTGACAATGGCTGCCTGCAGTTCCTCCATCCGGTGCTGCCTCCGGCTGGCTGGGATGAACTGCTCCAGTTTCCCCTTGCACCTGGGATCCAAAAGGGTGGCCATCCAGAAATCATCCCTCGTCTTGATGGTCTTAACCCGGGGGTCCCTCCTGAGGCATCTCAGCATGTGGGCAGCCATGGGGAAGAGCACAGCCCGCTGTGACTCCTCAATGCTGGCCAGGTGAATGAGGTGCGACTCTTCATCCCTGAGGCGCTGCTGGTCAAACTCAGACATGCCCAACCCCCGGACTATCGGTGCCCCCAACACCGGCTCTCCCTCCTGACCAGGCCCTGACTCTGGGACGACACCAGCAACCACCTCCTCCTCCTCTTCATCATCATCCTCCTCCTCCTCCTCCTCGTCCTGGCCCTGGTCTCGGTGGAGCATTGCTGACTCCTCCTGCTCCACCAAGGCACTCTCCCCAGCCTCGAGCAGGCGATCTAGTGTCCTCTCCAGCATGAACAGTATTGGCAGCACGC
This sequence comes from Rana temporaria, assembly GCF_905171775.1. Taxonomy (NCBI): domain Eukaryota; kingdom Metazoa; phylum Chordata; class Amphibia; order Anura; family Ranidae; genus Rana; species Rana temporaria. Next base: position 300,130,495 of record NC_053491.1, read on the forward strand.
TATTGAGGCCAATTTGCTCACTGCTGACCATCTTGGTCGCCTGCTCGAAGGAGGACAACACTTGGCAGACCTGGTTTATCTGCCCCCACTGCGCACAGGCGATGAAAGGGAGTTGTGGTGAAGCCCTCTCAGTGCCTAGTTCCATCAGGTACTCCCTCACCGCCCTTTGCTGCTCCCACAACCTCTTCAGCATGTGGAGGGTGGAGTTCCACCGCGTCACACTGTCCACAATCAGCCTGTGAAGGGGCAGATTGTACTTCCGCTGCAATTTGGACAGGGACGCGGTAGCGGTTGGGGAGCGCCTGAAGTGGCTGGCAATCCTACGCGCCTTTGCCACAATGTCACTCAACCCTGGATACGTGCGCAGGAACTTATGCACCACCAGGTTGAGGACATGTGCCAGACAGGGCACGTGCGTCAGACTGCCAGCATGGAGGGCGGCGAGTAGGTTGCTGCCGTTATCGCAGACAACCATACCTGGCTGGAGCCTTCGGGGTGTCAGCCACTTCTGGACCTGAGCTTGAAGTGCTTTCAGCACTTCTTCTGCAGTGTGTCTCCGGTCCCCTAAACTAACAAGCTGGAGCACGGCCTGACAGCGCACGTGCCCCACACTTGAGTAGCTACGGGGCGCTTGCTGGGAGGCTCAGCAGCTGCGGAGACAGTGGCTTGAGGGAGACCAGCAGTTCTCCCCTGGACACCCCGGGGCGGCACCACAAGATCGGTTGCCGACGATCCCTCACCGACGCCTCGGAGGGAAACCCAATGGGCCGTGAAGCTGATGTAGCGTCCCTGCCCATGCCTGCTGGTCCAGCCATCCATTGTCAGATGAACCCTGTCGCTGACAGCGTGATCCAGCGACAGGGTTACATTCTGCACAATGTGCTGGTGTAGGGCAGGGACACCAGTCCTGGCAAAGAAATGGCGGCTGGGGACACGCCATTGGGGTTGGGCCTGCTCCAACATCTGCCTGAAGGGGTTGCTGTCAACTATGTTGAAGGGCAGCAGATGTTGGGCAATAACCCTTGCCAGGAGCCCATTGAGGGAACGCACACGTCGGTCTCCAGGGGGGAAGGGAGTGGTGCGGTCAAAGGCGTCTGAAATCGACGCCTGGCGCCGGACGGCAGTGCGGGACACAGACGTGGAGGGTGCTGTGGAAGTAGAGGTCTGGCTGCCGGTACCAGTACCTCTACTAGAGGGAGCGGGGGGGCATGACCTGCTGGAAACAGATGAAGATGTGGCAGGGGCTGCTGTACCCTGCTCACTTGTGGTGGTGGCGCTGCTACCACCACCACGCTTCATCTCGTCATACAACGCCCAGTGGTTTATCCTCAGGTGCTGGTTCAGGGCTGTGGTACCCACCCGAGCCAAACACTTCCCTCTCTTCACCCTCACTTTACAAATCCGGCAGATGGCCACGGTAGGGTTGTCTGCCACCAGGGTAAAGAAATTCCAGACAGGTGACTTCAGCACCGCCCTCCTGTCAGATGGGGTGACGCTTACTTGCACCTGCTGGGATTCGGTGCGCACAGGTGGAGCTGCCTGCTGCTGCTGCTGCTGCTGCTGCTCCTCCTCCTGACACCTCCTGCTGCCATCACCAGTGGAGACCCTGACGATGGTCTCCCTGGTGGTGACCTGGCGCACCGTTTCACCAGGGTGCCTACCTTCCCCGTCGTCACTGACGTAGTGAGCCGACGCGTCAGATGGCAACCATGATGGGTCACCCTCTTCGCCCCCAGAGATGTCAGACCAAGGGCTGAGATGTGTTGGTCTGAGGGAACCACGTGACATGGAGCCTCTAGCCTGGCTCCGCTGTCCCCTCACCCACGCCTGGGTCTGACTAGGTGCTGCTGTTTCCTGCACCAAAACAGCAGCACCAGTTTGAAGGGATGTCTCTGGGATACTGCCAGCAGGTATCCCATCCTCCTCATCCATCCCTTCAAAAAGGTCCTGACCATCAGGACAGAGCTGGAGGTCTGCCTGATGCATGGCCTCCCCCAAGAGATCCCTATCACTGTCGCTGTCGAACAGTAAGATGCTGGACTCTTGGGGGCTGGGGGGGGGTAGTACAGGCAACGGTGTAATGGTGGTACTACTGTGAGTCGGGACCGACGACTCAGTGGCACTGCTGTGCCCCATGTAGTCCACCACTACTTGAGCCTGAGATGGCAATATCGGGCGGCTGCCCGATGGGAAGAACTCCCGGATCAGGCGTACTCCCCTTGCACCCGATCCTCTACCACTAGTAGGGGCACGAGAGGTACCCCGTGCTGGCAGCGATCCAGCACTGGGAGTAACTCCCCTACCCCTGCTGCCACGGCCACTGATGCCGCTCATTATTGCTGATATGTGTGTGGGGGGGGTAAACTTTATTGGGGGGGGAAAATGTGAACAAAATGTGTTTTTGTGTTTTTTTTACAAGACAGGCACGCAGACAAAGACGTACACAGACAGCTACTAAACTATAAGAAAAGTAGTACACCAGACAAGGACTACAAAATTAAAGAAAAAAAAAAAAGCACTAAACAAACACTAACTTTTTTTTTTTTTTTTTTTTTAAACACAAAACACAGACACTAAACACACACTAAGCTAAGCTAGATGAAATAAATGTACACTAACAGTGTGTACACTTACTACACAAAATTTAACTAAACTGAACACAAAACTTAGCTTTTATAAAAGCTCTTTAGGGAAAACTAAACAAAATTTGAACTGAGATGCCTATCAAATATCACTGAACAGCGAACCTGCAAGATCTAACAGTAACACAAGATGAACAAAACTTAGCTTTTAGAAAAGCTCTTTTATAAAGCTCAGCAAAATGTGTTCTGAAATCTCTTGCAAATATAACTGAACAGGGAGGATTGCAGGATCAAACAGTAACACAAATGAAAAAAACAGCACAAAACAGCACAAAACGTAGCTTTGAAAAAAGCTCTTGGGTCTATTGCTTTGAAAAAAGCAGTTGATATACTGGAAAAGATCCACTGGAATCACTAAATAGCAATGCTGGTGATGATCTAAATCAATCAAGAACAAAGACACAGGAAACCAGGAACACAGAAACAGCCTCCACACTCTATAGCCAGCTTCTGAATCTGCAATGAAATGGTGCTGGGAGTGAGCTTATATAATGTCCATGCAGGCAGGTTCCTATTGGTTGCTAACCTGTGACGAGTGTGGAAGGAGAACTCTGATTGGCTCTGATGCAAAAGGGCGGAGCAAATAATCGCGCAATATTCCTATTGCCGAATATTCGCATTGCGAATATTCGGCAATATAAAATGATCGCTTCAGCTACTCGGCCCAATGGCTCTAATCATACCAGCAATGCTTTCAGACGTCTATGGAGATCACTAGGATGTGATCTGTTTTAAAAATGAAACTGTAAAAATCGCTCTGATGCGGAAGATCGGGGCGAGGAAAATAATCGCGCGATATTGCGTTTGCCGAATAATCGCATTGCGATCTTTCTGGAAAATTCAATGAACGCTTCAGCTACTCGGCCCAGGGTCTCTAATGATACCAGCAATGCTTTTAGACGTCGATGGAGATATCTAGGATGTGATCTGATTAAAAAAAAAAATTGTAAAAAATCGAATATTCGGAATTGCGAATATTCACCGCGAATTTCGAAATATAGCGCGATTTCTCGAATATGCTATATTCGAGTCGAATATTCGCAATGCGAATATTCGTGAGCAACACTAGTTATTAGGAGATTATTGGGGCTCTAAGGTAAGAAGTAACGGTAAATGTAGATAACCGTCACAGGCTACATTGAAGGGAAGTGCTCAAGAGTACTAAGATAAAATAATAGTCTCTAGAATACAGAAACAAAGGTCTCCCGAAAGAAGAATAGAAAAAAAGAAAAGAAAAGAAAAAGGCAAAAGGGGAAAGAGGGAGGGAAGAAAGAGTGAGAGGGAAGAAAAAATTATATATAAATATATAAGGAAAAAAAGTGAAAGCAAGGTGAAAAGAACGCAAAAGAAAAAATGGGACAGAAAAGAGAGAAAGGACAAGAGAGAAAGTAAATGTGAGCTAAAGAACCATAGAAAAGTAGAAGTAGAGAAAGAAGGGGAGAAAGGAGAAGAGAAGAAAAGATAAAGCATGGGAAAGAGAATGTTTGAAAATATGTGATGAAACAGTGGAAGTATGGTGTATGAAGGAAAGTGAGGAAGAGTGAAGGAAATGGGGGTGATGGGGGTGGATTGGAGTGACGTGTGGGGAGAGATGAGAGGTAGTGAGAAGGAATAAAGGATCAGTGAAGGTGACGGTGAATGAAAGAAGTGAATAACCTGGGGAGGCACGGATAGACACGCATCGGCCGCAAGAATGCGGAGGTAAAAATGGGCTGGTAGGGAAAACACAAGTGTGAGACAGGGGGAGGGGGCAGAGGAAGATGGGAAAGACAAAGAAGGAAAATAAAAATAAAAAGTGGGGGGTGAGGGTGCAGAAAAAAGAAGTGAAAAATAGGCAACGATATGAGAAAATGAACAGGGGAAAGAGGAGAAATGGGGGGTGATAGTGCATAAAGAAAAAATATATGAACTAAAGCAAAAAAAAGGATGGGAATGGAGACAGGTGAAGACACATGGGGAACGAAAAGTACAGGATATGTTGAAGTGAGGGCAGCTGGGCAACATAAAACAGTGAGTGACAAACAACTGATGATAAAAAACACATCAAGGGTGAAGGGTGAATAGGGTAGGGAGAGCTGTACCTTTGAACTGTGGAGATTCAGTATAGGAATTCAAAGAAATTTGAGAACTTCCTGAACAGAGATCACTGATGTCAGAAGGAATGCTGCTGGAATATAAATAGCAGCGGCAAGCAGACAAGGTGATTCCTTCTAAAATATAAGAATAAAAGGGGTCATTTTTTGGAATGAAGCCAGAAAAGCCAAAATATTTGGCCAGAGAAAAGGTGTGGAAATTCGACTCACCTATAGCATAGAGGCCACCAATATGCTAGTAGTTGGAGGTACCAAAAATGATCCTTCCAAACCAGCAGGTAAGGCCAGATTAAATAGGGTGCATCTGGCCTAATTACAGAGATAGAAAAACAAGTACCACCTGTGGAGGGAGGGGGGGGGAAACGAGTACCACCAGGGGGGGCTTCGGTCGATCCGCCCCTCTGCCCAATCAGACACAACATTCCCCATCCACCCTGGTGGGTCAGGGTCCCAAAAACGTACCTGGTAACAGGCCAGGTACATAGCGGCGGTGGTCTCCTCGGCGTGTACGCACGCCAGCATCGTCGGCTAACAGCCGCCGCCTCCACCATCCCACGTGATGATGTGACGTCCCGCGTGAGCGCGGGCCCGCCGCGCATGCGCGGTGCACGCCACTGGGTGTGAGGGTGGTGCGTACATGCCACCAGCAGGGGGAGAATGCGCTCCCCATACGCGGCGGCCGTGCACTGTCGCCATCATGTGGGGAAATGCTATAGCGCAACTAATTGCGCTAATGTCTCACCCTGCTGGGCGGTGGACGGGACGCCCATATGAGTGGCAGCTGCAGCAACCTGGGAAAAGAGGGGAGTATCCTGGACCAGCCGAACAAAGAGACATGTCATAAGGAAAAGGGAGAAGGAATACTCCAGGGAAGAAGAATTACTTGTAGATGGATTGAAGAAACATGAGAGCAAACACATATATAATCATACGAATATATGCAGTTCCATATTTTGATACACATAATTACAAAAACACGGATGACCCTATCACAACATACATGTATATTCTAAACATAATTGCCATCCCATACTTGTCCTTATGTACATGTGTATTACAGGTATATTCCAGATTAATTAAAGTATTATTCTAAAAAAACATGAGATGAAAAAAGTGACAGATGACAGAAGGCGGACAAAGAGCATAAGTCACATGGGCACATGGCGGTCACCCTGTGTCCATGGCTCAGGATTTAAAGAGCAGAGACGATTTGAATGCTTGAAACAAAAGTTAATTTCTAATTTTGAATTTTTAAAGTTGAATTTTTAAAGGAGTCTGGAAATTGGAGTGATTTAACTTATCCAATGAATCCAGGTCCTAGACAACGTGTTGCTGAGGCTTCGGTGAATCACAGAAGGATCGGTGGAGAAGGTGGCCGTCTGACCGATGCGTTCAGACAATTTTTTAGTCCGTAGCCCCAAGGTATGACCGGTTCCAGCAACCATCGCCAGCGTCTGGTTTACATGGTGCGGGAATACCTAGGGGCAAGATCAGACTTGGACACCTTCCCCGCCGAAAATCCTCTGGCTTACTGGGTCTTGAGGATGGATCACTGGCCAGAGCTTGCACAGTACGCAATTGAGCTACTGGCTTGTCCTGCATCCAGCGTTCTTTCAGAACGCACATTCAGTGCTGCTGGAGGCTTTGTGACCGATCACAGGGTGCGCCTCTCCACCGACTCTGTCGATCGACTGACCTTCATAAAAATGAATCGGGCTTGGATCAACACCAGCTACCAAGCACCTGATGCTGATGTAACATAATAATTTTTTTTAAATGACAGATCCCTTGGAGACTGCCTATGCTGATGCTGAGTGACTGTCCTGTTATGCTGCTGACTGAATATCCTTTTCCTCCTCAATGATCTTGCTGATAGCTAGTAAGAACATTGTTGGTTATGTCCACCGCCACCAGTGCCTAAGGCCCAATTTTTCTGCCCCTGTTTAACAGGGGCATATAATAACAATTTTTGATGCAATGCTTTGCATGTGGCTTTTTGCTGCGCTCCAATGACATTATCTGTGAGAGGTTGCAGTGTTGTGGCACCGCCACCAGTGCCTAAAGCCCAATTTTTCTGCCCCCGTTCTAGTATTTTTCTTTGTTTGATTCTTTTCTAATTTGAGTTCATTCTAGCTTTCTCCTACGTTATCATAGTGTCATGTTTATTTTCCTGTACTAAATACTCATCATTGTCCATGTAAACACCACAAATCTAGATTGGTTCTTTTAGGCAGCATTGATATAATAAGCCACACATTGTTGAGTATCCAAAAATATTTATTGTTTCACACTTAAAATGTGTAATTTTAATTTTTTCCAAAAATATCTTAATAGAAATTCTTAATTTTTTTTGTCAAGAAATATATTTTTGCTTTGAAATACTTGTCTACATCTATTTTTTTATTTTAATTTTTTAAACCCTCCCCAGCACATCAATCAGATTCTTGAGTTTTTGGTCCACCACTTGGGTTTTCTTTTTAAGCTGCCCTAAGGCGAGGTTTAGGTCCTCTATTTCTGCCCTGCAGGACAAGATCTCCCCAATTAAGACCTGGGCACTGTAGGTGTCCAATCCTCCCCCAACAGCACGAACACCTCCTGAAATTTGGAAAAAAAACATGTATTACAATTATGCAGGCCTACATCTATTACCTGAAGCTGTGCTGTATGACACTGACCTGATGTGGTGGCATTTTCCACTTCCTGCACATCTGGCGAGGGTGGGGCTTGGCTCTGTGTGGGGTTGGTCGGCTCCACTGCTGAAGCTTGATTGCGCCCTATGAGATTGTAAAAAAAGGGATACATGAAACAAAAAGATTAGAGGTCTAAAAGAGGAATATCGATCATTCTTTTTATAAAGTGTGGTACAATTGTCTGTTTTTACAATCCTTCAAAGCTTAACACAGGATTTTATCCATTACCAAAGCTGCTGCATTTCTCTATCTTTGGCCAAGTTTCCTACATGCAAAAACACCATGTATGACCTCTGTGTGACACCCTAACTAGGTTGGCCAACACTCAATGCCGATCCTGACCTCCCTGGGGTACTAATCAAAATGACATGGCACATTAAAAATGAGAAGCGGGGGGTGCTGACGACAGTGACATGTCACATTAAAGAAAGTTTAGAAGTGGGGGAAGGGGATGTTCTGCTGTCGGAAATGACATCTTACATGAAATTGAGAAGCAAGGGGTGCAGCCAGCGAGTTGAGAAGCGGGGTGAGGGGGCGAAAATGACTTCTCACCAGGCGGGGCCTCTAGTAATTTGGGGGGCCCTTTGCAGCTTTGCGGGGCCCTAAGCGGTTTGCATAGTGAGCCTATAGGGCGGATCGGCCATGCCAACACTTGTGCTACTGAGTCCATATGTGTAACCACCTGCTGAGCTGAGCATACTCTCCTTTTACTGTATATTGACTTAAGTTGGATTATTTAAATCTAGTTAATAACACATCTACATTAAATAAAAAATTGGTCTCACATAAAAAGATCATAAATAGAATGAACAACCAATTATTATGCCCACAAACATGAACCTTGGGACATCTATTCTTGAACTGTATATATACACACACACAACCTGAAAGAAAAAGCACATGCCGCAAAATAATAAAAACAAATAGAGTACACATGAAAATTACTTACGTCTTCTGATGACTCTTCGAATCCTCTCCATCTGCTCCGGCTCTCTTCTTTTAAGGTCAGACCACCTTTTCCTTAATTGCTCCCTTGACATCTACACCTTGAATTTCTGATGGAGAGTCCTCTGAACCTTCTCCATTATCTGGGCTTTGTAACTCCTCCTGCCCCTGGTGTGTGCCTGGCCTCTCTCCTGCATTGAGGTTGCAGCTTGCTGTCTCTCTTGAGTCTCCTACATCATGTCTTCACCGTCTTGCATTGACCGACCAAAAAGGGGCGTGGCAATTACTAGAACGATTGTCATGGGCGGGGAGACGTGCGGAGCTTCTTGCATGCGCAGTGTATAAAGCGATATTGCGTGCGTGAGAACGTCGTTCACATTCGGTAGAAAACGCCAGAAAAACGATCGTGCAGTACGATGATACAAAACTTGATTTTGGACTTTATGATCAGTGGAAGAGTTTGTGGGTTAGATATGGGGAGAAAGCTAAGGCTTGACTGACATTGGCTTTTTTTGCTAAATTTTGACTTGCAGAAATAATGGAGGCCTTCAGAGAACAGGAGTTCTTCACAGAATTTGTTCAAAGGGGGCCCCGGATGGCAACCCCCCTTTTTTCTAGAATTTTTCTTTCCCAAAAAAATAATTTATTCAGCCAAGATCTGGCATTGTAATTGCCCCCCACCCCTAAAATAATCTACATATTGTTGCCACACAGCACATGCGCTTTGGGGGGCCAAGCCTGTATGGCCACAGGCTCACAGGACACCACTGGAACATCAATGGCCTCATCAGGCACAAGTGTCATGTAGTTTGTTGAGGGTCTCTTTAGGAAATTGTGCAATATGCAGGAGCAAAGTATGACATGGTTCAGATTCTACTTAACAAACCTACAGTCATTGTCTTGTTTGCACCGCCTGTATACTGCTGTTCAAAGTTAATAGGGCCGAAGGGTCCCTATAGGCTCACTATGCAAGCCGCTTAGGGCCCCGCAAAGCTGCGAAGGGCCCCCCAAATTACTAAAGGCCCTGCCTGGTGAGAAGTCATTTTCGCCCCCTCACCCCGCTTCTAAACTTGCTGGCTAAGTCATTTCCGACAGCAGAACACCCCCTCCCCCACTTCTCACCTTTTTTTAATGCAGTGTTTCTCAATTCCAGTCCTCAGGCCCCCCCCAACAGGTCAGGTTTTCAGGATTTCCCTCAAATGAAAAGGCTGTGGTGATTACTAAGGCAGTGAAACTGATCAAATCACCTGTGCAAAATAATGGAAATCCTGAAAACCTGACCTGTTGGGGGGGGCCTGAGGACTGGAATTGAGAAACACTGCTTTAATGGGACATGTCACTGTCGTCAGCGCCCCCGCTTCTCATTTTTAATGTGCCATGTCATTTTGCTTGGGGCCCCAGGGAGGTCAGGATCGGCACTGGGTCTTGTAATGACCTGGGGGGAGTGGTGGCGGGGAAACTCATGCTATTTTTTTCAATGATTTTTATCCATATTGCAGGGACCAAACATTACATTAAAGCCGCAAGCAGTATTAAATGTATTTTTTCTTATAGTAATCTCATGTTGTGCAGGGACATTTCTAAACACGTGCCACTACTATAGACACCCAGCAGGTACGATATTTAAAGGAATTTCTCTTTTTTTTTTCACTTTAAGCATCATTAAAATCACTGCTCCAGAAAAAAATACAGTTTTTTTAAAAAAAAATTCCATTGATACATGTTCCCGGGGGCAAGACCCGGGTTTTCAAAGACGTTTTCCAACAATAACTTGAATATTGGGCTTTAAAATTAGCACTTTTGAATTCGAACGTTCGAGTCCCATAGACTTCAATGGGGTTCTAAATGTTCGCGCAAACGTTCGGTCCGTTCGAAGGTTCTGGTGCGAACCGAACGCGGGGGTGTTCGGCTCATCCCTATTGGTGTTTTGTTTTGTCGCAGTGATGCCTCTCCCATTGCTATGGGTGATGACCTCCCTTTGCTGGAGCATTGCTGGCGGCCCATGATGCAATGGAACTCTCCTCCAAGAAGGATTTCCTCTTTAAATTGGCAGTAGTCATCCTGGTCCCTGTCCAGCAAATGGTAAACCGACCAGTACTCTACCAGTAATAAGGTTTGTAGCAATTTTGGCCACCGGTCTCTAGGCCATTCCTCCTTGCATATAGTCAGAAGCCACTATCTCAGCCATTTGCACTGCATTTAACTCTTTAGTCCGGTTCCACTTAAACCACTCATTCATGGTCTCATACACCATTTGCCCCTTTTGACTGTCCCTCCTAGGTGGAGACATCTTCTCAGGCTACTCTGAGCTCACTTCCCCTTTAACTTGATTCAACATGAACTTTTTGTGTTTTGACTGCCTCATCCTTGCAGTCACATACACAGCAGCTTGTTACACAGTTCACAGCAAAAAAATAAAAATAATTCTCACCTGTGCACCACCTGTATGCAACACAGTCTGTCAACTGAACTCCTGCGTAATGCTGTTCGCCTGGCTGCAGGGCCCGTGCAAGGATTTTTGCCAATTCAGGCGAAGGTGCATTTTGCCCCCCCCCCCAGTGCGCACGCACGCTCAGGGCACATCAGGGTACAGTGCACATCAGGGCACAGGGCACCCTTCAGATCCCACAGTGCCCCTCAACTTCTCACAGTGCACTCCAACCTCCCACAGTGCACTCCCACCTTTCTCAGCGCCACCTAGCCCCCCCAACCTTGCAAATTGCACTTCACGTTGACTAAGCATTGAGCGGGCGTAATTTACTTTCAAAATTCGACGTGATACTGAGCATGCGAGCGCATGCGCCGTTCGTAAAAAGCATCAATTACGTGGGGTCACAACACATTTACATACAACACGCCCCCTAACAGACTAGTTTGAATTAGGCGGGCTTACGCCATGTCAGATAAACAATGCCGCCGTAACTTAGAGCGCAAGTTGTTTCTGAATACAGGACATGGCGCTCTAAGTTACGGCGGCGTAGTGTATCTGAGATACGCTACGCCTGCCTAAAGATAGGCGTTTGTATGTGAATCTGGGCCCTAAAATTTAAAGGGCAATATCTAAACTGTGACTGTGCCTTAAATTTTAATACATCAAAATGTAGGCCTTGGTCGTCTTGTGATTCTCACAATATAAAGCTTTTTCGTTTTTAAAATACGACCGTTTGAAGAACGACAAGTATTCAGGTCTGTGCTTAGAGCCTGCATAAACATTGGTTTCCTGGCAACGCTGAGGGGAATTATAGCTCCTCCCACACAGCTCTGAGGGGAATTGTAGCTCCTCCCACACAACTGGCTCAGTTATTTGGCTCTGTGTAACTTCTGCATACTTTCAGCGATTAAAACCATTAAACTTTTAAAATGTTCAGCTCTTTCAGCTAATGATGGGACTTCAACTTTTTTTTCTACTATTTAGAACTTAAAATATTAAGCTTTTTTTTTTTTTTCAATTGTTTTTTATTGAAAAATTTGTAAAGAAATATTACAAAGTAAAGGTAGCAAAGTAAGTGATACAGCAAAAAAATACAACCGCCGTACAAATGTATAATCAAATACAAATAAAACACAAACTTCCAAAAAAAATAATAATCACTCAGGAATATCAGCGAGGGGGAAGTAAGCAGGAAAAAGATGGGCGCAAGAGGAAGAACATAAAATAAAGAGGAAAGGGAAAAGTTAGGGAAAAGGATGGTCCATGGTCTGACCGTTGAGAGAGTGCATAACGTACAAAAATACACACTATATATAATAAACAGATACAGAAATACAAACGTCACATAATCAGAAACGTCATACCCATGGGAAGAGTCAGGCTTTGCCACTATACCAAGATGTCCAAATGTACCAATTGGAATCGAATTTACCCCTATCACCCCACCTACTTGCCAGGAGAGATTCATGAACATAATTTGACTGAATAATCTTGAGAACTTCCGAGACATTGGGGGCTTTATCCGCTTTCCAGTGCTGTGCTCAGGCCCGGATTTTCCACAAGGCCACTGAGGCCAGGCCTTGGGGCGGCAGGGAGCCAAGGGCTCAGTGGCAGTGGCATAGACTCCCGATGCCCGGAACATACAATTAAGGGTGGTAAGTTATGGGGGAATCCGCTCGCTCGTTAACAAGTGATTGCGGCGATGTCGCCGAAATCACTTGTAAAAATGTGTGCGTCCGTCCTCCCCTCTCCCCCCTCCCCCTCACCCCACATACCTCTCTGCTGGCTCTGTCTTCGGAACTCCGTCCTCCATCCTCCCCCAGACCACCGAGTCTGTCTCCTGTTCCTGCTGCCGATGCACACAGTGAGAGGGGAGAGCCAGTACATGTGGAACCCTTCAGGTATAACACTTCCCATCTCAGCTGTGACAGGAGTTCTAGCACAATGCTAGGACTCCTGTTTTGGAGGTGACAGGGTCAATAAAGAGAACATGTCACCTCCAATTGCTATCACACAGGGAATTTTTTTTCTCCTGTGTGATAGCAAAAAAGTTAAGTAAAAAAAAATTGCTAAAAAAAATAAGAAAAATAATAAGAAAATTATACAAAAATAAAAAAAAGAAAGCGACAAGCTACAAAAAAAAAAAAGTGATAAAAATTTTTTTCAACTAACCGTGCCGCCCCTGCCATCCGGTTACCATTCCATGTTGATTTGGGGGGGGTCGGTTTGCGGAGAAGGGGTGCATTGCGGAACCTGGCCTTGAGGCAGCAGGGAGAGCAAATCCGGCCCTGGCTTAAGCGCCCTGGCCGCCAAAAGAATGTGAGTTACTACTACTCTAAAATTAGGGAATTGACCCAACTGTAAACAATGCCAACTAAATGGCACAGCAACCATACCACTGTCTGTAACGACACGAAAACTGGTTCGATAACTTGAACCACCCCCTTGTTGTCACAGTACCCCCCCCAATCCTCAAGTCCCAACATGCCTCCCCCCAGCTCCATTGCCAGGACCACTGGAACAATCCCCACCGTACCTGTACCGAAGGAACCGCACCTATATCCAGTCACCAGATAAAGATTCCGAACCCCCTAACCCTCGCCAGAACGCTCCATACACGCAGATCCTGCCGCCTACGTGACGAACTTTAAAACAACATTACACCCTGATCCAGCCACCCCAGGCAATGGCCCATTTTACATCCCCAGACAAGTGGCAAAAATCCCCCCTAAGCTCCTTGTGCAATATGCTGACATATATCGGGGCAAGAACTCACCGGTAGCCGCCGGCATAAAGACCTCAGCCATGAAATCAATTCAACATGCAAATGGACTTACCCACCAATCTCGTAACCTGCATCGCACGTAAAGCTGCGCCCTATTCCCAGTAATCCCACGCCCCAAACTCTCTACCACGGCTCTCAGCAGTAGCCCTCCCAGCCTCCCATGTCAACAGTGCTAGAAAATCAAGTACCGTAGACAGGGCCGTCTTTAATATGGTTTGGGCCCTGGGCAAACTTTTTTTTTTGGGGCCCCCCTCCAGCTTATTTTGGGCCTGGCTGGTTCACATGTATGTGTTTTGGCGGTCCTCATTTGTGCAGGCACAGCAGTCCATTGATTTGAATGGGCTGCCATGCCTTTGTTTCCTGCAGAAAAAAGGTGCATTCAGCATTTTAAAAATACAGTTGCCTTGAAATCCATTCTGCTTTTGCACCATGCTACTTACCTGCAGTTCTTGCACACACAAACGCACTGTGTTTTTAAAAGCGTGACCTAAACGTCTAAAAATGCAGCAAGTTTGACAGTGCGGGAACTGCAGATAAGTCACAGCAGACAGCAGAATGGACAGACAGTGCTGTATTTCAGTGCTTGATGGGCATAGGTGTGCCGCATGAGGCATGCGCTTTTCTTTGCAGGAAACGCAGGCATGGCGGCCCATTCAAATGAATAGGCTGCTGTGCCTGTGCAAATGTGGGCCGCCAAAACACATACATGTGAACCAGCCAGGCCCAAAATAAGCCCATCAAGCAGTTAAATACAGACAGTAATGCCATGTGCTCTGAGGCCTTACTCAGCCTGGACTGCAGGTCTGGTCTGTGATTTAAAGAGTACCTCTATTTTACACATGGCATGGCATGGGGTCCCATGGTGCTAAAGCAGAATGGACAGACGGTGCTGTGACCCCATGCCATGCCATGTGTAAAATAGAGTAACTTTTTAAAACACTGACCAGACCTGCAGTCAATCATCAAATATTATAAAGACTTTGGGCACACTCTACAGAAAACTTCTATTTACAATATAGATTAGCAAACAGTGACATACCTTGAGGAGCAAGACATGAAGAAGTCAGCCTCGGGAAGAGCAAACTGGGGATGTTATAAAATCACATTCTAATTCACTTTTATATACATGCAGCACCCAGTAGCAGGAAGGGAGAAGTGCACGTCTAAAGGGAAGCCAGGGGTGCTGTACATTTTAAAACACTGGGAAGGGAAGCAGTACTGTCACTGGCTGCGTGCCGCTGATGATTTTCAGCCTGATTTGTGGGCAGCACAGGGGCTTAACGGGCGGCAGGGCCGCCATCAGGAATTATGGGGCCACTTACACAGCTTCAGGCATGGGCCCCCTGGAGCAGAGACCCGGGATGGGGGGGGTGCTGCCGCCTGAAATTTAGAAGCAGGGGGCCCTTTAAAAAAAAGAAATAAAGAAAGAAATAAAGAAAAATATATCTAAAAAAGGGATGTAGCCATCCGGGGCCCTGGGGACCTCTGGGCCCTTTAATAAAAAGAAAAAAAAGAAATAAAAAATATATATAAAAAATATATTTTAAAAAGGGGGTTGCCATCTGGGGCCCTGGGGACCCCTGGGCCCTTTGATAATTTGTTTTTAATAAAAATAAATTACAAAAAAGGGGGTTGCCATCCGGGACCTCTGGGCCCTTTAATAAAAAATAAAAAAATATATATAAAAAAGAAACATTTATAAAAAAAAAAAGGGGGGGTTGCCATCCAGGGCCCTGGGGACCTCTGGGCCCTTTAATTAAAAAAAAATAAAAAAAATATATAAACAAAAATAAAAAAATAAACATTTATAAAAAAATAAAGGGTGTTTGCCACATGGGGCCCTGGGGACCTCTGAGCCCTATATATATATTATATATATATATATATATATATATAAAAAAAAAAAAAAAGAAAATAAAAAAAAAAAAATTTATAAAAAAAAAAAGGGGGGTTGCCATCTGGGGCCCTGGGGACCTCTGGGTCCTTTAATAATAATAATAATAATAATAATAATAATATCATTTATATTATATATATATATATATATATATATACTATATATATATATATATATATATATTATATATATATATATATATAAAATAAAAGAAATAAGGAATATATAAAAAAAAAAATTTTATAAAAAAAAGGGGGGTTGTCATCTGGGGGCCCTGGGGACCCCCAGACCTCTAAAAAAAATTGGCCCTTTAATAAAAAATAAAATAACCCCTAAAAAAAATTGTTCCTTTAATAAAAAATAAAAATATATTAAAAAAATATATTTTTTTATTTAAAAATAAATAAAAAAAAAGGGGGTTGCCATCTGGGGCCCTGGGGGCCTCCGGCCCCCTGAGGGCCTCGAACCCCTAAAAAAAAAAAAAAAAAAAAAAAAAAATGTTTTTTTTTTTTTTTTTCAAAGGGGGGTTGCTTTGGGCCCCCAACAGTGACAGGGCCCAGGGCACCTGCCCCATTTGCCCTGCGGTAAAGACGGCCCTGACCGTAGACGGGCCCCCCAGGCTTGCTAGCAGGCAACCGACCCTAAAACTTACCCCCCATGCGCGCCAACGATGACAGCAATAGTACACACCTTATAGGAAGGCCCCCCCCCCTGGGAAATAAAACTAGGGGATGCCGGACTCCCAGCCAGCCACGTCCTGAACAACATTTCCCTTGAACAACCTTTGTAACATGGCGCAGGTAATGGAGCGACCAAAGGGCAGACCCTGCGCCCTAAACCCATCCTACCACGTACCCCGACAGCCTAAAGCTGTCCGAGTGACAAAACGCGCGCCCCTTGTACATACCGCCTAACCAACCCCCCAGCAGTGTCAGAAGCATAAGACACCGTACAAACCCTGTGTCTATGAAACAATAACAGACCCCCCCGTTACAAATTGTGAGGTGGTGAGCAAGTTAAAGGAATTCCATTCCTCCTAAGGTACCACCCCCCAGCCGTGAGCCCCTCGAACCCTTACTTGCATAACCGTACTGCCCCCCCACCCCCTGCGATACATCCAGTACAAATGTGACCGCAACCACCCCTGGATACTGTAGAAAAGACCGAAAATCCCCACAATAAGCGGAACTACAGTCAAGGAACCCATCCATTGCCCCAAACCCATGAACAAACCCTGAGGCCCAGCATACTAGCCGCCACCTCCTACTTATCCCTACCTAGGAAAAAGGCTGAATCCCCCCCACCGAATTGGTACCGCTTGCTAGCAAACTCTCCCCAGCACGCCTCCC
The DNA here is from genome assembly GCF_905171775.1 of Rana temporaria. Classification (NCBI taxonomy): domain Eukaryota; kingdom Metazoa; phylum Chordata; class Amphibia; order Anura; family Ranidae; genus Rana; species Rana temporaria. The sequence goes on from NC_053491.1 coordinate 300,147,327, forward strand.
TGTGAAACAGCGGGACGGGGGGTGTGTGCCCACCGCCCCAGGGGCCCCGTGCTGAAACCTGTCGAACCCCCCCAAACCTACAGCAGCCCCCCTGGCAAAATGTCCCGCACAACCCACTCCGCGTTCTTGTTGGCAATCCAGGGGCGGGTGCCCCCCCCTGCAGAAACTGCTTCGAAGCACGCGTAGAAGACCTACCAGCGCATCCCAAGTCAGAGGTCTGTTTCCATCCCACCAGAACCACTGCCAACCACCCCCCAGTGCCTAGCATAAAAGAACAAAGTCAAGCAACGCTCCGGTTGTACTCACCTATGACACCGGGCATGCTAGCGACCACCAGCATCCAAAACACGAATGTCCGCGGGATAAAACGGTATCCTTCATCCATGTTACATCGGGCTGTCCCCCACCCAATGAACTCGTGACGAGAAACCTCTAACCCACTCACCCTTGCCAAACTCGCACCCACTGTACCGCTATCGGTGCACCAACGGTCCCTGAAAACAAATGCCTCAAACGCCCACATCCCCCTTATAAGCATCCGCAACAAATGCCACAGCCCCCCTTCGTCTCCTGCCACCATACTCACCATCACCACTTCCGACGTAGCAGTGTACTAGCACTGTATGTAGCTGACCTGATTTGGGGGGGGGGGTGATTACTGTTTCTGCCACCCCCTGCCATGTGTGCTAGCACTGTATGTAGCTGACCTGATTTGGGGGGGGGGGTGATTACTGTTTCTGCCACCCCCTACCATGTGTACTAGCACTGTATGTAGCTGACCTGATTTGGGGGGGGGGGGGTGATTGCTGTGTCCGCCACCCCCTGCCATGTGTACTAGCACTGTATGTAGCTGACCTGATTTGGGGGGGGGTGATTGCTGTGTCCGCCACATCCCCGCAGGCCGCCAGCCCCGGTGAAGGCCGTAGGTCTCTGCAGACCGCCGTCTCTTGCGTGACCCTGCCACCCGCCCCTAATCACTAAGTAGGCCGCGCTAACAACCCCCCCATATCCCCCGCAACCCTTGGCATGCTACATGGGTGCCCCCCCCGGCTGCCGGCCGCGTGGAAACGGCCTGACAGCCATACCGCTGCACCCACCCACCACTGCTCCCCATTTTGCTGGGACAGGTGAGGGGCCATACAATAAAATTGTCCTGCACGTGGGGAAGGCGTGCGCCATTACAGCGCGTAGCCCCGACCCCCAGTTTTTTAGAATGAATGAGCTTGCTCTGCTGGGGGGGGGGGGAGTGCCCCCTGCATATAGCCGTGGCAGAAGCGGTCCCAAACAGGGCCAAGACAAAAACGCAGCGGAGGCAGAGGCCTGCGAGATAGACCCCCCCCCCCGGGCACCGCAGTATAACTAACTAAAACCTACCCCAGAGAGTCCCCCTCGGAGCCGACGCCAGAATAGCAAGAAGGATAAATGTCCCTGGCAGCCCTGACAGAGGAGCAGCATGTAAAACTGCTTCCTTCTGTCTCCCTCACCAACTGAAAATGTTCCCGCCTCCACCTTTTGTACAGCTCCTCCCCCTATCCAGCACTTTACTCCTGAATCCTCCCCTTCCATTCTTACCAACTTTACCCTTTTGTTGACTCTCCTTTCCACCATGTCATGCCCGGCCCTTCACTATTTTTTCCTTTGTCTTTTTCCGCTCCGGGCCTCCCTTGATGTTCTTAATCTGGCCCTGCAACCTTGTTAACCTCCCTGGCGGTATGATTCTGTCTGGAATTACGTACCAAAAGCGGTACAATTATTTGCAAGGAAATTTATACTGTTTTATACTGTAGGCCTGTAATTTTTAGGAATAACTCACTTAAATCTGACCAAACAAGAATCTAATAGGCATCCCGGGTATGACATTTAAAAAAAACCTAAATTATAAATTATAATATAATAAATAATTATAAATAATTATAACAAATAATAATATAATTCTAATAAAAATTATTCAATAATGTAATCAAATCAAAATCACTGAAATGTTCTCAGTTGCAAAATTGTCGCTGTCATTATTTTTTTTTTTTTATGACGAATTTCCCCACAAATCGCTATCGCACAATTCTGCAAGTGATTATAATTTATTATCGCTGTTTTTTAGCTGATCTAAAACCATTTTTGACATAAAGGGACACTTTTGGTTGCTATGGACAATCTACAGTTTGCAGGGAGAAAGAAAGGTTTTTATTATATAAAATGACATGTAGGGCACTGGGCAGACCACTAGGGACAAGGGGTGTGTGTTTTTTTTACATACAGTACTGTAATCTATAAGATTACAGTATACTGTATGTATAGTGTTTGTTTACGTTTTTGAATTTGGCGCTGTTCTCCGCTCCCGTGCGTCGTAACGTCGCAGGGAACGGAGATCGGCGGCACAGAAGGACGCTGTGTGAATCGAGCGAGGTCCCGCTCGCTCACACAGCGCGGTGGCATCGCTGGATCCAGGACAAGGTAAGCCAGCGCACGCTGCAGGCTCTGCATAGCTTACCCCGAGCATGATTCGGGGATACCGATCGCAACATAAAAAACCCACCCCGAGTCACGCTCGGGGATACTGCCAGGCAGGTTAAGATAGCATACAAACATAGATTTTTTTTGTTCATCCAACCTACCAAGCTGAACAAAAAAAAAAAAACATCTAACAGACTGCTGCTATTGACAGTTGATTGCCTGCAGCTGCTGTTCGACTGGCAATCTTCCGCCTGACTGCTTTTATTATTCAGTCATAGGAGGAGGGTGGCAACAGAGCCAGTTTGAAATTCAGCTAGTTCTCTCTGATGGCCAGATTTATTAATCAGAAAAAGTCTCCCTTGTGTTACTTTGTGTTTGGACATGACTATCTTGATGGATATGCATCTTCAACTGCCATGGTATATCTAATGCCTTGTAAATTCTTGTGTACCCTTTTCCTACATTGATACCTTTTAACAATGAGATCCCTCTGATGCTTTGAAAGCTCTCTGCGGACCATGGCTTTTGCCTGAAAATGTCAGGAAAGGCCTACCAGAACAGCTGAACTTTATTTGGGGTTAATGATGGCAGGTGTGTACTGACTCCTATTTAACATGAGTTTGATTGTGATTGCTTATTTCTGAACACAGCTACATCCCCAGTTATACGGGGGTGTACAAACGTATGCAACCATATTTAATTTGTTTTATTTTTACTTCCCTCCACCTGACTATGGTATACCAGAATATAACCCCTGACCGCTAAGCCCCCTTTACAGTTAATACCCCCCCACATTAACCCTTAATAAAGAATGAGACCACTACTTAATGTTGGAGTAAAAACTGGCCGTAGCAGCCTCCTTTATTTTAAATACTCTTTAAATAATCATAAATAACCAATAATGAATAACCAATAACACATAGAGAAAAAACACTTATTTCCTGAGATAATAACCTCTCCTAACATGGTGCTGGACTTTGCAGGACCCATTAACCATTAAACTCGTTAACCTTTAAACTTTGTAACTATGTAACACTTTTTGGCACTGCGGTGTCCTAACCTCTGGTCATAGGCCTCAAGCCGAAGCTGGCTCAAAGACGACCATTGACCGCAGTGCCCCCATTCACCAACCTTCCAGCTACATTAGTAGACTGGCAACTAGAAACCCCTTCAGAACCCCTCCCACCGCTGGGTACTGGCGTCCATCTTTGGGGTAATATCTTCTCCTGCAAAGTCCAAAACACCCGCCACTGCCACGATGACGTGATCCTTCCCACCTGCAATGAAACAAAACACAAAACAGCACCAAAACACATACCAAGTCATCAAATCCCATCAGTACCATACTCCATAACCCACAAAAAGAAGGGAGGGTGGGTGGGAACTTCGCTCCCCCACGCCTCACTTGCCCGGGAAACGGAGGGTAGGAGATATATATATCTCCCCTCCCACCGCTGTTACTCCTCCCCCCCCAGCTACCAGGGTTTTCTGTTAACCCTGTCATGGCCGGCCCTACACTGACTTGCAGTTGCTCCGGGCCTCACTTGACTATGGTATACCAGAATATAACCCCTGACCGCTAAGCCCCCTTTACAGTTAATACCCCCCCACATTAACCCTTAATAAAGAATGAGACCACTACTTAATGTTGGAGTAAAAACTGGCCGTAGCAGCCTCCTTTATTTTAAATACTCTTTAAATAATCATAAATAACCAATAATGAATAACCAATAACACATAGAGAAAAAACACTTATTTCCTGAGATAATAACCTCTCCTAACATGGTGCTGGACTTTGCAGGACCCATTAACCATTAAACTCGTTAACCTTTAAACTTTGTAACTATGTAACACTTTTTGGCACTGCGGTGTCCTAACCTCTGGTCATAGGCCTCAAGACGAAGCTGGCTCAAAGACGACCATTGACCGCAGTGCCCCCATTCACCAACCTTCCAGCTACATTAGTAGACTGGCAACTAGAAACCCCTTCAGAACCCCTCCCACCGCTGGGTACTGGCGTCCATCTTTGGGGTAATATCTTCTCCTGCAAAGTCCAAAACACCCGCCACCAGCACCCAAAGGTAACCCCTTACCTATGGGCGCACCTCCACACCCTCATCGCTTGCTGTACCCCCTCCTCCAAACGCAACACCTACATGTCAATCCCCACGTCCGTGAGGTGAACACCATCACTCCTGAGGTACCGCCATGTGTCCACTTCCAATTCGGGGTGCCGAACCACTAGCCCCCCGTTCCTGAGCACAAACCGCCCCACATTCCTGTTTATCTTCCTGCGCGCCCGATTCACCCCATCCACCGACCTGGCCATCCTCCATGTTGACCGGGCCACCATGTCTGACCACACCACTATCGTATCCGGAAAGGACATCCGGATCCGTTGAAAGTCAAATTTAATGTCCCGTGCTATCTCCATCATCGATCTCACTCCAAGATCATTACCCCCGGCATGAAGAACCTCTGGTGGCCTGTCCAGCCGTGCAAATTTGTGCACCTCTGGTACCACCTTGCTCCACAACATCCCGGGCACCCCCAACCACCGTACACTCGCCTCCTGTCTCGATATCCCCAGCTGGCGACTGGTCAGGCGCTCATCCGCCCGTCTGGCCCCCCGAACCACATAGGAGTGGCCCATTATCCAGACCAAAAGCGGTCCAGTACCTGAAAGACAGTAAACAAAGAACATATCACCAACATACCCAACAGAGACAACCCGCTTTTTGAGCAATCACTGCCACCCCTTTGCCCCTTAACAAAAAACCAACTCCCCAGACCTTCAACACAAACTAGCCACCAGCTGCTGCTTGACATATAAACGAAAACGCCTGGATTCCCAACACCCTATCCTCTTTATTGCCTCTTCACCCAGGCCATTCCTTGCTGCTTCCGTAGCTGCCCCGATCCTAAATTAATGAGACGAAAACTCCTTTGCCACCAGGCCCAATGCCCCCAGACACTTCCTAAACACTGCCACAAACTGATATCGTGACAGCGGGGACCCATTTTCGTGTACCAAAAAGGCGCCCCCCACCCCCGGACGGATGTCCAGGTAGTCCCGCACCAGCCCGACCGGGCACAACTCCGAACCTTCAATCGGGAACACATGGACCGCCCTTCCCCTGCCACTCTGGTCCGTTTTGGACCTTCTGAGCCACAGCGTGACCCCCTCCGGGGCCCAACCGACATCCGAGACCCCCATGCCCCCCTGGACCAATTTCGACGGGCTCACCAGCTCGCCCACCCTAAAGGCCCCAAAAAAATGCCAGCGCGAATGCTGCGCGGAACAATGTAACCTCAAAACCGGACGAGCATACTGACCCCACTGTAGCCAGAAGCCCTCTCAAAACGTCGAAAGACACCGGGCGGCGAGCGTCAGGTCGCCGCCCCTGTTTCCTGTACCCCTTGAGAGCTTGTCGCACCCAGAAGTCCTTTGTAAGATCCGGCCACCCCTGCCACTTGAACAGAAATGCCAACCCAGCCAATTTCTTATCCAACGCCGACTGCGACACTCCCGCTTCCATGTTTCTAGACAAAAAATACAAAACCAGTGTCCTCACCTCCGGTCCCGAAAGGTACACCTCCGATTCCCTCACCAAATCGCTCCACTCCGACCATACCTTCACATAGGCCGCCCAAGTACCCTCACTCAACGATTTCCTAATCCAGGTGGAGATGGTTCCAATGGAATCTGTCACAGCCACTCCGGACAAGGGACCCCTCGTTCCTCTGCCTCCGGCACCAGCTCCCGGAACCTGTCCCACTGAAACCGAGACAAAGTGTCAGCCAAGACATTGTCCACACCCGGTAAGTGCACCGCATACACAAACACATTCAGCTGCATACAGCGCAGCACCAAGTGTCTCAGGAGACGAATCACTGGGGGAGAAGACGCAGTAACGCGATTGATCACTTGCACGACCCCCAAGTTATCCCCATGGAAGCGCACCTTCCGATCCCGGAAAGACTTGCCCCATAACTCAACCGCCAGCACCACTGGAAACAGCTCCAGCAGCACCAAATTCTTTGTAAAACCCGCAATCAACCAGGACTGAGGCCAAGGGCCGGCACTCCAATGACCCTGAAAGAAGGCACCAAAACCCGAACCCCCGGCCGCATCCGTATACAGCTCCAGGTCAAAGTTGCTGACCGGGCCGGACATCCACAAGGCCCTGCCGTTAAAAGCCTCTAGAAAAGAGTGCCACACCAGCAGGTCCTCCCTATGCTCCTTCACGAGCCGCACATAATGATTGGGCAACCTAACACCCCGCAGTGCTCGCCGACAGCCGTCAACAAAAAACTCTCCCCATCGGGATGATCCTGCAGGCAAAATTTAGCTTACCCAACAGCGACTGCAAAGCCTGCAGCTGCACCTTATGCACTCCAATCATACCCCTGACCTCCGCCTTGAGGCCTTCTAGCTTATCCTCCGGCAACCGGCATTCCATCTTCTCGGCGTCGATGACTATGCCCAGGAATTGAATGACTGACCTAGGTCCTTCCGTCTTTTCGGGCGCCAATGGCACCCCAAAACGTTCCGCTATGTGTTCTAGCGTAGATAACAAAACCGCACAAATCCGTGACCCCCCCCGGGCCGATGCAGAGAAAGTCATCCAGATAGTGGATAACCGAATTCACTCCCGCCACGTCTCGCACCACCCATTCCAAAAAGGAACTGAATTGTTCGAACAACGCACAGGATACCGAGCAACCCATGGGCAGGCACTTGTCCACGTAGAATTCACCCCCCCCAGTGACACCCCAACAACCTGAAGCTGTCCGGGTGCACCGGCAACAGCCGGAAGGCCGCCTCGATGTCCGACTTGGCCATCAACGCCCCCCGGCCGTACTTCCTGACCCATCCCACTGCCGCGTCAAACGATGTGTAGCACACCGAACAATCGCCCGCATCAATCGCATCATTTACCGACCCCCCTTTTGGAAATGAGAGGTGGTGAATGAGTCTGAACTTGTTTGGTTCCTTCTTCGGTACCACCCCCAACGGTGACACCACCAGACCCTCCAAAGGGGGGGACTCAAACGGGCCCCCCATGCGGCCCAGCCCCACCTCCTTCCGCAGTTTCTCAGAAACCACTTCCGGGTGCTGGAGAGCAGAACGCAAATTTTTGGACAGTGGCGGAACCACCGTCAAACTACAAGGAATACGTAAACCAACAGTAAAACCCTCCTCCAGAAGCTGAGCCGCCGCTCTGTCCGGATACCTACCGAGAAACGGCAGCATCCTTCTCACCATCACCGCGGTGCTCCCTCTTACCTGAAGAATCCCCGGGACGGCCCTTGCCCTGCTTGAAGCAGCGGGAAGAGGGGTGATTACCACCACACCCGGAGCACTCATGCTTGTATCGGCACGACCCTCCGAACTTGCAGTTGCCCTCGTTGAACTGCCAACAAACCCCCTTTTTCTTTCCGGCCGACTGTCCCAGGGAAGAGGCCCCGCCGGCGCCCCCTGAAAAAACGGCGCAGACGTCCTCGGAGCCGTCATCAGCCGCATCCAAAGGCTGATGTCCTTGGCGTCCCACCGAATATCTGGCCTGATCGCCCGCCGTTGCCTGAACTGTTCGTCATATCTAAGCCAACCCGTGCCCCCATAGCACCTGTAGGCCTCACTGATCGCCTCCTGGTAACTGAAGAGCGCCGAGCAGTGCTCAGGGTTCTTCTCGCCAATCACGCTGGCCAAAATAGAATACGCCTGCGACCAGTTCGCAAATGTGCGAGGTATCAGCCTGTACCTCCTCTTCTCCTCATCTTCCTTCTTAGAATCCTCCGGTTTAACCCTGTCCAAATTGAATTTTTCCAACGGTAACAGAGCGAATATCTCCACGTACTCGCTCTTCCAGATCTTCTCCCGTACCTCCTGTTTCAGGTGCGACCCCAGTGGCGCATCGTAACAGGTGTAAACCTGCCCCCTAGCCTCATCCACCAAACGTACCAAATCCCGTTTCTTAGAAGTGGCCCCCGCCGATTCGGCGGTAACCTCCGGCTGCACCGATGCCCCGGCCCCCAAGCCACCCCCACTTGCCTCCTTTCCAGTTGCCACCAATGTCGTTGGGGCAACCACCACCGCCGCCGCGGTCACCCCCGGAGCCCCCCCGACCGGCCCCCAAGCCGCCGCCGGGCTCGCGGGAGGTCTGTCACCCCCTTTAAGCTGGCTAACCAGAGCCTCCAACCCCGACAGGAATCTCTGCAATCCCACATCCCCTCCAGCATTCCCCACCTGTGCATCCGTAACCTGGGACGCCGTTGCAACAACCACATTCCTCTCAACCACATCAACACATTGCACATTAGAAACATCGGTGTAAACTGACTTACCGGGCTGCGTGGAAGCAATCCCATCAGCCGATCGCCTCGAATCCCTCGTTGCTGACACCGTCCTGGGCAAGACCTCGTCCTCTGATCCAGACCGCTCCCCCTCCGACCGGTCCTCCTCCCCCGATGATGACCCAACGGGCGGCTCGGTCCCGGAGGCCGAAGGCCCAGGGCCGGACTCACTCCCCCTGCGGGCCCTGGACCCGTGCACCGATTTTGCCGAAGCTTTCCTGCCTGGGCGGAACCCTGCTGCTGCCGACGCGCTCCATCTCCTGCAAGTGGCTAGCCGAGGAAGCTGGGGGGCTAGCCACCGATGGGCCTGCGATCCCGCTCGCCGAGACCCCCACAACCGGGCCCGTCACTGACTGATCCACACGCCGGGCGGGCAAGGGCCGCCGCATCCGAGCCCCCTGGCCGTCCCCCCCCCCTCGCACCCACGCTACTCCTGGTGCCCCCGGCTGGTCCTTCAGAAACAGCAGACGCCGCGTGCTTCGCGGGGGGCCCGATGGGGCCCTGCTATGTCCGCTATCCCCCCCTCTGCCGTCCCGGGGATAGACTTGGCGAAATAACGGCGGGGGGGGGCGGGGGGGTCGGGGGGAGCGCGTCCGCGAGGCCCCCCGGCCTGTGCGATTAGGCCCCCGACGCCGCTGGTCCCACGCCTGTGTGATCAGGCCCCCCGATGCGGCTTGTCCTGCGTCCCCGTGCGCCCGCGATGCCCCCCGGACTGAACGATCAGGCCCCGACGCCGCCAGCACCGCACCTGTGTGATCCGGCTCCGATGCTGCTTGCCCAGCTTGCATGCGGCTAGGCCCCGACGCCATCCGCCCAGTGTCCCCTACGTCCTGCGGGAGAAGCGTTCCCAGCTGCCGTTGCAGCCAGTCCTCCGCCCTCAGCCGCGCAAATAAATCCTCAATCGCCGCCATCGCCGCCCGCCGTTACTACCTGGGCCAACGAATCCACTGCAGGCTGTGCAGACCTCACAGCAACTTCGCTCCCCCACGCCTCACTTGCCCGGGAAACGGAGGGTAGGAGATATATATATCTCCCCTCCCACCGCTGTTACTCCTCCCCCCCCAGCTACCAGGGTTTTCTGTTAACCCTGTCATGGCCGGCCCTACACTGACTTGCAGTTGCTCCGGGCCTCACTTAAAAGATTTTCGTTTGTTGTTCAATTGAGTTGTACAGTTTATAGGTCACATTTAAAGGTGGAAAAAGTTCTGAAATGATTTATCTTTATCTACTTTTTTTACATCACACAAACCTGACATTTTAGCAGTGTAGACTTTTTATATCCACTGTATATATAATATGGATGGTGCATTAAAGTGATCAGCTTCCAAGGAGGGTGTTCCTATTTAAAACCACAAATTTAGAACAGAGAACAGAGTAATTAATAATGGTAGGCAGATCTCACCTCTGGTTTCTCTGACTACCAGGACAGCACTGCTTACATTGGGGGGGAGGCGTCTCCATGGCTCCTGAGTCTCCTCTGTCCTCTGGCTGACTGTGTGCAGATGTATGATGGGCACACGCACACCACGGCTGCCCGCCGCGCCACATCTTTACTCCCTGCTCGGCGGCTCTCCGGGCTCTCTCCTCCTTGGCTCCATGATCGCTATGACGGGCACATTGGGCATGTCGGCGCCGAACCCCAGCTGAGGTAGGTGACGTCAGTGATTGTGTATGTATGTAGGATGTAGGTCAGGTCAGTGGGGTCAGGTCAGTGGGGTCAGGTCAGTGTATGTAGGACAGGTCAGTATATGTAGGACAGGTCAGTGGGTCAGGTCAATGTATGTTGGACAGGTCAGTGGGTCAGTGTATGTAGGACAGGTCAGTGGGTCAGGTCAGTGTATGTGGGTCAGGTCAGTGTATGTAGGACAGGTCAGTGGGTCAGGTCAGTGTATGTGGGTCAGGTCAGTGTATGTAGGACAGGTCAGTGGGTCAGGTCAGTGTATGTAGGACAGGTCAGTGGGTCAGGTCAGTGTATGTAGGACAGGTCAGTGGGTCAGGTCAGTGTATGTAGGACAGGTCAGTGGGTCAGGTCAGTGTATGTAGGACAGGTCAGTGGGACAGGTCAGTGTATGTAGGACAGGTCAGTGTATGTAGGACAGGTCAGTGGGTCAGGTCAGTGTATGTAGGACAGGTCAGTGGGTCAGGTCAGTATATGTAGGACAGGTCAGTGGGTCAGGTCAGTGTATGTGGGTCAGGTCAGTGTATGTAGGACAGGTCAGTGGGTCAGGTCAGTGTATGTGGGTCAGGTCAGTGTATGTAGGACAGGTCAGTGGGTCAGGTCAGTGTATGTGGGTCAGGTCAGTGTATGTAGGACAGGTCAGTGGGTCAGGTCAGTGTATGTAGGACAGGTCAGTGGGTCAGGTCAGTGTATGTGGGTCAGGTCAGTGTATGTAGGTCAGGTCAGTGGGTCAGGTCAGTGTATGTAGGACAGGTCAGTGGGTCAGGTCAGTGTATATAGGACAGGTCAGTGGGTCAGGTCAGTGTTTGTGGGTCAGCTCAGTGTATGTGGGACAGGCCAGTGGGTCAGGTCAGTGTATGTAGGACAGGTCAGTGGGTCAGGTCAGTGTATGTATGGACAGGTTCAGTGGGTCAGTCAGTGTATGTGGGTCAGGTCAGTGTATGTAGGACAGGTCAGTGGGTCAGGTCAGTGTATGTAGGACAGGTCAGTGGGTCAGGTCAGTGTATGTGGGTCAGGTCAGTGTATGTAGGTCAGGTCAGTGTATGTAGGTCAGGTCAGTGAGGTCAGGTCGGTGTATGTGGGTCAGGTCAGTGTATGTGGGTCAGGTCAGTGTATGTGGGTCAGGTCAGTGAATGCAGGACAGGTCAGTGTGTGCACACACACATGTAGAACAGGGTATGTGTGTCAGGTAGGTCACCCCGAGCCACGCCACTGACCGCGCCCAAACCCCCCCCCCCCAGTGCCGGCTTGGCTTTGGGCTGAAGCCCCTGGTCTTTTTGGCACCTAGCAACGCCCCTGATGGTAGGCCAGGGGTTGGGGAGGTTTCCTCATGGAGCTACATCACTGGTGTCCGGTGGTAGTATTCGTTTTGATAGGCCATTATTGCAGGGGCTCCTCGGGCCAGCCCTGGCTCCAATTGCCCCCACGTATCCCTTTGTCACAAGCACTTCAGGCTCTCATCTGGGTTGTCTCGGGCAGCAGGCTCGGACCAATCTTTCTCGGGGCATTAGTTGAGTTGTGTCTGCTTCACACATTCAGCAGGGACTTCCTTCTGTCACAGGTCATGAGTCAGTGGCTTCTAGTGTCATAATGGGTACTTTTTGGTCATACTTACTGTTGCCATCCGGGCGCGCGCTGCTTTACTTGATGGTCGCTTATCTACCCCTCTTCATCTAAATATGTGTATTTTGCCCTCTTTTTAGGCATACCAACCAGCAGGCCAAAGGCACACCTCAGGCCTTGGTTATTAGGGTTATCGCATTCCTTACTCAAAGACTCTGATTACAAGTGAGAAGGCTGGCCGCAGGCCAGCCTGAGTTTGTGGGAGGAGTCTAAGAGTACTTATAGACTCCTTGCCTGTCAGGTGCGGCGTCGGCGTCTCCTTCGGGGTTCCCACCCACCTGTTCCCCCAGCCTTCATACATTCTCATTGTACATTTTCCTTATTCTTATATTCAGGGTATGCCCTCTTCTCAGGCATACCGACCAGCAGGCCAAAGGCACACCTCAGGCCTTGGTTATTAGGCTCATTCATCACCTGTCGTTTCCAAAGGGGGGGTCGGTCAACGATGCCATCAGCGCGGGGGATTGTACGGTGTGTTACACCTCTTTCGATGCTGCGGTTGGATGGGTAAGGCGGTATAGCCGAGGGGCCTTGATGGCCAAGTTGGACATCGAGGCTGCCTTTCGGCTCCTACCGGTCCACCCGGATAGTTTTCGGCTATTGGGCTGCCACTGGGGTGGAGAGTTCTACGTGGACAAGTGTCTACCGATGGACTGCTCCATTTCATGTGCGTTGTTTGAACAGTTCAGTTCGTTCCTAGAATGGGTGGTTCAGGATGTGGCCGGAGTGAACTCCGTGATCCATTATCTGGACGACTTCCTCTGCGTCGGCCCGGCGGGGTCACGCATTTGCGCAGTATTGTTGGCCACGCTGGGACCACATTTCGGAGCGATTTGGCGTACCGCTGGCACCCGAGAAAACGGAAGGACCTAGGTCGGTCCATCCAATTCTTGGGTATTGTGATTGATTCAGAGGCAATGGAGTGCAGGTTGCCGCTAGACAAGCTGGAAGGCCCCAAAGCGGAGATAAGCGAGATGTTGGGTTCACGGAAGGTGCAACTCCGAGCGCTACAGTCGCTCCTGGGGAAGCTCAACTTCGCGTGCCGCATTCTCCCGATGGGGAGAGTCTTTTGCAGACGCCTCTCGGCGAGCACGGCGAGGGTCAGGTCACCAAAACACTATGTGCGTTTGGTGAGGGATCACAGGGATGATCTGTTGGTGTGGCACTCCTTTTTGGAGTCCTTTAACGGTAGGGCTTTGTGGATGTTCGGTCAGCAATTTCGACATGGAGTTGTTCACGGATGCGGCCGGGGGGTTGGGTTTTGGTGCGTTTTTTCAGGGTCAGTGGAGTGCTGGCCCTTGGCCCCAGTCCTGGCTGGAGGCGGGGTTCACTAAGAATTTGGTGCTGCTGGAACTATTTCCGGTGGAGCTGGCAGTGGAACTATGGGGCTCGTCCTTCCGGTTCTTTGCGGTTCCATAGGGACAATCTGGGGGTGGTTCAGGTGATTAACAGAGTGACGGCGTCCTCACCCCCCGGTTATTCGTCTATTGCGGCACCTGGTGGCTGCGCTGTTTACAGATGAATATATTTGTGATGCGGTGCATTAACCAGGAGTGGAGAATGTAGTGGCTGACGCCTTGTCTCGGTTACAGTGGGACAGGTTCCGGAGTTGGTGCCGGAGGCAGAGGAGCAAGGGGTCCCCTGTCCGGAGTGGCTATGGAGGATTCCGTTGGAATCGTCTCCAGTTGGATCAGGAAGTCGGTAAGTGTGGGTACATGGACGGCGTACGAGAAATTCTGGTTGGAGTGGCAGGCTCTGGTTCTGGAGGCTGAGGTGGACCGGCTGGGCCCGAGGTAAGGGACTAGTGATATATTTTTTGGCCAGGAACATGGAGGCCGGGTGTCTCAGATCCGTATTGGATAAGAAGTTGGCGAGTTTGGCTTTTCTGTTTAAGCGGGCAAGGGCCGTCGGACTTTACAAAGGATTTTGTGTGCGGCAGGCACTCAAGGTTATATGAAAGCAGGGGCGGCGGAAGCGGACGCCCGGCGCCCGGTGTCATTTGAATTACTGAGGGGTATTATGGGGAATTGGGGACGTTTGTGGTCGTCCCCTGTACGAGGTGTTGTTGTTTTCGGGCAGCTTTTGCGCTGGCGTTTTTTGGAGCCTTTCGGGTGGGGAGTTGGTTTAGCCCCTCAACAGTTCAGGGTGGCATGTTAGCCACGGATGTGATGTGGGCGCAAGAGGGGGTCACGCTGTTGTTAAGAAGATCAAAAACGGAATCAGAAGGGGAAGGGCAAGGTCGGTGCAGGTGTTCCCTATTAGGGGTCGATCTGTGCCCAATTAAGGTGGTGCGGGATTTCTTGGACGTGCGTCAACGTTGGTTGGTTCATTTCTGCTGCATGAGGATGGACACCGTTGTCACGGTATCAATTTGTGACGGTGTTTAGAGAGGTGTCTGGGGGCATTGGGCCTCGTGGGCAAAGGAGTTTTCAGGAGATGGTGAAGAGAATTGGCAGGTGGAGTCGGAGGAGGTTTCGACTGTTCGTGAGACCACATTTACTGGTGAACCTAGGGGTAAGAGTAGTACATGTCCAAGGGGGGACCTGAAGGGTTTAGGGGGTCACCTCCAATGTGTGGGGGGTCGGGTTTTTTGGTTAAGGGAACATGTTGGTTTCGGGGGATGGAGCGTCTCCCCGATGGGCCTGTTTGTGATGGATGTATTGCTTACTGTCTTTCAGGTGCGGGACAGGGATTGGTCTGGATAATGGGCCACTCCTTCGTTCATTGGGGGGCTAGGAGAGCGGACATGCGACCCGGACGGTTGACAGCTGGGGGTCCAAGACAGGAGGCGTGCATTACGGTGGTTGGGTTTTCCTGGAATGTTGTGGAGCAGGGTGGTGCCGGAGGTGCACAAGTTTGCACGGTTGGATCGTCCACCAGATGTTTTGTTGCTACATGTGGGAGGAAATGATTTGGGTGTTCGTACCATGCTAGATGTCGCAAGGGACATTAAATTAGATTTTTTAAGGATCCGCATGTCATACCCGGATACGGTAGTGGTGTGGTCGGACATTGTGGCCAGGTCATCATGGAGAATGGCCAGGTCGGTGGAGGGGGTGAACAGGGCCAGGAGGAAGATCAACCCGGGATGTGGCGAGGTTTGTGATCAGGAATGGGGGGCTGGTGGTCAGACATCCGGAGTTGGAGGTGGATACATGGAGGTACCTGCGGGGTGATGGAGTTCACTTGACAGACGTGGGTATTGACATGTGGGTGTTGGGCCTGCAGGATGGTTTACAGCGAGCGTTGAGGGTGTGGAGGTGCGCCCAAAGGTAAGGAGTTACCTTTGGATGCTGGTGGCGGGTGTTTGGACTTTGCAGGAGAAGAAATTACCCCAAAAGTGGATGCCATTACCCAGAGGTGGTATGGGTTCTGAAGGGGCTGTTAGTCCAGTTTACCCAAGTGTAGCTAGGGAGGTTGGTTAATGGGGGCACTGCGGTCATGTGGTCGTCTCTGAGTCAGCTTGTCGGCTTGAGGCTATGACAGAGGTTAGGTACCGCAGTGCTCAAAATGGTTAAAATGGTTACAAGTAGTGTTAATGGTGCCTGCAAAGTCCCAGCACTAGTAGGGTTAAAGAAAATGTTGTTTTTATCTCAGGTATACATATATTATGTGTTAAAATGTTATTTAATATTTAAAGGTTATTTAAAATAAAGGAGGCTGTACGGGACAGTTTTTTACTCCAACATTACAGTGGTGGTCTCAGATATTTATTTAAAGGTAGAGGGTGAGTAAAAAGTGTGGGTCTTAGGTAGATAAGAGGTATATTAGGTTATACCATAGTCATGCACAGGGCCGGCGCAACCACAGGCGGACCCAAGCGGCCGCTTGGGGCGGGCAGGTCCGCAGCCTGGGATGGGGCGGAAAAGATTACTTTTTTTTTTTTTTTCTTGTCGGCGCAGAGGTGTATGTTGTGTGGGACTCGCAAGCGGGGGCGCGCTGCACACAGCCGCAGAGTCCGGTCGCTCGGCGGCGGACGAGGGACAAGACTTTACCATTCATAGAGGTGGAGGGCCCGGCTCAGGCTGCCTGCATCCAATAGCAGGCTCCACCGCTGCGGCGCCGTCCTCCTAGCCCTTTCCCCTAAAGAAGGCGACGCAGCCCCAGAGCATGGCGGGGAGTTGTAGTTCTCCAACAGAGCACAGGCACAAGACTTCACTTGGCCCTCTGGTGGCCTGTGCTCTGCAGTGACTACAACTCCCAGATTGCACTGCAGGGCACTCAGAGAGGAGGGAGAACGTCACATGTTGCTTCTTCTGTGCAAGTAGGGAACCAAGTCACCGAGGCGAGGAGCAGGTAAGTACATTTACTACACACACGCTGTGGGGGACAGTGCTTGTGTGTGCTGGGCAGAGCTGCTGTGTGTGTGTGTGGGGGGGCAGTGCTGTGTGTGGGGGGGGGGGATTAGCGCCTGTGGGGGGACAGTGCTGTGTGTGGGGGCAGTGCTGTGTGTGTGTGGGGGGGGGGGGGATGTGTGATGGGGAAATACCTGTGTGGGGGTATGTGATGGGGGATATGTGAAGGGGGGGCAATACTGTGTGGGGGGATATGTGAAGGGGGGGCAATACTGTGGGGGGATATGTGAAGGGGGGGGCAATACTGTGGGGGGATATGTGAAGGGGGGCAATACTGTGTGGGGGGATATGTGAAGGGGGGCATTACTGTGTGGGGGGATATGTGAAGGGGGGCCAATACTGTGTGGGGGGATATGTGAAAGGGGGCAATACTGTGTGGGGGGATATGTGAAGGGGGGGCCCAATACTGTGTGGGGGGATATGTGAAGGGGGGCATTACTGTTGTGGGGGATATGTGAAGGGGGGCATTACTGTGTGGGGGATATGTCGAAGAGGGGGGCAATACTGTGTGGGGGGATATGTGAAAGGGGGCAATACATGTGTTGGGGGGATATGTGAAGGGGGGGCAATACTGATGTGGTGGGGATGATGTGAGGGGTGGTACATTATGAAAGAACATTTTTGCAAGGGGAGGATGGTGGCCGTTGGGCGGGGGGGGCGCGCCCCGCCAAATGAGAGCTTCCGCTTGTGTAGGCAGAACATCCTTGCACCGGCCCCGTGGTCATGCATTCTCATGCATAAGGTGAAAAACCATCCTTTGCTGCAGCAACTCCCCTGAGCTCCCCTTACTTACCTGAGCCCCTCATTTCCACAACGCGGAACCAGCACCACCAGCTGTCCGGTCGGTGTCTCGTGTCCCTGATTTGATAATGGATAGCAGAGCAGCCATTGGTTCCTGCTTCTGTCCATCAAATCCAATGACTGTGGGACGCCCAGGTGGTGGAGCCAAGTCCTGCTGTCTGTCAATGGATGCAGCCAGCAGGACGCGGCTGAGCGTGCCGCACAGGGTGTCCACGAAGGAGAGCGCTTTTCAGATGGAGCACTTGAGAAAAGGAGGAGCCAGGAGCGCCGCGGAGGCACCCCAGTCTTCTGGGGTGCCTCCGCGGAGGATGTAGGCCACTCTGCGGAGGATGTAGGCCACTCTGTAAAAAAACAACTGCACAGCGGAGGTAAATATGACTTTTTTTGTTTTGTTTTTTTAAACCGAACCTTTACAACCACCTTAAGCACTGCATGGTCTAATCCTTGCTCGATTGTTTGTATGGTGCTCAAATCTGTTGCATTCCAAAGATTAGAATGTCTGTCTGTCTATCCTCTTGCTATTGAAATGAAGTGGGATCTTCCATTCACCGTGATATATACAGGGCAGGCCTTAGGTGTTCAGGCGCCCTGTGCGAGCTAATCCTGTGGCGCCCTCCCCTGCAACCTACCAGTGCCCACCAATTGCAGCCCCATCAGCGCCCATCAAATGCAACCTACCAGTTCCCACCAAATCCAGCTCATCAGTGAACACCAATTGCAGCCTGTCAGTGCTCCTGGATCACACAGAGGAGCGACGATCTCCTGCTGTCATAGAGCTTGGATTTGAATCTCCCAGGCAGCCACTGTAACAAAGTCCTAGACCCTAGACCAGCTTGCGGCTTCTATGATACACGTCACACTGATTCAATTTTACTGCATTGCATCAGTGTTCCGTCTATCTCACAGGAGGCGGGACTTTGTTACAGTGCCACCAGGAATTTCAGACCAAAGCTTGTGCGATGTGCGAGACACACACGAAGCAGTGGCATCGCTAGGGTTGGTGTCACCTGGTGCGGTACAGCGGCCAGCAGGAATCACAGGTCAGTGGCCAGCAGGACCCATAGGTATCGCGAGACAGTTCCCCAGCAGGACCTATAGCTGTGGGTCCTAAGGGAGATGGCGGCGGACCTGTGGGTCCCCTGCAGGGTGCTGGCTACGGACCTGTGGGTCCTGCAGGGAGCTGGCCGCGGACCTGTGGGTATTGCAGGGAGCTGGCCGCGGACCTGTGGGTCCTGTAGGGGGCTGGCCATGGACCTGTGGGTCCTGTAGGGGGCTGGCTGTGGATCTATGGGCCCTGCAGGGGGCTGCGGATCTGTGGGTCCTGCAGGGGGGCTGGCTGCGGATCCGTGGGTCCTGCAGGTAGCTGGCTGCGGATCCGTGGGTCCTGTAGGGAGCTGGACACGGACCTGTGGGTCCTGCAGGGAGCTGGCCGTGGACCTGTGGGTCCTGCAGGGAGCTGGCCGTGGACCTGTGGGTCCTGCAGGGAGCTGTCCGCGGACCTGTGGGTCCTGCAGGGGGCTACAGCCTGTGGGTCCTGCAGGGGGCTGTCTGAGGATCCGTGGGTCCTGCAGGGAGCTGGTCGCGGACCTGTGGGTCCTGCAGGGAGCTGGTCGCGGAACTGTGGGTCCTGCAGGGAGCTGGCCGCGGATCTGTGGGTTCTGCAGGGAGCTGGCCGCGGACCTGTGGGTCCTGCTGGGAGCTGGTCATGACCTGTGGGTCCTGTGGGACCTACAGCCTGTGGGTCCTGCAGGGGGGCTACAGCCTGTGGGTCCTGCAGGTAGCTGGCTGCGGATCTGTGGGTCCTGCAGGGAGCTGGTCGCAGACCTGTGGGTCCTGCAGGGAGCTGGTCGCGGACCTGTGGGTCCTGCAGGGAGCTGGCCGCGGATCTGTGGGTTCTGCAGGGAGCTGGCCGGCGGACCTGTGGGTCCTGCAGGGGGCTGGCTGTGGATCTGTGGGTCCTGCAGGGGGCTGGCCGCGGATCTTGCAGGGAGCTGGCCGCGGACCTGTGGGTCCTGCTGGGAGCTGGTCATGACCTGTGGGACCTGCTGGCCTGTAGGCCACCATGGCTAGCTTCCAGCAGGACCCACGGGTAATGGGCAGCTCCCAGCAGGGGGGGAAATAAATAGGATGATCATGTGGGGGTCAGGGTCACTCACCTCAGTCATCGTCCGATGGCAGCTGCCAGCTCAGCAGGACAGGTACTCCTCCTTGCAAGTTGCATGGCCTCCTCCATTCCTGGGGGGGGGGTGATGGCGATTAGTGATGTACAGAACTGTTCGCCGGCGAATAGTTTGCGGCGATTTACGCTTGTTCGCGTTCGCCGCCGCGGGCGAACATATGCAATGTTCGATCCGCCTCCTATTAATTAACATTGAGCAAACTTTGACCCTCTACCTCACAGTCAGCAGACACATTCCAGCCAATCAGCCGCATACCCTCCCACCTCCTGGACAGCATCCATTTTAGAATCATTCGGAACCTGCAGTCTTAGTGAGAGGAGGGACAGTGTAGCTGCTGCTGTTTGAATAGTGAAATCTATAGCTAGGCTAGTGTTTTCAGTGTCCACTCCAGTCTTGAAAGACTCATCTGATCTCTGCTGTAAGGACAGCACCCCAAAAAGCCCTTTTTAGGGCTAGTATATCAGTCTGCTTTTTTTTTCTCTGTAATCTAATTGCAGTTGCCTGCTAGGCAGCGTGTGTGTGTCAGGATCACAGCGTACACTCTGCCCAGTGTCGCACCCACCACTCATCTATCTGGTGGCACAATAGATAACATTTAAAAAAAAATGTGACTGCAATAGAATAGTAGTCAGTTGCCTGCTGCCTGGCTGCCAGCGTGTGTCAGGCTCACAGCGTACACTGTGCCCAGTGCCGCACCCACCACTCATCTATCTGGTGGCACAGTAGATAACATTAAAAAAAAATTGACTGCAATAGAATAGTAGTCAGTTGCCTGGCTGCCAGCGTGTGTCAGGGGCACAGCGTACACTGTGCCCAGTGCCACCCACCACTCATCTATCTGGTGGCACAGTAGATAACATTTAAAAAACATTTTTTTTAACTGCAATAGAATAGTAGTCAGTTGCCTGGCTGCCAGCGTGTGTCAGGCTCATAGCGTATACTGTGCCCACTTGCCCAGTGCCACCACTCATATATCTGGTGGCATAGTAGATTAAATAAAAAAAAACACAATTTTGACTGCAATAGAATAGCAGTTAGTTGTCTGCAGGCGTGTGTCAGGCCTACAGCGTCTACTCTGCCAACTTCTGCCAGTGCACAGTGCCACTCATATCTGGTGTCACAGTAGCTTGCACGCATAGTACAACTAAACGAATAGCGCCTCTCAAGTTATCACTCACCCGCCTGCCGCCACCACCAACACTAGCATCACAGCTGCTTCACTTGATCTGTCAGAGGAGTTATTTACACATCAGTTGGAAGAAATGGGTGATGCGCAACCATTATTGCAAGAGGATGTAGATAAAAGGGATATGAATCAGTCAGGCAGCATCACACACATGGACGTATGGTGTGATGATGATGTACCCACTGCTGCTTCCTTTGCTGAGTTGTCAGATACAAGTGAAGCGGTTGATGATGACGATGTGTCCGGGGATCTCACGTGGGTGCCCGTTTAAAGAGAAGAACAGGGGGAAAGTTCAGATGGGGAGACAGAGAGGAGGAGGAGACGAGTTGGAAGCAGGGGGAGGTCGTCGCAAGGAGCTAGTGGCACAGTCCGACAGCATGTATCGGCACCCGGGGTCAGCCAGACAGCACGCCAATCACCAGAATGCCGTCATTGCAAAGCTCAGCAGTGTGGCATTTTTTTGTGTGTCTGCCTCTGATAACAGTGATGCCATTTGCAACCTGTGCCAAAAGAAGCTGAGTCATGGGAAATTCAACACCCACCTAGGTACAACTGCTTTGCAAAGGCACATGATCGCACATCACAAACGCCTATGGGATCAACACATGATGACGAGTACAAGCAGCACACAAGCTCAAAGCCACCATCCTCCTCCTGGTGCAGCATCTTCAGTCACGTCAACCACCGTTGACCTTCTTGCCCCCTCTCAACCATCCGCCACTCCGTCTCTCACCTTGAGCAGTTCCTGCTCATCTGTCAAGGACATGTTTGAGCATAAGAAGCCAATGTCACAGAGTCACCCCCTTGCCCGGCGTCTGACAGCTGGCTTGTCGGAACTCTTAGCCCGCCAGCTTTTACCATACAAGTCTGAGGCCTTCAAAAAATTTGTAGCTATTGGGACACCGCAGTGGAAGGTACCCGGCCGAAATGTATTTTCACAAAAGGCAATCCCCAACCTGTACTCTATTGTGCAAAAGGAAGTCATGGCATCCCTGGCACACAGTGTTGGGGCAAGGGTCCATCTGACCACTGATACCTGGTCTGCAAAGCATGGTCAGGGCAGGTATATCACCTACACTGCGCATTGGGAAAACCTGCTGACGACTACCAAGCATGTAATGCGTGGCTCTGCAGAGGAGTTGGTGACACTGCCACGACTTGCAGGCAGGTCTGCTGCCACCTCCTCTACTCCTCCTACTCCATCCTCTTCGATAACCTCCTTGGCTGAGTCCTCTTCTGCTGCTGCGTCTTGCTCCACATCAACTGCACCCCCCAGCTCCCCAGGGGCTATTCCACATCACGGATACGACAGTGTCACGCCGTCTTGGGGTTGACTTGCCTGAAAGCAGAGAGTCACACTGGACCAGCACTCCTGTCCGCCCTGAATGCACAGGTGGATCAGTGGCTGACTCCGCACCAACTGGAGATTGGCAAAGTGGTGTGTGACAATGGAAGCAATTTGTTGGCGGCATTGAATTTGGGCAAGTTGACACATGTCCCGTGCATGGCACATGTGATGAATCTGATTGTACAACGCTTTGTGCATAAGTACCCAGACTTACAGGACGTCCTCAAGTAGGCCAGGAAGGTGTGTGGCCATTTCAGGTGTTCCTACACGGCCATGGCACACTTTTCAGATATCCAGCGGTGAAACAACATGCCAGTGAGACGCTTGATTTGCGACAGCCCGACACGTTGGAATTCAACACTCCTAATGTTCGACCGCCTGCTCCAACAAGAAAAAGCCGTCAACGAGTATTTGTATGACCGGGGTGCTAGGACAGCCTCTGCGCAGCTGGGAATTTTTTTGCCACGTTACTGGACGCTGATGCGCAATGCCTGTAGGCTAATGCGTCCTTTTGAGGAGGTGACAAACCTAGTCAGTCGCATTGAAGGCAGCATCAGCGACATCATCCTATTTGTTTTCTTCCTGGAACGTGCCCTGCGAAGAGTGCTGTATCAGACCGTAGATGAGCGTGAAGAGGAAGAGGAAGAGTTGTGGTCACCATCACCACCAGAAACAGCCTTCTCAGCATCACTTGCTGGACCTGCAGAAACGCTGGAAGAGGAGTGTGAGGAAGAGGAGTCAGAGGAGGAATGTGGCTTTGAGGAGGAGGAAGACCAACCACAGCAGGCATCCCAGGGTGCTCGTTGTCACCTATCTGGTACCCGTGGTGTTGTACGTGGCTGGGAGGAAGAACAGACCTTCAGTGAGATCAGTGAGGACGAGGAACGGGACATGAGTAGCTCGGCATCCAACCTTTGTGCAAATGGGGTCTTTCATGCTGTCGTGCCTGTTGAGGGACCCTCGTATAAAAAGGCTGAAGGAGAACGACCTGTACTGGGTGGCCACGCTACTAGACCCCCGGTATAAGCAGAAAGTGCCTGAAATGTTACCAAATTACCAGAAGTCGGAAAGGATGCAGCAGTTCCAAAATAAATTAAAAAGTATGCTTTACACAGCATACAAGGGTGATGTCACAGCACAACGGGAATCTAACAGTGGAAGAGGTGAAAGTAATCCTACCATGACCACGCCGGCAAGGACAGGATGCTTTACAGACGTGTTGTTTAGTGTTGAGCAGAATATGCCATATTCGATTTCACGATATATCTCGAATATATATTCGAATATTCGAGATATATTCGCTAAATTCGAATATTCGTGATATTTTATCGAAATTAAATGTTTGCGATTTTTAGCTATTGCGAATGCGAAAATAATTGCGATTTTTTGATAACTGCGGTAGGAGCACTCTGATTGGCTCAGAATATTCGTGATATTTTATCGAAATATCGCAACATGCGAATGCGATATTTATTGCGCAATTTCGAGAAATGCTGTAGGAGCGCTCCGATTGGCTCAGAATATTCGTGATATTTTATCGAAATATCGCAAAATGCGAATGCGATATTTATTGCGCAATTTCGAGAAATGCTGTAGGAGCACTCCGATTGGCTCAGAATATTCGTGATATTTTATCGAAATATCGCAACATGCGAATGCGATATTTATTGCGCAATTTCGAGAAATGCTGTAGGAGCACTCCGATTGGCTCAGAATATTCGTTATATTTTATCGAAATATCGCAACATGCGAATGCGATATTTATTGCGCAATTTCGAGAAATGCTGTAGGAGCGCTCTGATTGGCTCACTCTGAAATCGAATATTCGAGATATTTTAACGCAATTTCACAAAATGCGAATGCGAAATTGATTGCAGATATTTCGAAAACTGCTGTAGCAGCACTCTGAAATCGAATATTTATGATATTTTAGCCAAAAAACATATTGCGATTGCGATTTTTCGATCGCGCATGCGCAATCGCGCGAACAACACGCGACCATTTCCTGGAGCCTTGCCAGTTTCCAACTTTATGATCGCAACGCAATCGCAGAGCAAGATGGTTGGAAGTAATTTCACTGCATCTGAGGAAAAGATGCTGATTTGTGTAAGTATTTTGACCACTGTTATTTCATTATCTTCAACTGCATTTTAGTCTAGTTTAAAAGTTAGTATATATGATCAGATATTAGTATTTCACAAACAATGTGTCTCCTGCTTTTACAAAACTACAAGTCCCAGCATGCCTGGACAGCTGCAGACACCCTGGTTGGTAAATGTGTATTTAGGCACTTTTCCTTGTTATTTAGCATAATGAATTTAACATTTTTTTGGACATAGGACGTATGCGAATGTCCTGACTTCAGGGTCCTCAAGGCCCAAGGACGTTCGAATACATATTGCCCTTTAGATGTTGCAGAACTACAACTTCCAGCATGCCTGGGAATGCTGGCACTTCTAGTATTGTAAGTTCTGCAGGCCCACATTGTTCAGGCCTTTATGCACGGGTCTCTAAACTGTGGCACCCTAGATGCAGCAAAAGTAAAATTCTTAGCATGCACTGACAGACCGTGGCTGATGGGAGTAGTAGTTTTGCAACAGCTGGAGGTGGACTGGTCTTGAAACCCTGAGTTAGGTAACAAACCCGTAGTGTTTTGCAACCATTCTGCCTCCAGCTGTTTTTTTTCTGTTGAAAAGCCTGTGGCGTGCAAAACACAACCCAAAAACTCCACCCGGTGCAGTGAAAAATGTGCACACACCTAAAGAGTGACATCACAAAAAACTGCGACGGTTGCATACGTCAGTGGTCCTCCGAAAAGGTCCCGTCTCTGACCCCCCGGGGCGTTAGGCTCCTGACAGGGAAAAGAGTTAGCAACGCATATCTCCCCTATACGTGTATCCTGTGTTGTTAATAATATATACATAATTATGCAAATGATAATGGCTGCTATATTTATGCAAAAAAGGTGGCGACTGAAATGGCAGGATATAAAATCTGTCATGTTACCCCTGTCATTGATTAATAAGGCGAGAATGCTTCCAATTGTTGAATAGCATACATTTACGTCATATATCCATAAGGCTGTCAACAGAAGTATTACAATATACTTTGTTCTTCATCTTGCAGAAGTTCCTGGAAACAGGGTACGACCAGCTCCGCAGGCAGCCAGAGAAAAAGGCTGTGGTCAGCGCCCTAATGGCCGACTTCGGCGGCCAACACAATCAGCTGGCGATTGTGAAGAAGTGGTCTGACCTGAAGAGGCGCCACATGGATCAGGTCAGACGTCTTCGGGATAGATATCATCCAGGTAAGTTATTGTTGACAGTTATGTTTTTTTTTTCAAAAGTGTATTTTGTGCGTGAACTCGAGAGAGGAGCCGGCCTGCAGGAGTTGGGAGGCCTCCCCCAGAGGCAATCTGCCACCTTTCTCCATGCCCCGGGTGGCAATGGCGGGTGTGAGGGGGTCCTCCCAACCCAACCTCGCATAGCACACCCACCGGGGGCGGGGCTGAGACCACCAAACTCAATTCACCTGTAGCCGAGAGCGGGTTCCGAACCCCTAGCTGCAGAGGTGAATCGCTTGTCAGCGCAGTGGCAATCGCGTGGAGCCACCGCAGCTCCTTTGGTGACAGTTATGTAAGGTCATATGTAATTCATGTAAGGTCAGATGTTGTTAACCAAGATGCCATGTTGTGCTAACATATATCACCACCAGCCAAGGTATTCATAGTACTGTTGAAAAAAGACATGGGACAGCAGACAGGAACACAGAAGTTATGTGGGAACATACTTTTCCCATTGCTTTGCATGGGACTTTAAAGAAAAACCCAGACCATCACCAAAGTGGGTAGTTAAGGGATAAATTAACGATCCTATACTTTAAGTGGACGTATAGGTAACATGTGACCAAGTGTTATTGAAATATCTACAGCTGTTATGAAGTAACATGTATTTCCCATAGAGTTGAATGGGACTTTAAAGAAAAACCCCGACCATGGCAAATGGGGGTGGGTAAGGGTTAAACCACCTATCCTATGTTTGTGGCTGACATATAAGTAACCTGTGTGCCAAGTTTCATGTAAATATCTTTAGCCGTTTGTACGTGATGCTGGAACATACATACATACATACATACATGCACACACACGTTGAGTTTTATATATATAGATTCCCACTAAATTCCTGTGTTAGGCGTGGGGTTGTTCTAGTAATCCTGTGTGCTCCATCAGGCCCTTTTTTTAACATGAGATCGTCTGAACAAAACAAAGGAGACAAAAACAGCTCATTTTAACATGGTGGCATCCCAGCTCACGCTCAGTCCCCTGTAGTGCCCACAAGACCCTTTAATATAACATTGTCCCATTGGTTAACTGTCTATATAAATCAATTTGTATTCATATACAATACAGCAGAGTACACAGAATTTGCATACGTCATTAGAAAACATTTTTATAATATATGAACATTGTGTTATTATAGGAGCTCCAATACCAGTTGTTCGCGCCAAGCGCAGAAGGCGCCAGGCCGATGAGGAGGAGGATGCGGCAGAGGAGGATGCGGCAGAGGAGGATGCGGCAGAGGAGGACATGGATGAGGAGGAGCAGCCAGGGCCCTCCCACTCGCCAACCCCAGCTCCTGTTATGGAGCAAGCTGAGGAGCTTCCCCCCCCCCCACCCCAACGTCTCAAGCAGACGAGCAGGAGGAAGACAGCGGCCCTGTGAGCCTCGCTCAGGAAGGTAAATATGTGCACAATGATTAATAACATTTCAACAATAAAATGTAGATATAAAAATGGACAACATATAAAGCGCACCTGTCAGATTGTAGAACCATAATATGGTATTTATGATAGAAGTATACAGGTAGTGCAGCATTATTAGGCAAGTTGTATTTTTGAGGATTCATTTTATTATTGAACATAACCATGTTCTCAATGAACCCCAAAAACTCATTAATATCAAAGCTGAATATTTTTGGAAGTAGTTTTTAGTTTGTTTTTAATGTTAGCTATTTTCAGGGGATATCTGTGTGTGCAGGTGACTACTATTACTGTGCAGAATTATTAGGCAACTTAAAAAATAAATAAATAGATACCCATTGCAATGATTTATTTTTAACAGTGAAACCAATATAACATCTCAACATTCACAAATACACATTTCTGACATTTAAAAACAAAACAAAAACAAATCAGTGACCAATATAGCCACCTTTCTTTGCAAGGACACTCAAAAGCCTGACATCCATGGATTCTGTCAGTGTTTTGATCTGTTCACCATCAACATTGCGTGCAGCAGCAACCACAGCCTCCCAGACACTGTTCAGAGAGGTGTACTGTTTTCCCTCCTTGTAAATCCCACATTTGATGATGGACCACAGGTTCTCAATGGGGTTCAGATCAGGTGAACATGGAGGCCATGTCATTACTTTTTTTTATTTAATACCCTTTCTTGCCAGCCACGCTGTGGAGTACTTTGACACGTGTGATGGAGCATTGTCCTGCATGAAAATCATGTTTTTCTTGAAGGATGGTGACTTCTTCACACGTACTCCACCACCACCTTGCTGGCGTCTGAGTCGGACTGGAGCTCCCTGCCCTTTACCAATCCAGCCACGGGCTCTTCCATCTGGCCCATCAAGACTCACTCTCATTTCAGCAGTCCATAAAACCTTAGAAAAATCTTTCTTGAGATATTTATTGGCACAGTCTTGACGTTGCAGCTTGTGTGTCTTGTTCAGTGGTCGTCGTCTTTCAGCCTTTCTTACCTTGGCCATGTCTCTGGGTATTGCACACCTTGTGCTTTTGGGCACCCCAGTGATGTTGCAGCTCTGAAATATGGCCAATCTGGTGGCAAGTGGCATCTTGGCAGCTGCACGCTTAACTTTTCTCAGTTCATGGGCAGTTATTTTGCGCCTTTGTTTTTCCACACGCTTCTTTTGTTTGATGATCACGCTTCAGAAGCTTTGCAATTTTAAGAGTGCTGCATCCCTCTGCTAGATATCTCTCTATTTTGGACTTTTCAGAGTCCTTCTTTTGGCCCATTTTGCCAACGAAAAGGCAATTGACTAATAATTATGCACACCTGATATAGAGTGTTGATGTCATTAGACCACACACCTTCTCATTACAGAGATGTACATTACCTAATATGCCTAATCGGTAGTAGGCTTTCGAGCCTATACAGCTTGGAGTAAGACAACATGCATAAAGAGGATGATGTGGTCCAAATACTCATTTGCCTAATAATTCTGCACTCCCGGGATGTGTTAGACACATAACAAGTGTATACACATGATAATGATTGATTAATAAGCAAAAAAAATATTTTATTTATTTGGTAACGTTCTTTGAAATCCAAATGTTTTTTTATTATATCCTAACAGTATCAAAACAGATGATGAGGCAGAACACACTCATCAAGAAAACCCACCAGAGGATCCTGGCAAACCAACGCAAGATCCGCTACCTGACGCAACAAAATGCGCTGCTAGAGCAGCAGCAATCCAAAAATATTGCGGAAATGGAACGGCTTCAGAAACGCAATCAGAGTTATATCTGAATTTATTTTTTTATTAAAAAATCTTATTTTTTGGAAATGTTTCATTTCTTTTTGAGATAGATTTGTAGGTTTTTCAACACATCTAACTTCACATCAAACAAATCAACATCAACACATTTAACTTCATAATAAGCAAAAACATTTTATACTATTATTTTATTTAACAGTAACCTAGGACAAACTAAAGCACACGACACAGACACGACGAACACAAAATAAACTGTTGAAAAATGAACATAACAAAAGCAACAATATATATATATATATACAAAGAGAGAGAGAGGGAGAGCAAGAAAGAGAGAGAGAATGCAGATGAGCTCTTGCAGACAGCCCAATGGTTGCAGTATAAATGCCGCAAAACAGGGTTTGACATAAGGTTCATTGTTATAGTTACACTTGCTGTTTAGATCCGGTCTGGTAGCTTGTAGCGGAGGCTGTTGGTGGATCCGCTGTGCCAGAGAGGTCATGAAGCTTTACTCAGCATGGAGGCAGCAGCAGTAGTATTAAAATATAATATAACTAGACAATGCATTTCCTGAGGAAAATGCGAGTGGGAATGCTGAATAGCTTAATTGCTGAGCCCCTTGCCAAAGACATTCACCATAACCACTACACTATCTTTAGGACACACAGCTTCTTTCTCTATCTGCAAAGTATAGAGTATGCTGACTTCCTGGTCGCCCCTCCCCCCTCAAGAGGTTTCCCCTCCCCCCCAGGTCAGTGAGGAGGAATATTGCACTGAGGTCAGGAAAGTTATTTATGGAAAGAAATAACATTACAAACGCTTTTAATTCACAGATCAAATACATGATTTAAGCCTCCAAACAAAGCTTAATAAATCCTCAACCGTACATGTGATCGATACAACGACTACACCGTTTGAAATACACGGCCGTTGTGAACGCATCGATATGAAATTTATGTTGATAAACTTAAAAATGTGGCCATGTCTGCGATTTAGAAAAGAGCGTCTTTGTGAGTTCTGCAGCAACATTTTTTAGATAATTTAACATGAGAGTCTATGAGACATAATTTCTGGCTGTTGCTCCAATAACTAAAACTAAAATACGTATCGCAGAATTGATCACATTGCCAGAAACCAGACAAGCATAGCTACGTTTTGATATAAAAATTGTGTATGAAAAGTAAATCTTGTGGGCGTGAGAGCAATTTGTTTCCCCTTTTTCTAAAGATATTTTTAATTACAAAGATCTCCAATGTTAAGGTCACATGACAGACTCTAAATCCCCTCCATAGGATTACATTATAACGGATTGCATTTTTGTAAAAAATTCGCCAAACGTAAATTGCGTTTTCAACAAAAAATTGTAAACGATAACGATCTGAAAAGTCATAGCTGGATAGCTAAATATTTTGTGACCGCTTTAAAGTTTTAGTGTCTGTAAGTGAAAGTATGAAGTAGCTGAAACTTTTGGCAGGGCATGTGAATTCAAAGGGGAAAAGGATGTTCTCATTGACTTCAATGTTAAAAAAGGGTCTAAAAGCTTAAAATTTATAAAAGTGTAAATAGTCGAAAAAAACTTGAAGAAGTCCCATCATTAGCTGAACGAGACGAACATTTTTACAGTTGAATGGTCTCAATAGCTGAAAGTATGCCGAAGTTACGCAGAACCAAAAAACGTAAGGAATAATAAGATTACTAAATTTACGGATATCAATACTGGAAATGTTTATTAAAGCATTCACACTAATTAAAATTAATACATTTACGGGTATCCATACTGGGAATGCTTATTAAAGCATTCCCACTAAGTATCACACAGGCAGGATTTACAAGCAGTAGTGGTAATAGTACTAGATAGCATAAAAACACTTGGGGAAGACTTTACAGCATCAGTAGTGGTCATAGTAGTCAATAGTGTACCAAAAAATTGGGACACAGGTGTCTTGACTGAGCTGTAATAGTAGTAGTAGACATTGACAATACAGTGTCAAATCACTCGGGCAAGAGGTGCCATGATGAACAGCAGCAGCAGCATCAGTAGTGGTAATAGTAGTATAGAGTGGCAAATAACTAGTGACATAGGTGTCTTGATTGAGCAGTAGTAGTAGTAGTAGACATTGACAATACAGAGTCATATCACTTGAGCAGGAGGTGCCATGATGAACAGCAGTGGTAATAGGAGTATATAGAGTGTGAATTAACTGCTGACATAGGTGTATTGACTGAGCAGCAGAAGCAGCAGTAGTAGTATTAGCAGTAGTAGTTGATACAGAGTCATATCACTTGGGCAGGAGGTGCCATGATGAACAGCAGTGGTAATAAGAGTATATAGGGTGTGAAATAACTGCTGACATAGGTGTCTTGACTGGGCAGCAGCAGCAGCAGCAGAAGCAGCAGTAGTAGTATTAGCAGTAGTAGTTGATACAGAGTCATATCACTTGGGCAGGAGGTGCCATGATGAACAGCAGTGTTAATAAGAGTATATAGGGTGTGAAATAACTGCTGACATAGGTGTCTTGACTGGGCAACAGCAGCAGAAGCAGCAGTAGTAGTATTAGCAGTAGTAGTTGTTACAGAGTCATATCACTTGGGCAGGAGGTGCCATGATGAACAGCAGTGTTAATAAGAGTATATAGGGTGTGAAATAACTGCTGACATAGGTGTCTTGACTGGGCAGCAGCAGCAGCAGCAGAAGCAGCAGTAGTAGTATTAGCAGTAGTAGTTGATACAGAGTCATATCACTTGGGCAGGAGGTGCCATGATGAACAGCAGTGGTAATAAGAGTATATAGAGTGCGAAATAACTGCTGACATAGGTGTCTTGACTGAGCAGCAGCAGTAGTAGTATTAGCAGTAGTAGTTGATACAGAGTCATATCACTTGGGCAGGAGGTGCCATGATGAACAGCAGTGGTAATAAGAGTATATAGGGTGTGAAATAACTGCTGACATAGGTGTCTTGACTGGGCAGCAGCAGCAGTAGAAGCAGCAGTAGTAGTATTAGCAGTAGTAGTTGATACAGAGTCATATCACTTGGGCAGGAGGTGCCATGATGAACAGCAGTGTTAATAAGAGTATATAGGGTGTGAAATAACTGCTGACATAGGTGTCTTGACTGGGCAGCAGCAGCAGCAGCAGAAGCAGCAGTAGTAGTATTAGCAGTAGTAGCTGTTACAGAGTCATATCACTTGGGCAGGAGGTGCCATGATGAACAGCAGTGTTAATAAGAGTATATAGGGTGTGAAATAACTGCTGACATAGGTGTCTTGACTGGGCAGCAGCAGCAGAAGCAGCAGTAGTAGTATTAGCAGTAGTAGTTGATACAGAGTCATATCACTTGGGCAGGAGGTGCCATGATGAACAGCAGTGGTAATAAGAGTATATAGAGTGTGAAATAACTGCTGACATAGGTGTCTTGACTGAGCAGCAGCAGTAGTAGTATTAGCAGTAGTAGTTGATAGAGTCATATCACTTGGGCAGGAGGTGCCATGATGAACAGCAGTGGTAATAAGAGTATATAGGGTGTGAAATAACTGCTGACATAGGTGTCTTGACTGGGCAGCAGCAGCAGCAGCAGAAGCAGCAGTAGTAGTATTAGCAGTAGTAGTTGATACAGAGTCATATCACTTGGGCAGGAGGTGCCATGATGAACAGCAGTGTTAAGAAGAGTATATAGGGTGTGAAATAACTGCTGACATAGGTGTCTTGACTGGGCAGCAGCAGCAGAAGCAGCAGTAGTAGTATTAGCAGTAGTAGTTGTTACAGAGTCATATCACTTGGGCAGGAGGTGCCATGATGAACAGCAGTGGTAATAAGAGTATATAGAGTGTGAAATAACTGCTGACATAGGTGTCTTGACTGAGCAGCAGCAGTAGTAGTATTAGCAGTAGTAGTTGATACAGAGTCATATCACTTGGGCAGGAGGTGCCATGATGAACAGCAGTGGTAATAAGAGTATATAGGGTGTGAAATAACTGCTGACATAGGTGTCTTGACTGGGCAGCAGCAGCAGCAGAAGCAGCAGTAGTAGTATTAGCAGTAGTAGTTGATACAGAGTCATATCACTTGGGCAGGAGGTGCCATGATGAACAGCAGTGGTAATAAGAGTATATAGAGTGTGAAATAACTGCTGACATAGGTGTCTTGACTGAGCAGCAGCAGTAGTAGTATTAGCAGTAGTAGTTGATACAGAGTCATATCACTTGGGCAGGAGGTGCCATGATGAACAGCAGTGGTAATAAGAGTATATAGAGTGTGAAATAACTGCTGACATAGGTGTCTTGACTGATCCAGAGGAGTCATGGGAGAAAATCATGTGGTCAGATGAGACCATAATATAACTTTTTGATCATAATTTCACTAACCGTGTTCGGAGGAAGAATAATGATGAGTACCATGCCAAGAACGCCATCCCTAATGTGAAGCATGGGGGTGGTAGCATCATGCTTTGGTGGTGTTTTTCTGCACATGGGACAGGGTGACTGCACTGTATTAAGGAGAGGATGACCGTGGCCATGTATTGCGAGATTTTGGGCAACAACCTCCTTCCCTGAGTTAGAGCTTTGAAGATGGGTCGAGGCTGGGTCTTCCAACATGACAATGACCCAAAGCACACAGCCAGGATAACCAAGGATTGGCTCTGTAAGGAGCATATCAAGGTTCTGGCGTGGCCTAGCCAGTCTCCAGACCTAAACCCAATAGAGAATCTTTGGAGGAAGCTCAAACTCCGTGTTTCTCAGCGAGAGCCCAGAAACCTGACTGATGTAGAGAAGATCTGTGTGGAGGAGTGGGCCAAAATCCCTCCTCCAGTGTGTGCAAAGCTGGTGTAAAACTACAAGAAAGGTTTGACCGCTGTAATTGCAAAGAAAGCCTACTGTACCAAATATTAACATTGATTTTCTCAGGTGTTAAAATAGTTATATTCAGCACTGTAAATACATCAGGTCCGGGGCTCCATCAGGGAATGCATGACAAGGGACCCTTCAGCGCCCTGAACCGACGACGTGTGCCAGAAAGTCACCGCCGATCCAGGACTCATTCATCTTTATGAATGTGAGTCTGTCCACGGAGTCTGTGGACAGACGGGTCCTCTTGTCCGTGACCACCCCACCTGCCGCGCTGAATGTCCGCTCAGATAGTACGCTGGAGGGGGGGCAAGACAATAACTCCAGCGCATACTGAGCGAGCTCGCGGCAGGTGTCCAATCTGGCAACCCAGTACTCCATGGGGTCGCCGGTGCTCATACTGTCAGAAGCACCGACGGACGCCATGTAGTCTGCCACCATGTGGGCCAGCCGCTGGTGGTGACTGCTGCTGCTGGTGCTGGTACTGGGTCGCTCGGTTTGGAAGAACATCCTCATCTCATCCATTAGGTCCCCTGCTCGGCTGCTGCTGGGTGCAGCCACCTGCTGGGTGAGATGAGGGGGGACAACTGGAGGCCGGGGAGTTGCCTGCTCCAACCGGCTGACAATGCCTGCCTGCAGTTCCTCCATCCGGTGCTGCCTCCGGCTGGCTGGGATGAACTGCTCCAGTTTCCCCTTGCACCTGGGATCCAAAAGGGTGGCC
This sequence comes from Rana temporaria, assembly GCF_905171775.1. Lineage (NCBI taxonomy): Eukaryota > Metazoa > Chordata > Amphibia > Anura > Ranidae > Rana > Rana temporaria. The sequence continues at coordinate 300,181,393 of NC_053491.1, forward strand.
ATCCAGAAATCATCCCTCGCCTTGATGGTCTTAACCCGGGGGTCCCTCCTAAGGCATCTCAGCATGTGGGCAGCCATGGGGAAGAGCACAGCCCGCTGTGACTCCTCACTGCTGCCCAGGTCAATGAGGTCCGACTCTTCATCCCTGAGGCGCTGCTGGTCACGCTCAGAGATGCCCAACCCCCGGACTATCGTGCCCCCAACACCGGCTCTCCCTCCTGACCAGGCCCTGACTCCGGGATGACACCAGCAACCACCTCCTCCTCATCATCATCATCCTCCTCCTCCTCCTCGTCCTGGCCCTGGTCTCGGTGGAGCATTGCTGACTCCTCCTGCTCCACCAAGGCACTCTCCCCAGCTTCGAGCAGGCGATCTAGTGTCCTCTCCAGCATGAACACTATTGGCAGCACGTTATTGAGGCCGACATGCTCACTGCTGACCATCTTTGTCGCCTGCTCGAAGGAGGACAACACTTGGCAGACCTGGTTTATCTGCCCCCACTGCGCACAGGCGATGAAAGGGAGTTGTGGTGAAGCCCTCTCAGTGCATAGGTCCATCAGGTACTCCCTCACCGCCCTTCGCTGCTCCCACAACCTCTTCAGCATGTGGAGGGTGGAGTTCCACCGCGTCACACTGTCCACAATCAGCCTGTGAAGGGGCAGACTGTAGTTCCGCTGCAACTCGGACAGGGACGCGGTAGCGGTTGGGGAGCGCCTGAAGTGGCTGGCAATCCTACGCGCCTTTGCCACAATGTCACTCAACCCGGGATAAGTGCGCAGGAACTTCTGCACCACCAGGTTGAGGACATGTGCCAGACAGGGCACGTGGGTCAGACTGCCAGCACTGAGGGCGGCGAGTAGGTTGCTGCCGTTATCGCAGACAACCATACCTGCCTGGAGCCTTCGGGGTGTCAGCCACTTCTGGACCTGAGCCTGAAGTGCTTTCAGCACTTCTTCTCCAGTGTGTCTCCGGTCCCCTAAACTAACAAGCTGGACCACGGCCTGACAGCGCACGTGCCCCACACTTGAGTAGCTACGGGGGCGCTTGCTGGGAGGCTCAGCAGCTGCGGAGACAGTGGCTTGAGGGAGACCAGCAGTTCTCCCCTGGACACCCCGGGGCGGCACCACAAGATCGGTTGCCGCCGATCCCTCACCGACGCCTCGGAGGGAAACCCAATGGGCCGTGAAGCTGATGTAGCGCCCCTGCCCATGCCTGCTGGTCCAGCCATCCATTGTCAGATGAACCCTGTCGCTGACAGCGTGATCCAGCGACAGGGTTACATTCTGCACAATGTGCTGGTGTAGGGCAGGGACACCAGTCCTGGCAAAGAAATGGCGGCTGGGGACACGCCATTGGGGTTGGGCCTGCTCCAACATCTGCCTGAAGGGGTTGCTGTCAACTATGTTGAAGGGCAGCAGATGTTGGGCAATAACCCTTGCCAGGAGCCCATTGAGGGAACGCACACGTCGGTCTCCAGGGGGGAAGGGAGTGGTGCGGTCAAAGGCGTCTGAAATTGACGCCTGGCGCCGGACGGCAGTGCGGGACACAGACACGGAGGGTGCTGTGGAAGTAGAGGTCTGGCTGCCGGTACCAGTACCTCTACTAGAGGGAGCGGGGGGGCATGACCTGCTGGAAAGAGATGAAGATGTGGCAGGGGCTGCTGTACCCTGCTCACTTGTGGTGGTGGCGCTGCTACCACCACCACGCTTCATCTCGTCAAACACCGCCCAGTGGTTTATCCTCAGGTGCTGGTTCAGGGCTGTGGTACCCACCCGAGCCAAACACTTCCCTCTCTTCACCCTCACTTTACAAATCCGGCAGATGGCCACGGTAGGGTTGCCTGCCACCAGGGTAAAGTAGTTCCAGACAGGTGACTTCAGCACCGCCCTCCTGTCAGATGGGGTGACGCTTACTTGCACCTGCTGGGACTCGGTGCGCACAGGTGGAGCTGCCTGCTGCTGCTGCTGCTGCTGCTGCTCCTCCTCCTGACACCTCCTGCTGCCATCACCAGTGGAGACCCTGACGATGGTCTCCCTGGTGGTGACCTGGCGCACCGTTTCACCAGGGTGCCTACCTTCCCCGTCGTCACTGACGTAGTGAGCCGACGCGTCAGATGGCAACCATGATGGGTCACCCTCTTCGCCCCCAGAGATGTCAGACCAAGGGCTGAGATGTGTTGGTCTGAGGGAACCAACTGACATGGAGCCTCTAGCCTGGCTCCGCTGTCCCCTCACCCACGCCTGGGTCTGACTAGGTGCTGCTGTTTCCTGCACCAAAACAGCAGCACCAGTTTGAAGGGATGTCTCTGGGATACTGCCAGCAGGTATCCCATCCTCCTCATCCATCCCTTCAAAAAGGTCCTGACCATCAGGACAGAGCTGGAGGTCTGCCTGATGCATGGCCTCCCCCAAGATATCCCTCTCACTGTCGCTGTCGAACAGTAAGATGCTGGACTCTTGGGGGCTGGGGGGGGGGGTACTACAGGCACCGGTGTAATGGTGGTACTACTGTGTGTCGGGACCGACGACTCGTGGCACTGCTGTGCCCCATGTAATCCACACTACTTCAGCCTGAGATGGCAATATCGGGCGGCTGCCCGATGGGAAGAACTCCCGGATCAGGCGGACTCCCCTTGCACCCGATCCTCTACCACTAGTAGGGCACGAGAGCTACCCCGAGGCTGGCAGCGACCAAGCACCTGGGGTAACTCCCCTACCCCTGCTGCCACGGCCACGGATGCCGCTCATTATTGCTGATGTGTGTGGGGGGGTAAACTTTATTGGGGGGGGGAATGTTTTTTATGTGTTTTTTTACAAGACAGGCACGCAGACAAAGACGTACACAGACAGCTACTAAACTATAATAAAAGTAGTACACCAAAGACAAGGACTACAAAATTAAAAAAAAAAAAAAAAGCACTAAACAAACACTAACTTTGTGTTTTGTGTTAAAAAAAAAAAAAAAAAAGACACTAAACACACACTAAGCTAAGCTAGATGAAATAAATGTACACTAACAGTGTGTACACTTACTACACAAAATTTAACTAAACTGAACAACACAAAACTTAGCTTTTAGAAAAGCTCTTTAGGAAAAACTAAGCAAAATGTGCACTGAAATCACTAGCAAATATCACTGAACAGCGAAGATGCAAGATCAAACAGTAACACAAGATGAACAAAACAGCACAAAACAGCACAAAACGTAGCTTTGAAAAAAGCTCTTTTGTCTATTGCTTTGAAAAAAGCAGTTGATATACTGGAAAAGATGCACTGGAATCACTAAATAGCAATGCAGCACTATGCTGGTGATGATATAAATCAATCAGGAACAGACACAGGAACACAGAAACAGCCTCCACACTCTCTAGCCAGCTTCTGAATCTGCAATGAAATGGTGCTGGGAGTGACCTTATATAATGTCCGTGCAGGCAGGTTCCTATTGGTTGCTAACCTCTGACGAGTGTGGAAGGAGAACTCTGATTGGCTCTGATGCAAAAGGGCGGAGAAAATAATCGCGCAATATTCCTATTGCCGAATATTCGCATTGCGAATATTCGGCAATATAAAATGATCGCTTCAGCTACTCGGCCCAAGGTCTCTAATCATACCAGCAATGCTTTTAGACGTCTATGGAGATCACTAGGATGTGATCTGTTTTAAAAATGAAACTGTAAAAATCGCTCTGATGCGGAAGATAGGGGCGAAGAAAAAAATCGCGCGATATTGCGTTTGCCGAATAATCGCATTGCGATTTTTCGGCAAAATTCAATGAACGCTTCAGCTACTCGGCCCAGGGTCTCTAATCATACCAGCAATGCTTTTAGACGTCGATGGAGATATCTAGGATGTGATCTGTTTTAAAAAAAAAATTGTAAAAAATCGAATATTCGGAATTGCGAATATTCACCGCGAAATTCGAAATATAGCGCGATTTCTCGAATATGCTATATTCGAGTCGAATATTCGCAATGCGAATATTCGTGAGCAACACTAGTGTTGTTGATGGAGGACATGCAGAGCTTTTTCAGTCCTACGCATCACCACAGCCCTTCGGGGTCCACCCTCAGAGAACGACTCAACGGACAGGTAGCAGACTACCTCGCTTTAACTGCAGATATCGACACTCTGAGGAGCGATGAACCCCTTGACTATTGGGTGTGCAGGCTTGACCTGTGGCCTGAGCTATCCCAATTTGCGATAGAACTTCTGGCCTGCCCCCGCTTCAAGTGTCCTTCAGAAAGGACCTTCAGTGCAGCAGGAGGTATTGTCACTGAGAAGAGAAGTCACCTAGGTCAAAAAAGTCTAGATTGCCTCACCTTTATTAAGATGAATGAGGCATGGATCCCGAAGGGACTGACAGTGGGCGATACATTTGAGTAAAGGCCTGATGAGATGAGCTTCTTTGGGCTACAAATGGTCCACACGCTGCTGTATTTTATCTTTGCATGCCGGATGACTTGCGTGACTTAACCGCCACCAAATAGGGTTCAAGCCGCAATGTTTTAGTGCACTTTCTGCCTGGAAAACATCAATTTTTCTGGCCGCTGCTACAGCAGCAGCTGCAACAATACCTACTTTTTCAGGCATGCCTAATTTTTCTGGCCTCTGGTGCTGCACTGTGGCTGCAAAAAACAAAACAAAAAAAAGGCACATACATGTGTCAATTCCCCTTCGTGATCTTTACCTTGTTGTGGTTAAGGGGCTTGCGTATCACAATGAAGCCACCACCTCTATGAGTGTGTTGGCAATGGCAATGTTGGCACACCCCAGATGATAAGGTCGTTGCTTCATTGTGAACAGACCAAAAGCGATCGGCTTGATAATTTTGCATAGAAAGAACATAAATTTTCTTTGTGATCATCTAAGTTGATCATTAAAGCCTACTAGGCCAACAATGGCCCCACACTGCAGAATCATTGTTTTCTGGGTCACTTAACTGTCACTGAACTACCTCAGCACGACTATAGGCTTTGAAAAACCCCCATCGCCTGCAATCTCCAAAACGTTCATTGACGTCAGTGAGGACAAGGAACGGGACATGGCTAGCTTGGTATCCAACGTTGTTTAAATGGCGAGTTTGCGATTGTGCAAATGGACTGTTTGCAGGTGTTTGCGGTGCGTTAAACGGGGAGTTTGGTCTGTCACTGTGAACCCTAACCCTATTACAGACAGGGTTAGGGTTACAGATAGGGTAAGGGTTAGGGTTACAGATAGGGTTAGGGTTACAGATAGGGTTAGGGTTACAGATAGGGTTAGGGTTAGGGTTACAGATAGGGTTAGGGTTACAGACAGGGTTAGGGTTACAGACCCTAACCTTAACCCTGTCTGTAACCCTAACCCTGTCTGTAACCCTAAACCTAACCCTAACCCTGTCTGTAACCCTAACCCTATCTGTAACCCTAACCCTAACCCTATCCTAGCCCTTACACTACCTGATCGATACAACATCATACCTGATGTTTTAAAGCACGTTATTCCAAACAATTTATGAATGTTAGGTGATTTATGCCTTTATGGATTAAAAACGGACTCTGCGACAACTACGTAATTTTCAGTGGGAGTTTTACCATGGATCCCCCTCCGGCATGCCACAGTCCAGGTGTTAGTCCCCTTGAAACCACTTTTCCATCACTATTGTGGCCAGAAAGAGTCCCTGTGGGTTTTAAAATTTGCCTGCCCATTGAAGTCTATGGCGGTTCACCCGGTTCGCCCGTTCGCGAACATTTGCGGAAGTTCGCGTTTGCCGTTCGCAAAACTGAAAATTTTAGGTTCGCGACATCACTTATGGCGATGCTCCTGTGCTGGGGTCAATTTTCTATTACATGCACTGACTGCAGCCAGCAGCGTGCCCAGGCAGGCCCCGCAGCATAAAGATCCAAACCCAGAGTTGTAGCACAACTTTTCTTTCCTCACTTACTTTCCTTACTCACTCCACCCACCTCAGCACGCAGCCACAGACTACAACTCCCAGAAGCTACTGCGGCAGCCATCACTGAAGTCAGCTAGCTAAAGTGACGTGAAGTCAGCTAGCTAGTGAGTGACGTGAAGTCAGCTAGCTAGTGAGTGACGTGACGGCAGCCGCCGTGGCTTCTGGGAGTTGTAGTCCGCGCCTTTTTCCGAGACAGATGAGTGACTTGCTCGGTGTGAAGCCACAAGAGAAAAAATGTAATCGGGCAGCTGCGGCTCCTGGCGCCACCCTAACAGTGCTTGTGTTTACTAGTGGACTGCACCGCCTCCCCATAGCGACGCTTTGGCACAGATCAAGGAGAGGAGGAGGGAGGGAAGCGCTCTGACACTTCGGCGCCCCCCCCCCTCTGGGCGCCCCCCCAGGATTGGCCCTACACATGGCCCCCCTGTTGCCCATGGCGCCCTGTGTGGCCGCACAGCTCGCACACCCCAAAGGCTGGCCCTGGATATATCACACTGAAAGCTGCTCGATGTTTTAAGTCTTGCATAGAATTTAAGGCTTTCTGATATTTAAAATCAGAGTTAAATGAAGTATGCACAGAGAGGTTTATCCCTTGAGGAGAATTGTCTGCATTAGCAGTTTATTGTTGACAATTTGAGAAGCTTATTTACAGGTCCTACCAGGGTGTACTGTACGTAACTAATGTTTTAAAGAACAGAAAGCCTTGAATTCTACTCAAACCTAATACAGTGAGCAGCATTCAATGTAACATGGCACAGTGAATGGATCTCACTGCAAGAGATTTGAGTACCATGTGGACAATTGAGTATGGATTGGACAATTGAGTATGGATTAGACCAAGTAGTTTTATGCCCGAGGGCAATTGTCTGCAGTAGCAGTTTGTTGTTCACATTTCATATGAGAAGGTTATTTACTTAGTTTATCCTCATAGTGATTTCATCATGTACAAGGATAAACTTAATGCTTGGCAGAGTACAACTCATGTGAAGGATGTAGCCTCTCTGTCTAGCATTACGTTGTTATTTGTAGGGTCTATGTAAAAAAAAAAAAAAAAAAAAAAGATTGACAATGCAAGAAATTATTTGTCATAAAGCACATGCACTGTATATTTCAAGTTAATTCAGTTATGTATTCTGTATTCACATCTTCCCATTCATGCTATAGCCGAAATATGGCTACAGTGCCGACCTAAAATGTCGGGAGGCCGTCTATATACGGCCTCCCCTTTTCTAGTTCCCTGCGTGCGCTCCCGAGCGCGCATCGGGGAACTTCTGTGCTGGTCGTGTCCCTTGGACACAGCCAATCACAGATCACTATTATTCACTATTTACTGTATCGTCGTGGCCAATGAGAGATGATCTCAAATGTAAACATATGAGATCATCTCTCATTGCCGGCTCTCCCTCCTCACACAGACACCGCGTGTGAGGAGGGAGAGCGATCTGTTAGTAGTAGAAGTGAGTTACAAAACACTCTGTGCAAATCAGTGCCAGTGAAACACTTAGTGCCCAACTGTGCCCACCTGTGATCAGTGCCCATCTGTGCCGCCTCAGTGCACATCTGCAATCAGTGCTCATCAGTGCCCACCTGTGCCGCCTCATCAGTGCCCACCTGTGCCGCAATCAATCAGTGCACATCTGTGCCGCCTCATCGGTACACATCTGTTCCACCTCATCAGTACCCATCAGTACCCAGCAGTACAGCTCACCTGTGCCGCCTCATCAGTGCCCACCTGTGCCACCTCAGTACACATCTGTGCAATCAATCAGTGTACATCTGTTCTGCCTCATCAGTGTACATCTGTTCCACCTCATCAGTACCCATCTGTGCCACCTCAGTACCCATCTGTGCCACCTCAGTACCCATCTGTGCCATCTGTGCCGCCTCAGTGCACATTTGTGCAATCAATCAGGGCCCAACTGTAAGGCCTTGTACTCACGGCAGGACATGTCCGATGAAAACGGTCTGCAGACCGTTTCCATCGGACATGTCTGCCCGGGGACTGCCCGAGGACTTCTGTTCGATGGCTATACACACCATCGAACAGAGGTCCGCGCGTAAACAATACGCGGGGCGTGTCCGCGGTGTCGCCGCGTCGATGACGCGGTGTCGCCGCGACAATGACGTGGCGACGTGGGCGGCCCGCCTTTAAAATGCTTCCACGCATGCGTCAAAGTCATTCGACGCATGCGAGGGATGGCGGGCGGCAGGACATGTACGGTAGGTCTGTACAGACGACCGTACATGTCCGGGCGGACAGGTTTCCAGCGGACTGTTTTAAAGCAAGTCCAGGAAACAGTTGTCCGCTGGAAACCTGTCCGATCCGCCCGAAAATGGTCCGCTCGGGCCAACACACGGCCAAACATGTCTGCTGAAACTGGTCTGCGGACCAGTTTCAGCAGACATGTTTGGTCGTGAGTACGGGGCCTAAGCCTCATCAGTGCCCATCTGTGCCTCCTCAACGCACATCTGTGCCACCTCATCAGTGCCATCTGTGTCGCCTCATTAGTGCCATCTGTGCTGCCTCATTAGTGGCATCTGTGCCGCCTCATCAGTGCACATCTGTGCAATCAATCAGTGCACATCTGTGCTGCCTCATCGGTGTACATCTGTTCCACCTCATCAGTGCCCATCTGTGCCACCTCAGTACCCATCTGTGCCCATCTGTGCCCCCTCATTAGTGCCCATCTGTGCCACCTCAATAGTGCACATCTGTGCAATCAATCAGGACCCATCTGTAACGCCCCATCAGTGCCCATCTATGCTGCCTCAACACACATCTGTGCAATCAATCAGTGCACATCTGTGCCGCCTCAGTGCACATCTGTGCCACAGTGGGGGGTGTATAATAATAAGGGGGCGCTAATAGTAGGTGATAAATAAATTCCAGGAAGCTTCCTGACGACATCAATAGATGAAACGTACGTCGAGGCGTTCCTGGTCACGTTCAGCTACTTCCAGATTTGGCACAGAGAGGCGGTGGAATGCACGCTACATCTACCCATGAGAGTGAGACACAGTGCAGCTGGTGCTCCACGTCACATCTAGCTGTAACACGTTTAAATCCTTATGCCCCGTACACACCATCACTTTACGTGTGTGGGGGGAAACGTTGTTTTATGTCTTCTAAAAAACGACCAAAAAAAATTGAAGCATGCTTCAATTTTATGTGTCGTTTTTCCAAACGTCGTTTTTTACTTCACAGAAATTGACCGTGTGTAGCAAAAAACGTTGTTTAAAAAGACGTTTTTACACCCGCGCATGCCCAGAAGCTACTTATGAAGCGAGCTTCAATGGAAAAACGTGGTGGAACGTAACCTCGCTTTGCTAGAACATTGTGAGAAAAACGATGGTGTGTAGGCAACTTCATCTTTGAAAATTGAAGTTTCAAAAACGTCATTTTTTACTTCACAGAAAATGTCGTTTTTTTTCATCACATAAAGTGATGGTGTGTACGGGGCATTAGTGCTAAGGTCTCGGCACTTGCACAAGTATGCGGCCATTCGGCTTTTGTTTTTAATCTGTTTTACAATAAATCGCAGAACTTCACTATGGCCCGTTTTTCTTAATTTTATCCATGGTAATTTCTTCTGTTGGAGTCCATACCTGGCCAGTCCCATCCATGTACCATTACAGACCTTAGGCCACCAACTGTACTAAAGGTCCACCTGATCCTTTTTTTAAAACAAAGGGTCATGGTGGTCTGGTAAGTGGGCACTTACCTCTACCTCTCACCTGGGTGTCGCTAGTTTGATATCTGTTCCGTGGTGATGGTGTCTACTTTCAAGTCAATCATTTGATGCATGGACTCACCAATGCTTATCATTTGCTGACCATTGCTGCATTTTTTGGACCTGTTTGCACCTATTTTTTTATGTTGTTATTATATAAGCACTTGCACTTTAAACCACTACTGTATTGTTGACCTTATAGTTAATATATTGTTTTAGGCTAGAATTCTGAATTTATTTATCACCCACTGTTAGCGCCCCCTTATTATTATACACCCCCACATTGCTAAAGTTATTTTCACACCACTTTAGGGGAGCAGCTTCTTTAATATATTTAATATTACCATAGCGCAAAGTTCTCTATTTATTCACATCTGTGCCACACACCTTTTGAAGTCGCATCACCACCGCCAGCAACCATGTCAAAACAATGCTTTTCCACCGAGGAGGCATATCAAATTCTTTCAACACCAGACAAGAGCAACGGGGAGCTATCTTTTTTGGATTCCCATTCCGATTCTGAGTCGAACGTAAGCTATGAGCCAGTCTTCAGTAGTGGAACAGTGACAGGCTCAGAGGGGGAAGATAGCCGGCCCGCCAAACGAAGGCACTCCGGTGCTGGTGGATGCCACTGCCTCCTCACCAAAGTACCATCCAGCAACACCTCAGTACCATCCACCAACACCGCAGTACCTCGGCCCCCCCCACCCCAAAGTACCCTGTCCCCACGTTGATAAGGACAGGGCCTCTTCCCGACAACCCTGGCCGTTGGTTGTTGGGGTCTGCGGGCGGGGGGCTTATCGGAATCCGGGAGCCCCCTTTAAGGGGGCCCCAGATACCGGCCCCCCACCCTAGGTGAATGAATATGGGGTACATTGTACCCCTACCCATTCACCTGGAGGCAAAGTGTCAATAAAATAAACACACAACACATGGTTTTAAAATAATTTATTAGTCAGCTCTGGGGGGTCTTCTCCGCTCAACGGGGGGGTCTTCTCCACTCTCCGGGGGGTCTTCTTCCATCTTCTCTGCTGTCGTCTTGGTGCTCCCCGGTTCTTCTCCTGCTCGCTCTCCGGTGCCTTCTCCGGGGCTGGCCGCCGCTATCTTCTTTTTAGCTCTCTTACTAGCGGGGGCGCAGCCTTCTCTTTTTTGCCATCTTCTGCCTTCTTTTCTTCTTGTGTTGACGCAACGCTTCCTCCCGCTGTAATGCCGGGTGCGTGGCTCGCACCGATTTATATAGGCCTCTTATGGCGTCACAGTCCCATCATGCTCCGGGACCCACGTGGGGCGCCCGGATTCTGATAAGCCCCCCGCCCGCAGACCCCAACAACCAACGACCAGGGTTGTCGGGAAGAGGTCCTGTCCTTATCAACATGGGGACAGGGTACTTTGGGGTGGGGGGGCCGCAGGGCATGTGGCCTGGTACGGCTCAGGAGGGAGGGGGCCGCTCGCTCGTCCACACTCCTTTCCTGACCGGCTGGGCAGCGTGCTTGGATATGGGTCTGGTATGGATTGTGGGGGGACCCCCACGCCATTTTTTCGACATAGGGGGTTCTCCTTACAATCCATACCAGACCTAAGGGCCTGGTATGCCCCTGGGGGGGGGAACCCATGCTGTTTTTTTATTTAAAATTTGGCGTGGAGTTCCCCCTCATGATTCATACCAAACGCCGCGGCTAGAATTGGCGGGAATCCAAGTCGGATCCCCGTTGCTTCTATGGCGGCTTTTTCCCCATCGCGGCGAGAAAGGGAGCAAAATTTACACAATATCGCGGTCACCTACAGTATACACATTTTGCGTGGGACTCAACAAAAAAAATGAATTCCGATCCTTTTGGTCAAAACGCCCCATCTACCACAAGCCAATCTTCTCCGCGGCAATGCCCAGAACCAGATACCTCATAATCATGAGGTTCAATCATTTCAATGATAATATCCAGTGCCCTCCCAGAAATCACCCAAATCATGATAGGCTTTTCAAAATTCGGCCATTATTAAATTATTTTTCAGAAGTATTCCCCCAGTTATATACCCCGGACCAACACGTGTGTATGTGGATGAGTACCTTGTAAAATTTAGTGGCAGACTTAAAATCAAACAGTTTATCCCCAGAAAAAGGGGTGAAGGTATACAAACTATGTGACTGAGCCACAGGGTACCTGTATACCTTCATAGTGTACGAAGGGAAGGACACCCAGCTGAATCCCCCCAATTGCCCAGACTACTTGGGATCAAGCGGGAAAGTTGTTTGGCAACTCATCAACCCCCTACTGGACAAAGGCTACCATCTGCAAGTAGATCATTTCTACACATCTCTTCCCCTGTTCCACAACCTTCACCGGAAGGAGACGCCAGCATGTGGCACCGTCAGAAAAAAATGGCAAGTCTGCGAAACAAGGCGGTTCTGGCAGTGAAGTGGAGGGACAGAATGGATGTGTACATGTTATCTTCCATCTACAACAATTCCTTCATGGAAATCCCCCAAAAAAATGGCACCACCATCCAAACACCCACATGCATCCAGGACTACAATTCGTTCATGGGGGTAGTCGACTTTAATGACCAAATGCTGGAACCCTACCTTGCCATACCATTGGTACAAAAAAGTAACAATTTATTTTTTTCATTTGGCCTTATACAACTCCTATATTATTTACCGCACGTCCACCCAAAACCCCCTACCCTTCCTTGGCTATCAGGAGGAAATCACAACTGCCCTGATATTCCAGAATGGCCTACCCCAAAACATCCGATTAGATGTTCTAAGTCGACTCGACGAACATCACTTTCCAGATAAAGTCCCTCCCACAGCAACAGGCCGACGAGGTAAAAAAAATGTAAGGTGTGTGCCATTGGAGGAGTCAGACGAGACTCAGTTTATTATTGTGCCCAATGTCCTTCCCAACCAGGCCCCTGTGTAATTGACTGTTTTCGCCGTTACCATACTTTACTAAATTATTAGTGAAGTATGGTAAACGTAATCCTCAGTTCCTGCCTTCACACACCTTCATGCCCCTTATAACACTGCCTGCTCTGTAACTGATCCTGGCTTGTTATTCGACCACGAAAATTATTAGTGAAGTATGGTAAACGTAATCCTCAGTTCCTGCCTTCACACACCTTCACACCCCTTATGCCACTGCCTGCTCTGTAACTGACCCTGGCTTGTTATTCGACCACTCTTCTGCCTAATGATTCTGTAATACCTCTGCCTGATCTAGAACTGGCCCTGGACTTTTTTTCGACCATGCTTCTGCCTAACTATTCTGTAATACCTCTGCCTGATCTGGAACTGACCTTGGACTGTTTGACCATGTTTTTGCCTGCCTCGTGGACTGATCTTGTACCCTGCTACTGGACTAGTGGGATTCAACACAGGGGTCTCACATATGTGATGGGCTCCAGAAAAGTTTTTCTGGATGAAGAAAACTATTTTTTTTTTGTTTTCTCATCCTAGATTAGGGTCTGGAGGCTTCAAACAGATTTGGGTGGGAGAAGTTTCTACCCCTGTCCACATTCTGTCCTGAACAAGCCCCTACTTCTGCTTGCTGCCTGTAGGACCTATGCCATCATGCCTCTGCCTGTTGTATGAACTGACCACACGACATGGACCTGCCTACTACCAGGGCCAATATTTTTGGACAATTGTGTATGCCGTTGCTGACCAAGTCCCTGCCTGCTGCCTGGACCAGTGCTATCCTGCTGTGTAGAACTGCGCTACTAAAACCACAGGTGATCTTTTGTTTATGCTTTGCTCAGCATAATGTATTTTGGGGTGTAATTCATGGTATGTGCATCTTGCATGTTGGATCTCTGTATGTGGTCAGGCTGTGTAGAAGTCTCACACATGTGGTATCGCCATACTCAGGAGTAGCAGAATGTATTTTGGGGTTTCATTTTTGCTATGTACATGCTATGTGTTGGAAATATCTTATCAATGGACAACTTTGTGTAAAGAAAAATGCGTTTTCATTTTTTTCCACATTTTCCAAATACTTCTGGAAAAAATGAACCATTCAAAAGACTCATTATGCCTCATAGATTATACGTTGGGGTGTTAGCTTTCCAAAATTGGGTAATTTTGTGGGTGTTTCTATTGTCCTGGTGCTCCAGGGCCTTCAAAAATGTAATAGGTGGTTGAGAAATGAGATGTAATTTATGCTACTAGAACGCCTGAAGGTGCTACTTCAATGTCGGGCCTCTGTATGTGGCCAGGCTGTGTAAAAGTCTCACACATGTGGTATCGTTTTACTCAGGAGAAGTAACAGAATGTATTTTGGGGTGTAATTTTTGCTATCTAAATGCTATGTGTTGGAAATATCTTATAAACTGACAACTTTATGTAAAAATAAAATGTGTTTTTAATTTTTTTTCCACATTTTCCTAAAAACTTCTGGAAAATAATTAACTGTTCAAAAGACTCATTATGCATCATAGATTATACGTTGGGGTGTTAGCTTTCCAAAATGGGATCATTGTGTGGGTGTTTCCATTGTTTTAAAAATGTTATTACAGAAATTAAGAAAAAAAAATTTTCTTCAAAATTTTCTTTCTTTTTTCATTTATAGCATAAAAAAAAAACCCAGAGGTGACCAAATACCACCAAAAGAAAGCTCTATTTGTATGAAAAAAAGGACAAAAAAATCACTTGGGTACAGTGTACGGCCGCTAGACTTGTGACTGGGAAAAAACCTTGGGAATCAATCTCACCTTCACTGAGAACCCATCACTGGTTACCAGTAAAAGACAGAATCACTTTTAAAGCACTCTGTCTAACGCATAGATGTATCTATGGGAATGCTCCCCATTATCTATGCAAAAAAGTAAAAGCTCATAATCCCAATCGCGTTCTGCGATCCACCAATCAAAATCTACTCCAGATACCCAAAGCCAGATACAAGTCCAAAGGAGAAAGGAGATTTGCGGTCCAAGGGCCTAGACTATGGAACGCTTTACCAACCAGCATTCGGTTGGAGGAGAACCACTTGACGTTCAGGAGAAAGATCAAGACTCATCTCTTTTGATACCAAAGGAGACAGGAACAACAAGCGCCCAGAGGCGATTAAGTTCGCATGTGCTGCGCTATATAAGCTTTCATTCATTCATTCAGTGTTGCATGACTGAATAATTGTCAAAGTGTGAGAGCGCTGAAAGCTGAAAATTGGTCTAGGCAGGAGGGGGGTTTAAACCCAATAAGCAAGTGGTTAAATAATATTTTAACCTTTTGTCACTATGATCAATATTCATTGACTTTTCAGGTGCCTTTTTAATAAGATTTTCATCATTTTTTTTACACCTGTGTACCCCCTCCACAGGTGTGGGTTGCTCTGAAGTGGAGCCAACAGATTTACAGTGTCTTGAAAAAGTATTTATACCCTTTGAAATTTTCCACATTTTGTCATGTTTCTTTATAATCAAATTTTTATTTTATTTAGATTTCAACACATCCAATCAATATTATACATTCTTGTATTCCATATTTCAATAGTATATAATAAAAAGAGAACAGGAGTTACAAGAAAAAGTTAGAGGAATACTCTCCCCCCCAAGAAAAAATAGTCATACAACAAAGAGACAACAAAAAAAAGAGGGGAAAGAGGGGAAGTTCCCTCCCTTCCCCTTCTCCCCCTCCCTCCTCTACGCCGTCCCTGACTGTGGTGGGGTTCATCTGCCCTTTAACTTCCTTCACCATGTCCTCTACTCAAAATCATGTGTTCTCCTATTGTGACCTTCTGCGTCCGTGCTTTAGGACAAAAAAAAAGCCCCCCACCTACTACCAGGGTTTTTATTGATTCCGCCTCCACCAAGACATCATGTAAGAGGCCACTAATGGCCATAGTGTAATTTTGTTTTATTAGTAGAAATAAAGTGCTTATACAATGTGATTATGTATTTATCTGACGTGATTATATGTAAGTGGCCCTCATGGCCTAATTCTCCCCCCAACTCTTAAAAAACAAACAAAAAATAAACCCCTTCCCAAAACATGTGATGACCATGTGTGGTCTCTATCCTAACTCTACTCTAAATTCCCATTTCACACCTCCTGTGATCTTCTCACTCTTTGACCATAGTCCACCTCTCCGTCCCTCCCCCTCACCACTATAACGTGACTCACTCCCTCTCTCCTCGTTAGGAGCAGACATTACGCTCCACCATGTCAGGGCAGCAGAGAGTTGGCAAGGGAGCAAAAAAAAAGAAGACCCGGTCAGTGTTCATAAATCCACTCTAATCTTCTATGGCTAAAACCACAAGTTTTAGCCATACTAGGGTTCTTATGAATCTAATACACCTCATACTCTCCCATTCCATGTCAGATCCCCATTAATCCATCTCAGATGTACATTGTATCCAGCCCGCCCATGTCTTCTCAAATTCCCCTTGTTGGCCCTTCACTACTTGAATCAACCTTTCGGCTTCCATTATCTGAATAACCTCCTTTTTCCAGTCCATCAATGTTGGACAGGTGATCTGTTTCCAAAATCTAGGGATTAATACTTTGGCTGCATTCAATAGGTGCGGTGTAATACTCTTCCTATAGGATTTAATGGAGCTGGACGTTCCATGGAATAGGAAGCATAGAGGTGTAAATTCCATAGGTCTAGGGGTCAACTTCTCGATCCATGGTGCAATTGCTACCCAGAATACTTCAATCTTGGTGCATTCCCACCACAAATGGAGAAATGTACCCTTCTGCTCACAGCCTCTCCAACACCGGGCGTCCGCCACTGGATACATCTGAGTTAGTCTTACTGGTGTCCTATACCACCTTGTCATAAATTTATAAGCCATTTCCTGAACATACAAACTTATGGATGTGCAATAAGTTGATTTAATATTTTTTTTTTATTTGTTCAGCTGTCAGTACCTTATTTAATTTTCTTTTCCATTCCCTAATAAAGTATGGGACTGTATTATTTTGGGCACTGAGGATCAGTATATACATCTGAAACAATAGACGTCTAGTGTCCCTCAAACGTACACACTGGCCCTCAAACTCCGTAATTGAATTTAATGATCTTAGTAAGGGTTTAATTTTATTTAAAAAAAAATGTAATTTGGTAATATCTCCATCCTGCTGTGGGTATATTCCCTAAGGTTGCGGCCAGCTCCGAATGGGTTGCTAGGATCCGACGTGGGGCAAATTTACCACACGTGGCGTCTCCGTCCCGCCCCGAGAAGTCCCCCTCCTTCCCCCGGTACGAACCAGGGGAATCCCTCCAGCGGGGCCAAAGAGGATATCTGGGGGTAATATTCTCCTGTTTTATTCAATTTGTCCCATATTAACAAGGAGTTCCAAGTCAGGGGAGATGTCCATTTCGAGAGTCCCCTTGACATACTCGGGATCCAAAGGGCCCCCGCTAGGTTCCTCCCACCATTGTTTTTTCTAATGGAACCCACATTTTACTAGAAAAGTCATGGCACCAGTTCAAATATCAAACTAGCGACATTGCCTTGTAGTATAGTGATATGTCTGGTAACCCCATTCCTCCCTCTACCTTGCTTCTGCGCAAGATGTCATAAGCCAGCCTTGGTCAATTGTCATTCCACACGAATGCTACGAAAGCCTTTCGTATTTGTTTAAAAAAAAGGCCTCTGGTATTTTAATTGGAACCGTGTGTAGTATGTAAATTATTCTAGGTAATATGCACATTTTAATGACACTCACTCTTCCAAATCATGTTAAATATTGTCCTGTCCATTTCTTCAAGTCCCCCATTAACCCTGCCATTAAGGAGGCATAATTGAGGTTGTATAACAATTTTTAATCTGCAGTGATATGTACCCCCAAATAGAACAAAGAGGGGTACGCACCCCACAGCATCCCCGCCATCTCTCGAGGGACGTGGCTGGGTAAAAGTATCGATATTTCTAAATTAATTAAAAAATTTGATAGATACCCATATTTATCCACTTCCCGCATAAGAGCTGGCAGGGATGTCTGTGGTGTCAAAAGATAGAATAATAAATCATCAGCATAAGCTGATACTTTATGTTCCACAGCCCCAATTTATGTCCCTGATATCTCTCCATTACTTCTGATCTTACAAAGGAATGGCTCCAATATTATGGCAAATATTAATGGTGAAAATGGGCACCCCTGCCTTGTTCCATTTCGTATGTTAAGGTATTCTGATAATGTACTGTTTACTTTGACCCTTGCCCTTGGGTCCGCATATAGAGCTATTACCCATCCCATCATGCGGTCACCTAAGCCCACCCCCTCAAAACTTCAATCATGAAGTCCCAATTCACCCAATCAAACTCATCAAAAGCCTTTCTGGCATCCATTGATAGTACGATCTTTGGGGCTTTCTCTGGGCCGTTTTGCATCCAGTGAAGGAGGTGGAGAGCCCGGATGGTTTATCCCTTGCCTCCCATCCTTTCATAAAACTTGTCTGGTCTGGGTGCACTAAATGCCCGATATGCTCTTGTAATCGAAGAGCTAAGATTTTAGCTTGCAGTTTAGTATCCGAGTTGAGCAGAGAAGATTTGAGCACAATATTGAGGGTCTTTCCATCCCTTTGGAAGTAGATTAATGTACGCTAGCAAGGCTTCTGGAGGTAACGGGTTAGCAGCATTTATTGTATTGAAATAGTTGCATAACGGTCTTATCAACAGTGAACACATTTTTTTATAAGTATTTGTCAGACTGTCCGGGCCGGGACTTTTGCCTGTTGGCAAGGCTGCTATTACTCTGCTCAACTCTTCTACTGTGATTGGGTGTTCTATTTATGCAGTAATTGTCTCCGGTAGGGTAAGCATTAATGATTCCCTGATGTAGTCTGATAACTTTTCCCTTCTTTGTTCCTCCCTATCTTCTAATAGTGAAGACCCAGGTGTCCGAATATTATATTATATAATATTATATATTATAGGCTTCATAGAATCTATAACATTTTGTCACTATAGCCTGGGTTCCACTATCTTTTTATCCCGTATTAATAAGTTATGGACATGTTTGGATTCTTGTTGCTTTTTAAGTTGTTTAGCCAACAGCCGCCCGCATTTATTCCCTTGCTCATAGAACTGAGCAAAATATCTACATTTATTTTTAATTCTCTGGTCTAAACATTGTGAGAGCTCTGCTCGTAGATTCTCTAGTTGTTGGGTATCTGCAAAATTCAGCTAATTTTTTGTTATCTAATATTGATTTGTTCAATCGGCAAGTCCGTTCTATATGGCCTGCCAGGATCGGAGAGAGTGTCAGGGTTATAGGGGCATATTCTGAGATATTTATAGACTCGATTGTACAATTACAGACCTTTTCTAGGTAAAATTGATCTACCATAAATACATCAAGATGCAAGTACATTTTATGTGTTTTCGAATAATAACTATAGTCCTTGACAGCTGTCAACCAAGTGTTGGGTGTGTAAACGTTGTTTTAAATACTTTAAAGCTCTAAAAGCTAGAGAAGTTTTCCCTGTTGTATCCAGACTTGGGTCCAATGTAATATTAAAATCTCTGCCCAAAATCAAACAGCCTTCCCTAAATTTTTCCAACATCTTCAAAGTTTTAGCAAGAAAATTAATTGTCCCCACATTCGGTGCATAAATCGAAAAAATCTATTAGCCCTGGCTATGTATTGTACCTTTAGCATATAAAAAAACGACCTTCTCTGTCTGCTTGTACAGACATCAATACCTGTCATGATCAGGCATTAGGCTCAGAGGCCAATAGCTATAGCAGTTGAAGACAGGTATACAGACAGTCACTTCTGGCAGATGACACAGGCTCACCTGAGATGCAGAGTCTAAGCGCTAACCGGTGTTCACCAGAGCTCCTGATGGTGGAGATGGATTTTGCTGCGTGTTAGCACCAGGTCGTGGTCCTCAGGATCGCCCCACCAGGAGGTGAGCAAGCTGGGGTCCAGTAGCGGATAAGCAGATGAGGGTTAAACAGCAGCGTGGTCAATAAACAAGCCAAGAGGTCAATCACGAGTGGTTGCAGGTTGGGATCAGGCAGTAGAGTAGTCAAGGAACAAGCCAAGGGTCAATCACCAGTGGTAGCAAATACAGATGGCAGCTGGGCAGACAAATAGCAAGGCACTGGCTGGGAAGGCACAATAACCTGGCAAAGAGGAAGTGCTGAGATGAGGCTTTTATAGGAAGTTCATGGGAGGAGCAATGGGGTTCAAGGTTCAAGGCAATCAAGACACCAAGCAGAGTAGTCTGATGGATCAGATAGGTTTATCCAGCAGATCAGACTGGGAGCTGTCCAGCATACCAGATAGCTCAATGGGAAGAGTTAATGCCAGACACAGAAGAGGTCCCAGGTTTAAGCCCAGGTCTTGACAGTACTCCCCTCCTCTCAGGGCTAGGCTTATGAGGAAACCTCTGGTGGAATACTCTTGCTAATCTAGGGGAGTAAACCTTATTTTTGCTTTAGAAGTCCCTGCCATGGCAATACCCATGGACAGGACTTCCTAATAGCAATTGTTACCCCCCTTGCTCTTTCAATAGGCAATGTTGCATGGTACCAATGGTTAAACATGTGTCCAGGCATATTAGGTATGGACCCCTCCATGAAGTGCGTTTCTTGTCAAAAAAGCTATATCTGCAGCATAATGACGCAGTTCATGCCAGAGACGACCCGTTTTATGCTGTAAACACAGTCCCCTTACATTATACAATACCATTTTTAGTGGTGTAGCCATCTCTCAGAATACCAACCAAATCTTGTACTCTGCCTTTGACCAGGAAAAAAATAAAAGAAAAAGAAAACCTACCTTATAAAGCCCCCCCCCTCATAATACAGACGCCAGCGGACTTCTATGAAATGTTGTATCGCCCAGCCTCAGAGTATATCTCTGAGGAGCTGTCCGACTACCTGGATGAGATTGCGTTCCCGCTTCTCTCCCATTCCCAAAGCTCAGAGCTAGATTCTCTGTTGATTTTAGAGGAGCTGCAGGAGGCGGTGGCAGCCTTCCCCAATTGTAAAGCTCCAGGGGGACGGAGACGGAATACCTATGGGGATTTACAAACCATACTAATCTTGCTTCCCAGGCTGTTAGGGGTCTTTAATGCTGCAAGGGAGTCTAATGCCCTCCTGCCCTCTATGGCTAAGGCGCACATTGTGCTAATCCTTAAACCAGGTAAAGACCCAGTGGACCCGGCCTCGTACAGTCCGATTTCGCTATTGCAATCAGATATCAAGATTCTGGCGAAGGTACTGGCCCTCAGGTTAAATAAAGTGATTACCTCAGTCATACACCCGGACCAGGCGGGATTTATGCTCAACAAATCCACAGCAATAAACCTCAGAAGGCTATTTCTTAATATGCAGTCCCGGGCTGATAATGTGGGCAGGAGAGCTCTGCTGTCGCCTGACGCCATGAAGGCCTTCGATAGCGTGAAGTGGCCGTATCTCTGGGAGGTGTTGCGGCGATTCGGATTCGGAGAGGTGTTCATCTCTTGGGTGCGGTTGCTGTACCATCGCCCCCAGGCGGTTATTAGAGAGGCTGGGAGAGTGTCGTTGTCTTTTGCACTGGGCCGGGGTACGCGGCAGGGGTGTCCACTGGCGATTCGGATTAGAGAACACAGGGGTATCACTGGCTTTTGTTATGGAGATAGACAGGAGAAGGTGATGCTCTATGCGGACGATATGATGATTCTGCTGGGCGATACCGAGCAATCCTTGAGCAAGACGATGGAGACAGTGGTTCGGTTTGGGGAGTTCTCGGGCCTTAAAATAAACTGGTCTAAGTCTGCCTTAATGCCCCTGGATGATGCCCAGTTGCAACACGGAGACCGGGTGGGTGGTATCCCTGTAGCTACCTCCTTTAAGTATTTAGGAATACAAGTGACCCCGCGTATCGGGGACTATGGTATACTGAACATCTCCCCGCTGCTGGCCAGGTTCCGCTCCTGTGCTAAAACGTGGAATGCTCTATGTATGTCGGTTGCGGGCAAAGTGAATCTGATCAAAATGATTCTTATGCCCCAGTTGCTTTACATGCTCCACAACTCCCCGTTGGTGATCCCTCTAAAGACCTTCAGGATAGTTAATACCATTTTTCGAGAGTTGATCTGGAAAAACCGCCCGCCCAGGATAAAATTAGAACATCTGCAGCGCCCCAAGGATGAGGGGGGTCTTGCCTTGCCGAATCCGTGGCTGTACTATCTGGCATCACAATTGCAGCACCTGATAGGTACTATGGTCTCCGAGGGGGAACAGGCGGGCAGAACCCCCAGCGCCTCTGAGCATATTATGCTCCGGACGGTGGGGGGAGAGTCAATTCCGACAGCGCTTGAGTCCCTGGCTTTTTTTTTTTTTTTAACATTCTTTTATTTTCTTAATAGGTAAGCAATTACATATTACAACTCTCAGAGAGAGAAAAAAAAAAACCATTACAGCTTAATATACATAACATATACTTCATACATCTATGACCTATTATCTAACCCCCTTATTTCCCCCCTAACCCCCAAAAAAAAAAAAAGGGAAAATTTTCAACTCGGGACAGTCCCAAAAGATGTGCAGCATAGTACCTCTTTCCCTCTGACATCTCCAGCATATATCTGGAACGTCTGGGAAGATTTTGTTAAATTTTTCTGGGGTTTTACACCATCTAGAGAGTATTTTAAAGTTGGTTTCTTGTATTCTTGTACATCTTGATGTTTCGTGCACCATTCTACACATCCTTTGTTGCTGCTCCTGATCAAAATTCCTCCCAGTTTCTCTTTCCCATTCCCGAATACATCTCAGGGGGAATCCTTCTGGTTGTATTATCAGTAGTTCATAGCACGTTGAAAGTGCGTGAGCCACTACTCCATTTCCATTACATAACTTCTCAAATCCAGTGAGAGGTCTGAGATACCTCTCTGGATCTGGTAATGTATCAAAAAAATGAGCAATTTGAAGTGCACTCCAAAACTTAAGTTCAAATCTACCCCCTTCTTCAGTCATTTCCTCAATTGTTGGCCAAGTTCTATTTTGAATGAAACTGGAGGCATACATGCATCCAGCGTCAGTCAAATGTCGAAAGTCCCTTCCTTCACACCCTGGTTGAAACATAGGGTTGCCCAACACCGGATATAATGGTGAAGTTTCAGGCACTATCCCTAGAGTAGGAAACAGTGTCGAACAAAGTTTAATCGTGTGCCCAACCACCGGGTGCTCCTTCACTTCTCTGGGCAGTGTCTTGTAACACCATGGGCTTCTATTTAATGGGGTCTGTATCTGGGCTTGTTCTATTTGTACCCATTGTTTAGTTTCCCTGTGTCTGTTCCAATCTATAATTCTGTTCATGTATATTGCCTGATAATATTTTCGTATGTCCGGTATTGATAACCCTCCTTGTATTTTAATAAAAGTGAGTTGTTTTCGTTTTATCCTCGGTTTTTTTATGTGCCCATATATATTCGAATATTATCCTCTGACATTGCTTAAAATAGCTTATAGGAATATATATTGGCAATGTTTGGAACAAATAAAGAAATTTAGGGAGTATACTCATCTTTATAATGTTACTTCGCCCTAACCATGTGTGGTATCCCGGTTTCCATTTGTCCAATAATTGCTTTACTTTTTGTAGTAAGGGCGGGAAATTTAAATCAAAAATCTTTGCTACATTCGTTGGAATTTGTGTACCTAAATATGTTAGAGCTCTATCTGTCCATTAAAATCTGAAATTTTTTTTCAACTGGTTGATTGCTGATTGTGGGAGGTTTACCGGCATTGCCTCTGATTTATTAAAATGAATTCTTAAATTAGAAATCAAGCCGTATCTTTCAAATTCTTTCATCAATTCTGGGATTGTAGATATTGGGTTACTTAATGTAAATAACATATCATCTGCGTAAGCCGAGATTTTACACTGTATGTTCTTTATTTGTATTCCTCTTATATTTTGATTTAAACGGACCATGCACAAAAAGGGTTCCAGTGACAGGGCAAATAGGAGTGGAGACATGGGGCATCCTTGCCGTGTCCCGTTGGAAATGTCAAAGGTTTCCGAAAGTATTCCGTTAACCCTTATTTGGGCTGATGGGCATGAATAAATAGCCGATATCCATTGCAGTGTTTTACCACTTAAGCCTATGTATTTCAATACTGCCTGCATATACCTCCAGTTCACCCTGTCAAAGGCCTTTTCGGCGTCCATGTTCAGGAATACCGAATGTTTATTTGTTTTATTCACTATCTGTAGTAAATTAATGGCTTTTGTAGTGTTGTCTCGGGCTTCACGAGCTGGTATAAATCCCACCTGGTCTAGATGTATAAGATTTGGTAGATATATTTGGATCCTATTTGCTAGGATTTTTGCGAAGATTTTCAGGTCTTGGTTTAAGAGGGAAATTGGACGATAGCTTCCGCAGAGTCCCAGGTCTTTCCCTTCTTTCGGTATTAGAGCTATATGTGCTTTCAAAGTTTCTTTTTCTAATGTTGCTGAGGAACCCAGCCCATTAAAAAGCGTAGTCATGTAGTCTACTAGAGAAGGGAGTAGAGTTCTATAATATTGGGCTGTTAATCCGTCCGGACCCGGCGCTTTCCCCAGTTTCAGTGTTCCCACCGCTTTCTCTATTTCTTCTTTAGTGATTGGTTCCTCTAATTTTTCCCTCTCATCTTATGATAGTTTAGGCATTCGTGAGTCTGAGAGGTATTGTTCTATTTGTTCTGCTGTGGGATAACTATTCTGGAGATTGTATAGCGTATGGAAATATTTTTGAAATTCTTGGGCTAGATCCCTTGGTTTTGTCACCTTTATATTATTAGATATAGTAATCTGAGGGATATAGTTTCGTGCTTTATGATCTCTCAAGGTTCTGGCCAGCAATTTCCCACATTTTTCTCCTGCTTCGTAAGAAATTTTCCTACATCTTTGTATGTCCGCCTTTGCTTTAAAATAAAGAATATCTGTTATTTGTATTCTTTTTATAGCCAGGTCTCTTTCTACCGATATTGAACGTTTCTGTTTATGTTTTCCTTCTAATAAAGTTAGTTCTTCTAATAAGTTTTTTAACTGTTTTGTTCTCTCTTTTTTAATCCTTGATCCGTGTTTTATCAATACCCCCCGAACAACCGCTTTATGCACCTCCCATATTGTTCCTGGGTCACAGTCTGATGTATCGTTCGTGTCAAAATAAAAATCTATCTCCCTGATCACGTCTTCCAGGACCTCTCCATCCCTTAGAAGACTCTCATTCAACCTCCAATGATTAAATCTGGGTTTAGAGAAGTCCTGCAAGTCATATGTCAGGAAGATAGGGGCATGATCTGACCAGGTAATGGATCCTATTTTAGCTTCTTTAACTGAATGGAGTTGGGCATGTGGCACTAGAAAAAGATCTATTCTAGAATACGATTTGTGGGGTGAGGAGAAAAATGTATAGTCCCTTTCTTTAGGGTGCAGTAAGCGCCATATATCGATTAACTGGTTCTTATGAAGAGTTTGAGTGATATTATTTCGGGCGCTATGGGAAATAGATGATATCCCTGAGGATGTGTCTTCTTTTATGTCTAAGGGAATATTCAGGTCTCCCCCTATAATCAAGTTCCCTTCTGTAAATTCCGTGAGGGTCCCCAGAGTCTTGTTTAGAAAGATCACCTGATTTTCATTTGGTGCGTACACGGTAGCTAGTGTTACTCTTATATTACCAATTTCCCCTTTTACAAACAAATAACGGCCTGTGGCATCTTGTTTTACGTCTAAATGTTTCCATGGTATTTTTTATGATATCATAATAGATACTCCTCTTGATTTTGCCATCTTATTTGTAGAGTGATAGACTATCGGGAACCCTCTACTCTTTAACATCGGGACTTTATCATCTCTAAAGTGCGTCTCTTTGATAAATGCAATATCCGTTCCCATTCGACGTAAATCTTGGAAGAGGATCTTCCTTTTCTCCAGGATGTTTAGTCCTTTGGCATTTAATGATAAGATATCTAGGGTCTCCAGCCCGTCACAAAAAAAAAAAAAACCCAAAGAAGAACCCCCCCCCCCCTCCCTCTTCCTAACCTATCTTTACCACCCACCTGCCCAGCCTCCCTCCCTTCCCCTGTCTAGTATATTAGCTCTTGCTAAAAAAAACGCTCACCGTTTCAACAGTGTTTGAGAGTCTACCTATTTGGAATTGTATAGGCCTGAAATAGTCGGAGGGTTAGGCCCCCAGTTCCTCCATGCCCGAGAGAAAAAAAAAAAGGGGGAGCGAGAAAAAAAAAAAAACATTGCATTAATGAGGAGAGTTATGTCAATTTTATCATGCACCCCAAAAAACAAAAAATACAAATAAAAAGGGGGGGCAATGCTCAATAATCAATCCCCTTTTAGAACCCTTTCGTGTATTGAGGTTTTCTGTCTATGGGACATCGCTTAAATTAACCCTACTTATATATATTTAGACTTAAGGTTATCCGGACTTGTTATTCCTTTCCCTTATTCATACTCATACTCATATGCTCATATGTCTCTATTACTTATACATTACATACCTACTATACATACATACTGTGTATTATACTCCTTATACATCCATATATATATGTTAATACACACTATGCACCTTACATACTGTATGTACCTTTCTACTTCTTTACACATCATTTATAAATCATTCTATATCTATATCCCTGTGGGGGGGAAAAAAAAAGGGGGGTGAATGGGGGGAGAAAACAAATAAATAAGATGACCTGAGGATACCTTCCCATCTGCCATACTTACCCTCCATATTCTCATCCTTCCCCATTCATTCTCTCATTCTCTCCCCTCCCCTCTTCTCCACTCCACTTTCTCTCCCTCCCACCCCCCTCCTTACATCTCCTCTCACTCTCCTCCCCCCTCCTCCCCCTTCCCTCCCTCCATTCTCCAATGTTATTATTACTAACCCCTGTGCAAAATATATCATATAGATTGTGTTATTATGTTATTATATCCTTATTATTTTATCATCATCCTGAAAATAAAAATAAAAAGCTCCAATATAATATGTGTAAGTGTATAAGAGTACCCTCTCTAGGGCTCATGTATAGTTATATCTATACTTATAATTACATCTCCCCTTTGTACCCCAGTGCTCTAGTAAATCTATCCTTAAACACTTCGTGACCCCCCCTCCAAAATCCCCCCCCCAAAAAATGAAAAAAAGCCCAGCAAAGCCCCCTCCCCTCGACCCCCCCCTCTTCCCTCAACCTGTAAGGCCCAATGGGACATGGTCCTCCCTCCCCCCTTCCCCCTCTCCTAAAAATAAAAAATAAACCCCACAGATCTATTTATCTATATATACATATAGTTACGTCTCTCATCTCATGTTCAATTACGTTCAATGTGCTCTAATATCCAGTAACCTTTTAGTATTGTTCGAACCTCTAGATACTTAAATGCTCAAATGTTATTCAATTTACCATCACACATTACACCCATCACACTTTATAGCCAGACTTTATAGTCCTTAGAAGGGGGAAAGCTTGAAACACATCACTCCCCCCCAAAAAAGAAAAGAAAAGAAGAATCCCAGATAAATATTGTACTCAATTTCATTTCAAATTATATGTGTATATATATATATATATACTCCTCCCTCCTGATGTTCTTCTGTTCTTATGACACAGCTTTAACTCCTACTACCCTTAAGTAGAGCGGTGGGGGGAGGGGAAGGGGAGAAAAAAAAAATTAGCAATAGAAAGAAAGGGTTTTTTTTTTTTTTTTTTTTATACAGGGTGCCATTTTCCCATGAGTTTTTCATATCTATTTATCCCATTAAACTCTATCTCCCCCCCTAGGGATTCAACAACTCAAATTCCAGTTCTTTTTCCCTTTGCCATCTCTTTCTCTTCTACCCCTTTTTATGAAAACTATTTAGCAGAATACGTTCCTTGCGTTTTCTTAAGTTGCCCCTTGTCTCTGTCCCTGTGAATACAAGGGCCTCCCCCTAGTCCTCGCTATATCCAGTAACCAATTTGGGACCTGGATAGGGGGTATATCCAAAAAGCGAAAGAGTTCGGGCAGTTCTGCAGGAACACAAAGGGTAAATGAAAATGTATTTTTTCGGAATGTGACCGCCAAAGGATATCCCCATCTGTAGGTACACAGATGGGCCTTGTCCAGTATGGGCCGAAGATAGGCCCTCCGCTGAAGTGTTGCCCGCGACACATCCGGTAAGATTTTAATTTGAGCACCTTCATAAGTAATGTCACTTTTATTCCACGCTGCTCTTAAAATCAGTTCCTTCTGTTGATATCTATTCATTCTGCAAATTATGTCCCTCGGTCGCATAGGGTCTTGTGGTTTAGGGCCTAGGGCTCTATGCACTCTGTCTATCATTATGTCATTAATTGGGGGTTCTAGGATGCTCAGGAATATTAATTTCATTCTTCCTTCTAAGTCCTCCCCCTCCGTCTCCTCAGGAAGACCCCGCACCCGGCAAATTACATCTGTGACTTCTAAATTAGCTTGTGTATCCTGCAGCTTTTCAACACTTCCCATCCGTTGCTCCATTGATCTCATTACACTCTCCCCATTCGTAACTTTTTCTGATAAGGTAAGTAAATCGGTCCTTACCAGCTCCATATCACGGCGATGTGTCTCCTCTAACCGTAAGATCATTGCTTCGATGTCCTGTTTTGTGGGGAGAGCCGCCAAATCCTGTCTGGTCGGCAGAGCTTCAAGCAGGATTCTAATATCATTAATCTCCATATCCCCTGCTTTTTCCTTCCTCTCTGTACACTCGTCTCCAGCCTGCAGTACTGCCTCTGTCCTCCGTCTGTCACCTGACCCAGCAGGGTCCCGTTCAGAGTGTGCTTTCTCCACTCCCGTGCAGGTCGGGACACCGTTTGTGGCTTCAACTTTCCCCAAGGATAGTCGGCTGGAGACTGGAGGTGAAGATATCAGGTATTGCTTGATGTCCTCCCGTGAGGCTTTATTATGCGTTTGTTTTGTGTTGAGAATGACAGCGGCAGCAGCAGCGGTAGCGGACGCTTTACACTTTCGATCCCTGTTCATACCACGATTTAGATGTCTTATAACACTCCCTCCTCAATCAGGGTTGTAGGCAGCAGCAGCGGTTATATGCTTAAACGGCAGCAGCAATGGTAATAGCAGACACTCTGCGTTTTCTTTCTCTGTTTATTCTGCGGTCTGGGTGCTATGTAACACTCCCTCTCTCATCAATCAGGCATGGAGGTCCAGGAGCTCTAACTCAGCATGACCTTACTCCGCCATGTTCAGGCCACACCCCCGGACCAGGCCGTCAGCGAGAGTCCCTGGCTTTTGAAAGGTCCCATAAAAGCTTTCCCACGTATAGCTTAATGCAGAAGATATGGAATAAAACTAAATATTTACAAGGGGCCTCGGGTATTACTGAGTTCAGCCCCATTTTGGGCAAATGACTCCTATCCGAGCTAGCCAAATTGCAACAGGGGGAGAGATGGAAGAGGTATGGGATCCGTTACTTGACACAGATTCTGGGGAGTGGTAGTTTATTGCCTTTTGAGACTCTGAGGGAGGTATATCACTTACCAGCAAACATGCTCTTCTACTATATGCAGCTTAGGCATGCATTTGTTGCCTAATCCAGGGCCTCAAATTGGCATGTGGATTCCCTTCCAATCCTTTCGCAGCTTAAAAGTACAGAGACATCTAAGGGTTTTATTTTCCAGAGCTATAGTACATTGCTTCGTAAATATCTCACGAAACACCCCCTGACAGTTAGAAGGAAGTGGGAGGTTTATGTAGGACCCCTGGACGAGGAGCAGTGGGAGGAGGCCCTGCAGTCGGTTACCATTTGTTCCCTGAATGTGACACAGTGCCTGACGCAATTATATACACTCCTAAGAGTATACTACACGCCCCACAGATTGTATGTTATGGGGTTGCGGCCCACACCGACTTGTGCGAGATGTGAAAGGGACCATGGGGATTTGATACATATGCTTTGGCGCTGCCCCAAGTTGCATGTCTATTGGAAGGGGGTGACAGACACACTAAACGCAGTATTCCAGGTTTCGATACCATTAGATCCTAAACAGTGTCTCCTGAATCTTCTAGACGAGCTGGAATGGGAACCCCATATTAGGGAGGCCCTCACTAAGGCCCTTTTTATGGCCAGAAAACTGATCAAGCAGCATTGGAAATCTGAGGTGCCCCCCACAGTCAGGGAATGGACCACTGCACTTGGTGCTGCGCTGAGGATGGAGAAGGTTATATACCAGTATAGGGGATGCTCTGGAAAATTTGAAAAGCTATGGGACCTGTGGTTGGGAACACCGGGGCTAGCCCCGGATGACCTGATCATGGACAGACTTTTGGGCTAGCTGTGGGTTGCGTATGCTGCTTCAGATGGGCCGGCACTGATGTGGGGGGGGGGGGGGGGGGCTGACCTGGCGCTGGTGGGGGCCAGTGGGTGGTGTGGTGGTTGGTGTGGTTGACCTTTCTAAATGTTTATCCCAGTCTAATTACAGTGCTATTTTGTTTATGGCCATGTTTGTATTTGCTATATTGGATAAGATTGTGGTACTTTGGACTGTATGTGTCAAATTTTGATTAATAAACTTGCTTTTTTGGACAAAAAAAAAAAAAAGCCCCCCCCCCCCAAAAGATACTCCAAATATACCCCCCCCCCCCGAAGCATCCCAACTAACTGAGAGGGGTCTGCTTACACACCCTGTACCCGGTCCTCTCCACCCCCTCACTGATGCCAGTTTAACCAATCCCATTATATCGGGCCCGTCCTATTGGCAAACAGGATATACCTAAATACCCCAATCTAACTCCCTCTTCCCCGGGCACTATTCTCTTAAATTCTCCCAGTTGCTAAATCTTCTAACTATATCATCCAAAGACCCTTTTTAAGATTGAGAAGTCCCCTATAGCCTCCCCAGATACTATAACATATAATATGGGCATAGCATAGATACATATCTCCCCCCCCCCACACAAAAGAAAACCATCTCATCCACATACACATATTTAACATATATAACGTGGACAGTGGCCTGTATCTCCCCTCATATCTAATCACATGAGTTTCATCCCTTACCCCCCCCAAACCCCCCCCCCCCAAAAATAAAATGTCTTAACATATAAATACTTTACCTCTTCATCCAAAAAGGGAGAGGGGGTATGAGAGAAGGGGGAATCGAGAGGAAACAAATTAGGAGCTATGAGCGGGACTCCTCTCCCTCCTCATCCGGAAAATCGTCTGATAGGGCCTTCTAGTCTTTATGTGGGTCTACGTCTTCCTTGGCGATTTCTGCATCAACCCCTAGGGGAAACTTGTTGCCACTGTTCAGACTGCTGTAAGGGGGCTCCTACTTTATATGTCCTCCAATCTATATATATTATTTCAGATAGCCCTTTTATACATATGTTATGCCTTCTGTCCCTGTTCTCATAGTCGTCCAATTGGTCCTTGTATGAGTTTAGGGCATCCTCATGGTCTTTAATAGAATCTTGAACATCCACCACCGCCTGTACCATTACCTCCTGACTCTTCTCCATACTTTACACCCTATGCCCCAGTGCCCGTGTATCTTCTCTTAAATCCTCTACTGCTTGCTGACAGGCCTGTTCCACCGCACGTATTAGCTGCTGGATATCTACCTTTGTTGGGAGGGCCCTCAACAACTCCCTAATATCTATCTCTGTATCCTGCACTCCCCCCCTTAATGCCGGGGGCCGCCTCTCCCTCCCCTACCAGAGAAGGGCTTGTGGCCTGTGGGGTCTCTCCTTGTATACAGGAGCTATAACTAGGGCCTGCCATTGCTTGGTCCCCCTCCATCACTGCCAATTCCTCCTCTTGAAATGGGACACCTCTCTCCACAGCTACCAGATCCCCCTTTGGGGATAAAGCCTCCAGTGCCAATCTATCTGGGGGTTCCGGCAAATTATATTCCAGTATCAGGGTATTGGAAGCCTCCGCTGTTTGAGTGTCTCTGTCTCCATGCCCCTCCTGGCCAATTTCCACCCTTTCCACATTAGCAATCAGCTATGATTAAGCACTAGCAAGAGTGCGGCTGTCCATCTCCTTCCTCCTATTGCTACTGAACAGGGTGAGGATGTGGTGCTGAGTTGGTGAAGCGGTTGCATACCAACGATTTTAATAAGGAGACATGAAATACATTTTAAATATGCATATTAGAAGGAAGGTCTAAAACGTAAGCAACTGGGTTGATCCTACGGCGAATACGGAAACTGTGGTGCCAGTTTTAATGAGGGAACACAAACTCAGAGGTTGCGAGATGACAGCCAGACCCTGTCCCCAACGTGGTAGGAAGGCAGTCAGTATGGAGTCTGTACATATCATTTGCATGTTGCAAGGACTCTTGGACCTGTACCCAATTGGAACGAAGACCACGGAGCTACTCCTCCAATACAGGAATGCTCTCAGGAACAAATAAATCTGTCAATATGGATGGTTGGAAATTATAATTGGCCATGAATGGAGACAATCTGGAAGCAGTATTGACGGCACTATTATGAGCAAACTCCGCCCAAGGTAAGAGGTAATTTTAAATGCTCCTTGTGATTACTACATTATGTGAGTAACCCTTTTACTGTTTTAATAAATAACCTATCCCACGGAGTTACGCTATGTTTGCCGTTTTCTTTTTTGTGCGGTGACGCCTTTGTTAATTATTGAGGGTGCAAGTGGCGATTTCATCCAGGGAGTGGAATCTCCCCAAAGGCCGCGGCTGGGTCATAGCCGACTGTTGTTTGTGATTGGAGTTCTGGTACGCTGCTTCTAATACCGGTGGTTGGATTTCACACATAGTGTGCTGTGAATCACGGTGGACCCTCTCTCACATACTCTGTGTCTCTGTTAATCTCTGGGGAGTGAGTGATACATCTAGGAAGTGGGTTTCCCCCCCCTCCTCCCCTTAAAGGCCGCGGCTGGGTCACAGTCGACTATCGTTTTAAGTCAATGATCTGGTAAGCTGCTTATGACTCTGGCAGTTGAGTTGCATATGTATTAAAGTGTGGACCATCAGGGTGGGATTCATCATTCCGTACATTAGGATCGTGGAACCCCTGGAGAATTTTATTGACTTTCTTCTTTTTAAACCCTGAGGTTTACTTTATCTAATTGACTTTATAACACACAAAGTCTGGGTGCCATGGCGCAGTTCTAACCCCCCTTTTCCTTGTTCTTGTATTTGTGCTTCGGCACCAGAACTGCTGCCTTCCCTATTTTTTCATATATATATTTCCTTTGATTTATATATTTTTTGTGTTATATTAATTTATGTGCATTAATTATTTAGCTGGATAAGCGCAATTTTTTATTATTATACTGTTTGCTTTTTGGCTTATTATTGCTGCTGTCTTTTTTCGCCATGGACACCCCTTGTCCAGTCCCTAACATGGACATTTTTGATTTTAGAGCTAAGAAGATGTTGAATGTAGAAGGGGTTTTTGAGTCCTTCAAAGAAGATGAAACAGACTTGGGAGGGACCTTTGTTCGTTTAAAAAACCTTATGGTTTCAGAAAACCACACCAAATGGGATGTGGTTTATCTAGAAACATATGTAAAACATCTTATGGTACCTAGAAGCTTGAGGTGGGAACTGGCTCCCCAGAAGGGTGAGACCGACCTGGAAGGTTGGTATAAACATTTCAACCAGGTCGGAGTGACACTCCTCAGGTTCCTAATAGAGAGAAAGACCTCTAAATTATCTAGGCTCGATGATGAAATTAAACTCATCAGAGAAAAACTTAATCCTATTAAAGATTGTGATGAGTATAGGGACCGTTCATCAAGTCTCCAAAAAATCATGGAAAAGGAAGATAGGGAACAACGGATTAAGAAAAAGAAAAAATACAACAGAGACCTCACCGACTATCAGGAAGGAAGCGTCTTTAGTTGGCAAAAAAAAAACTGTTGGAGGAACAGAATAAAAATAACTCTAATGAGATGGACACCACAGTCCCTGTTGAGGGAAGATTTGACCCGCTTGGTTCCCAACGGGCTCCATTGGTGGTTCCTAAAAAGACCACCGATAAAGGGAAAAAAGTGTTGGTCCAATCTTACCATTCCCCCAGAAGGGGCCAGGGACCGTCCAGGGGTGGTTACCCCCAAAAAGGCCAGGCACGCCAACCCAGTTGGCCTAGAACCGACTATGGACCGAATACTTATCAAGGACCACAATATCAGGGCCCTCCACCCAAACCTAGAGGTCATCCCTCTCGGGGTAGGGGTTGGGTTCAGGGACCACAGAGTGGGAGTGGACCTCATGGGGATTACCCCAATTGGTGGCGACCAAATCTAGTAGGTGACTCAGATCACCCATCCCCCTCATACTTAGGGGCGGAGGGGGGGTCTGGCTGGGATTACAATATCCCAATATCCAATGCCTTCTTCCCACTGAGTGATAGGGAGGGACCCGACTTTTTCCCCTTTACGGAAGAATCTCAGTATTTACCACAAAGAACAACTCTCCCTCCTACGTATCAAACTTACACTAGACCCCCAGTCTCTTCTGGCCAACCTGGCACCAATGGGTCTAATAGCTGGGGTTTTCACAAACCCACCCAAGGATTAAAGAGACAAGGAGAAAGAGAAGAGGAACTAGAGGGGGTAGGAGGAGCAGAGCAATTAAAGCGAGCAAGAACGTAGCAGGGAGGGGGATTTTGAAATTGAGTACTGTAGTCTTGAGCGACTCTGAGAAATCGATCCTTGATAAAGGTCTCAAGTTTGTCCCCCCCACCAATCTTGACAAATTCCATACATTCATGGATATCCATAAATTTGTGAGAAAACTAAATATTAAAAGGTATATGTTGGGTATCTCACAAACCAATAATACAGTGACTAGCCAATATGTTCATTCTGGGTTAGCCAACGCATCCCTTTTTAACCCTCTAGGGTCCCTGGCACCATCCTTGAAAGTGTTTAGGGACGTGCTCATTAGAGATCTTGATACTATGGAGGTTAAAAAGGCTAGATTAAGTAAATCTCTGCAAGAGGGCCTAGATACCTTATGTAAGAATAAAAATCTCGTCATAAGGCCGGCCGATAAAGGCGGTTGTATTGTAGTCTTAGACAAGGCTGACTATCTACGGGAACTTCATAATATAGTGGATGACACTAACACTTATACCGAATTACCCAGTGATCCTCGAGCCTTGTATATTAAAAACCTTAGACTGCTGACGGATAGAGGTCTGTATGAGGGTATTCTGACTCCCAAGGAGAGACTACATCTGATACCCAAGGCCCCACGGACTCCAACCATCTATTATTTACCCAAATTACATAAGGACCCCATCTGCCCCCCGGGACGCCCCATTGTGAGTGGGATAGATTCCATCACGTCCCGGGTGGGCAGATATATTGATTTTTATTTACAGCCTTTGGTAAAACAGATCCCTTCCTACATAAGGGATTCTAAACACATTATCAATCTGCTTTCTAATCTCGTTCCAACTAGAGATATGTGGATGGTCACGATTGATGTGACATCCCTGTACACCATCATTCCCCATCATTTGGGGTTTGAGGCGGTACAATATTATCTGGAACGTGATTCGGACTTACAGGAGAAACAGGTCCATTTCATTATGTCCCTGTTAAAGTTTGCAGCGGCCTCAAACTATTTTTGGTTCGAGGGGAAGTTCTACAGGCAAGATACGGGTGTAGCCATGGGGGCCAAATATGCTCCCAGCTTGGCTAACCTATTCATGGCCAAGTGGGAGGAGGATGTAATCTTGGGTAACAATGTACCCCAGATTGCCCTTTGGGCAAGGTACATTGATGACATCCTCCTCCTATGGGCTGGTGAGCATGTGGACCTATTGTCCTTCATGGCCTCCCTAAATCAGAACGATAGGGGTATACTGCTCAAGTTTGAGGCGAGCCAGTCCGAAATACATTACCTTGACCTATCCATTAGAATAGAGGGTGATGGGTTTATAACATCTACCTATTTTAAAGAGACAGATAGGAATTCGTTTATACCTACCGAAAGCTGCCATTATAAACCTTGGATAGCTGGAGTACCAAAGAGTCAGTACCTCAGACTTAGGAGAAATTGTAGTCATACTGCTGATTTTTCAAACCAAGCTGAGGTTCTGACGAGCAGATTCCTAGAGAAGGGTTATCCCCTGGAATCACTATTGGAGGCCAGAGAAGGTGTTCTAAATACCAATAGAGAAAACCTTTTGGCTGATAAGGTCCCTGTACAAGGTGACGGTTTTCCCAAGGATGTACCTTTTATCACTAATTTTTCAGTCCAACACAAAAGTATTAAACATCTCATTAGCAAACATTGGCATTTGGCGCTCAATGACAATGTATTAAAGGAAGTTCTTCCAGCTAAACCCAGAGTTATTTTTAGAGGGGCCCAACCTTTAAGGTCCCAACTGGCCCCTAATGTCCTTAATCCCCCCATGGGAGGTATGGGATTTTTTGAACAACTCACGGGCTATTATAAATGCAGGAAATGCAGAGTATGCACTCTCAATTCCTGTTCACAGAGACGCACTACCACCTTTAACTCTACAGCTACAGGTCAGGAGCACACTATTAAACCATGCATAACTTGTGCCTCCACAGGGGTCGTCTATTTATTGCAGTGCCCTTGTGGCCTACAATACGTGGGCCGTACTAAGCGGAGTCTTCAAATCCGGCTTAACGAGCACATAACCAACATAGTTACATAGTTACATAGTTACATAGTTAGTCAGGTTGAAAAAAGACACAAGTCCATCCAGTTCAACCACAAAAAAATAAACAAACAAAATAAAAAACACAATACAATACCATACACCCAACTCCATACCCACAGTTGATCCAGAGGAAGGCAAAAAACCCCAGCAGAGCACGATCCAATTTGCTCCAGCAGGGGAAAAAATTCCCTCCTGATCCCCCAAGAGGCAATCGGATTTACCCTGGATCAACTTTACCTACAAATCTTAGTACTCAGTTATTTTATGTACATTTAGGAAAGAATCCAGGCCCTTCTTAAAGCAATCTACTGAGCTGGCCAGAACCACCTCTGGAGGGAGTCTGTTCCACATTTTCACAGCTCTTACTGTGAAAAAACCTTTCCGTATTTGGAGGTGAAATCTCTTTTCCTCTAGACGTAAAGAGTGCCCCCTTGTCCTCAGTGTTGACCGTAAAGTGAATAACTCAACACCAAGTACACTGTATGGACCTCTTATATATTTGTACATGTTGATCATATCCCCCCAATTCTCCTCTTCTCAAGAGTGAATAGATTTAGTTCTTCTAAACTTTCCTCATAGCTGAGCTCCTCCATGCCTCTTATCAGTTTGGTTGCTCTTCTCTGCACTTTCTCCAGTTCTCCGATATCCTTTTTGAGAACTGGTGCCCAAAACTGAACTGCATATTCCAGATGAGGTCTTACTAATGATTTGTACAGGGGCAAAATTATATCTCTGTCTCTGGAGTCCATACCTCTCTTAATACAAGAAAGGACTTTGCTCGCTTTGGAAACCGCAGCTTGGCATTGCATGCCATTATTGAGCTTATGATCAACTAAAACCCCCAGATCCTTCTCCACTACAGATCCCCCCAGTTGTACTCCCCCTAGTATGTATGATGCATGCATATTCTTAGTCCCTAAGTGCATAACTTTACATTTATCAACATTAAACCTCATCTGCCACTCAGTCGCCCAATTAGACAGAGCATTGAGGTCGGCTTGTAAATTGGCGACATCCTGTAAGGACGTTATTCCACTGCATAGCTTGGTGTCATCTGCAAAGACAGAAATGTTACTTTTGATCTCAGACCCAATATTATTTATAAATATATTGAAAAGTAAGGGTCCCAGCACTGAACCTTGGGGTACACCACTGATAACATTGGACCATTCAGAGTAAGAATCATTAACCACGACTCTCTGAATTCTGTCTTTCAGCCAGTTTTCTATCCATTTACAAACTGATATATCCAATCCTGTAGACCTTACCTTACACATGAGCCGTGTGTGCGGAACTGTATCGAACGCTTTTGCAAAATCCAAATATATCACGTCCACAGCCACCCCTCTGTCCAGGGTTTTACTTACCTCTTCATAAAAGGAAATCAGGTTTGTCTGACAACTTCTGTCTTTCATGAATCCATGTTGTCTGCTGCTTAAATAGTTTTTTTCCAGCAAGAACTCATCCATGTGGTCTTTTATTAAACGTTCCAGTATCTTCCCAACTATAGAAGTTAGACTAACAGGTCTATAGTTACTTGGTAAAGACTTTGTTCCCTTTTTAAATATAGGCACCACATTGGCTCTATGCCAATCCAGTGGTACTATTCCTGTCATTAATGAGTCCCTAAATATTAGATACAGTGGCTTTGAAATGACAGAGCTCAACTCACCTAGGATCCGTGGGTGGATGCCATCAGGTCCAGGTGCTTTATCCACCTTTATTCTGTCTAAATATTTCTGGACCATATCACTTTTGAGCCATTGTGGATTTGGGGCTGTGTCACTCCCACCCCCATTTTGGACATGAGCTCCCCCATGCTCCATTGTATACACAGAGCTGAAGAAAGCATTTAATAAATTTGCCTTCTCTTTGTCCCCAGTCACCCACTCTAGATTATTTTGTAAGGGGCCTACATGCTCAGACTTCACCTTTTTACTATTAATATATTTAAAGAATTTTTTGGGGTTTGTCCTACTATCTTTTGCAATCTGTCGTTCATTTTGAATTTTTGCATCCTTGATTTCCTTTTTACATATCCTGTTATATTCTTTGTAACATTTAAACAACACTAGTGTTCCTTCATTTTTATATTTTTTAAAGGCTACTTTCTTATTGTTTATAGCTTTTTTAACTTTGACCGTGAGCCACATAGGTTTTATTTTTAGCCTTTTAAACTTATTACCCATGGGAACATACCTTGCAGTGAGGTTCCACACAGTCTTTTTGAAGAATTCCCATTTCTGTTCTGTGTTCATCTGTGCCAATAGTCCCTCCCAGTCCAAGTCCTGGAGAGCAGCCCTCATCCTTGGAAAATTTGCTCTCTTAAAATTTAGTGTTTTAATATTTCCTGTATGTATTTCTTGCTTATAGTTAACATTAAATGAAATCATGTTATGATCACTGCTACCCAGGTGTTCCTTTATCTGAACATTAGTAATAAGCTCTGCATGGTTTGAGATTATCAGGTCCAACAGAGCATCATTCCTAGTTGGGGCCTCAATAAACTGCACCATAAAATTGTCCTGCAATAGGTTTTTAAATTTTTGTCCTTTAACTGTCCCAGAAGTGCCATTAATCCAGTCAATTTCTGGGTAGTTAAAATCCCCCATTATTATCACCGTCCCAGCCCTTGCAGCCCTTTCCATCTGTGCAAGGAGCTGAGTCTCCACCTCCTCATTAACATTGGGTGGTTTATAACAAACTCCAATGATTAATTTTGAACTACGCACATCTGTATGCAGTTCCACCCATAATGCTTCAGCCTCATCACACTCTCCATCAACCAGGTTCTCTTTCACGCTTGCTTTGAGGTCACTTCTCACATAGAGACAGACCCCTCCACCTTTCCTTTTTACCCTGTCTTTCCGAAAGAGAGCATAGCCAGGAATATTAATAGCCCAGTCATGTGAGGTTTGAAGCCAAGTTTCAGCAATACCGATTACATCATAGCTCTCCTCATGCGCCAGAGCTTCCAACTCACCTGTTTTGCTTGGCAGACTTCTGGCATTGGTGAACAAACACTTAAATGTATTGTTACATTTTTCTCTGGTGTTTTTCATATAATTTATAGTAGTACAAATGGCACTATTATTTCCAATGGCTGTTTGCAACATGGGAACTTTCTTGTCACCTGCCATAACCCTCCCCCCATCTATCCCCATTCCACTCTCCATTAATGTCTGACCCCTAGCTGACCTGTGTGCCTGATGTAATTCTAGTTCACCCTCCCCCCTCAATGCTAGTTTAAATACTCCTCCAGCATTCCCATAAACCTCTCCCCCAGCACAGCAGACCCCCTTCCATTCAAGTGCAAACCGTCTTTAGCATATAGGTTGCACCCCAATGAAAAGTCAGCCCAGTGCTCTAGAAACCCAAATCCCTCCTTCCTACACCAGGTCTTTAGCCATGCATTCAGCTCTCTAATCTCCCCCTGCCTTTCCTGTGTTGCGCATGGCACAGGCAATATTTCAGA
This sequence comes from Rana temporaria, assembly GCF_905171775.1. Taxonomy (NCBI): domain Eukaryota; kingdom Metazoa; phylum Chordata; class Amphibia; order Anura; family Ranidae; genus Rana; species Rana temporaria. The sequence continues at coordinate 300,221,137 of NC_053491.1, forward strand.
GAATATCACCTTGGAGGTCCTTCCCTTCATCTTGCAGCCTAGTTCTTTAAATTGATTCTTAAGGAGCCTCCACCTTCCATGTATACTGTCATTGGTTCCAATGTGTACCAAGACAGCTGGGTCATGCCCAGCCCCTCCCAGTAATTTATCCACCCGGTCCACCACATGCCGAACCCTGGCACCAGGGAGACAGCAAACCATTCGGTTGAAGCGATCCTGGCGACAAATTATTCTATCAGTCCTTCTGATTATAGAATCCCCTATTACCACCAACTGTCTAGGCCTACCTGCACTCCCCTCCCCACCTCTACTAGATGGGTTGCTCTCCCGGCTGTTAGGGGTAGCAGTAACATCTAGGGCTGCCACCTCTGTGTTTGCCACCTCCACATCATCACCCAAATTGGCAAATTTGTTTTGATGCACAAATACAGGACTGGCCTTCCCTTTCTTCACGCCCCTTCCACTCCCTCTAACTACATTAACCCATCTCCCTATCTGATAATCCTGTCTTGCCCCTCCATCCTCCACATCAACCTTACTGACCACCTGCTCAGCGAGCAGAGGACCCCTTTCAAGGTTGTCATTTCTACCCAGTGTTGCAACTTGCTCCTCCAGATCTCTAATACGAGCTTCCAGAAAGGCAACCTGCTCACATCTGTCACAGCGGTGTCCATCTTGGAGCTGTTGCACCAATTTTGCATACATGTGACACACTGTGCACTGAGCAAACCCTTCAACCCTGCTAGCACTCATTTCCCAGTTACAATACAATTACTTGTAGGAAGTTTTAAGAAGTTACTTACAGTTTTAGAAGACTCCTGACTTAACTCTTGTTTTAAACTCCTGGTTTTTAACTCTTCCACTTGTATTCAAAAATTCCACATCAGATCCACTCTTAGCAAGGAGCCAGCTCTTATGGAGTTTTTACAGACACTTATATACTCACCTGTTACCAATTAAACACTCTCCTTAATTAGCAGAAAGAAAAAAAAGAAAGCTGTTTAAAAAGTGTCAGAGAAATGAGACAAACAATTCAACACTTTCAAGCACAAACAGTTAAAAGCAGCTAACAGCAAATCCTGTTTTTTAACTCTTCCACTTGTATTCAAAAATCCCACTTCTGGTCAGAAATTCCACATCAGATCCACTCTTAGCAAGGAGCCAGCTCTTATGGAGTTTTTACAGACACTTATATACTCACCTGTTACCAATTAAACACTCCCCTTAATTAGCAGAAAGAAAAAAAAGAAAGCTGTTTAAAAAGTGTCAGAGAAATGAGACAAACAATTCAACACTTTCAAGCACAAACAGTTAAAAGCAGCTAACAGCAAATCCTGTTTTTTAACTCTTCCACTTGTATTCAAAAATCCCACTTCTGATCAGAAATTCCACATCAGATCCACTCTTAGCAAGGAGCCAGCTCTTATGGAGTTTTTACAGACACTTATATACTCACCTGTTACCAATTAAACACTCCCCTTAATTAGCAGAAAGAAAAAAAAGAAAGCTGTTTAAAAAGTGTCAGAGAAATGAGACAAACAATTCAACACTTTCAAGCACAAACAGTTAAAAGCAGCTAACAGCAAATCCTGTTTTTTAACTCTTCCACTTGTATTCAAAAATCCCACTTCTGATCAGAAATTCCACATCAGATCCACTCTTAGCAAGGAGCCAGCATACAACATACTAAGTGGCTTCAGAAACCATTCTGTTTCGAAGCATTACCTGCTTAAACATGGTAAAAACCCAGCTAATACGCTATTCCTTGGAATAGATAAATTTAAACCCCATTGGAGGGGGAGCCATCTAGTCAGGTCCATCTCAAAGATGGAAATGAGCTGGATATACCGGCTAAAAACCTACGGCCTGAACATAGAGACAGACGTTAATGCATTTATTAACAACGCCTAGTATATATCCCCTTTTTAGGTTTTCTATTCCAGGTATTGATTTATTGTATAATTTTTGTTTGTTTCCTGATCCATGTATATAGTCGACTGTTTATTGTCTGAGTTGTGAAACCCACGGTGGGCTGTGGGAGATTTGCAGCAGACGCCTGTTTATATCCCCATGGGATCAGTATAGTGTCTAGAGGTGTTATGTTTACACATAAATATAGGATTCATAATATTCTTTATCATCACAATTAGGGTATAGCGATCTGGTTGCACCTTTTTAGCTGCCTTTTGGGTGGTGGTGTCGCACCCCCCATCAACCAGTATTCCCTTCTTCCCCCCCCCCTTTTTCCTTTCATTTTTTCCCCCCTTTTTTTCATATGGTCACATTGTCCATTAATTTTTATAAGTATTTTTGGTCACATGCCGTTTGTTCTGCATTCACACCAACATGGTTTCAAATATTAAGCATTATTTACTCTAACACTGTCACCTATATGACTAAAGGAACTATAGGTGTTTACATAAGTTTTTTATTCAAATCCTTTTTTACTCAAAATCTTTTTGTACATAATTAAGAATTACACTAATTTGTTCACTTGTACACACATAGAATTTTTTCCACGGTGGCTCCGGAGATTGGCAGCTATCAGTCCCCTGTGAGCTTTTAATATGGATTAATGCACATGAGGATTTCCCTAAGGGATCCCTCTTCACCTTTTTTCTTTGTTTGAAATTTTGGTGCACCGTTGTGAAGCTACCACTAGGTGGCACCTTGCTCCTATATGCCGTTATAGGTACCGCCACTGCGTACAGTGAGCGCTTGCAATTTAAATTTTGATGTCTTTCTTGCAGTTTGTTGCGCTAGTGCCTGTTCGCAATAAACTGCCTACTTATTATTTTTTCCATTATAACACTGCTTATGCACTTGTTCATTCGGCTAAGCTGGGTCCAGTTAGATGTTAGTCGGGTATGGGCATGTTTGCCCACGACCAAGATGGCGAATGACGAAACGCGTCTGGGAGGACGTGCGGTGACGTCATTACGTTTGGAGGAAGGGCTCCGCTCTGTATACATGCCGGCTGGCAATTTTAAATGCTCCTTGTGATTACTACATTATGTGAGTAACCCTTTTACTGTTTTAATAAATAACCTATCCCACGGAGTTACGCTATGTTTGCCGTTTTCTTTTTTGTGCGGTGACGCCTTTGTTAATTATCGAGGGTGCAAGTGGCGATTTCATCCAGGGAGTGGAATCTCCCCAAAGGCCGCGGCTGGGTCATAGCCGACTGTTGTTTGTGATTGGAGTTCTGGTAAGCTGCTTCTAATACCGGTGGTGGGATTTCACACATAGTGTGCTGTGAATCACGGTGGACCCTCTCTCACATACTCTGTGTCTCTGTTAATCTCTGGGGAGTGAGTGATACATCTAGGAAGTGGGTTTCCCCCCCCCCTCCTCTCCTTAAAGGCTGCGGCTGGGTCACAGTCGACTGTCGTTTTAAGTCAATGATCTGGTAAGCTGCTCATGACTCTGGCAGTTGAGTTGCATATGTATTAAAGTGTGGACCATCAGGGTGGGATTCATCATTCCGTACATTAGGATCGTGGAACCCCTGGAGAATTTTATTGACTTTCTTCTTTTTAAACCCTGAGGTTTACTTTATCTAATTGACTTTATAACACACGAAATAAGGATAACTGTGTTGCCCTGAGAGTTTTGTAAATCCACAATTAAATCCATAGACAGGTGGGTCCAAGGCCTCTCCCCATTGGGTAAGGGTTGTAGGAGGCCTACTGGAAGGTGTAGTGGTGTCTTACTTTGAGCACCCACAGAACAAGCAGCTACGAAGGCGGCTACATGAGCATGCAGACTAGGCCACCAGAATTGTTGGGAAATGGCCCAAATGAGTTGATTCGTCCCTGGGTGGCCAGGAGCCTTGGAAGAATGGTAAGTCTGGAGCACGACAGTGCAGAGACTCTCGGAGACAAAGCAGCGGTCACTAGGTTTCTCAGGAGGAGACTGGATCTAAACGGCAAGAATTCTGTCACCCACGTTATACTGGTACGAACTATAGCCAGAATACGATCAGGAGGAATTACAGGTGCAGGAACTGACTCCATTTTGGAAACGGAGGAAAACCTTCAAGGGATAAAATGATTGCTAACAACTCTCTGTCCCCAATCTCATAATTGCATTCCGCAGTAGCCACAAGGATGCATAGCGCTCTTAGAGGTGGATGTTGAGACAGCAGGACACCAACTCCAGTCTCAGATGCATCCACCTCAAGGATGAAAGGTACCGTAGGATCATGATGTACAACACAGGAGCGGAAACAAAGGCAGCCTTTAGACTCTCAAAGGCATTAATGGAATCCAAAAACCAATTCTGTGGGTTACCGTTCTTTCTGGTCATATCAGTCAGGGATTTGACCAGAGACGAGAAGGTACAAATGAATGAATGATGACTGGGAGCTAGATGGAATGAGAACAAGCTGGTGTGAGGTCTTTTGACTTGTATGAATGGCAGAGAATTAATGATACGATCTGATCCCTTGTGAGCTATCATCAAGACGCTGCCACTCCCCCTGCTCTGGTTTAAAGTGATGCTTTCAAGCCATCGTTTCAAGTGTATATCCAGACCCGATTGATGTGGTTCCATCAACTTACATACAGTCTGTATTGACCCTTTTAGCGTACGCTTAATAGGGTTCAATACCTTCGGTAAGCCTCCCTTCCCGGTGGTGGTTATTATTCACACATTTCACTCATTCCCATTTCACCGTGGTGTCTAGAATCGTCCATCATATGAGATCATTCATCGGCGGTGCATCCCTCAGCGACGCACTGTCGTTTGATTTAATATATATGGACTTTTCATCTGATCACATTGTTATGTGGTGTTGATTGACTTTTGTCATATCACTTTCATCATTATTATTTTTTAGCGCCACTTAATTGTTTTTGTATAGAGAAGTTAAATAAACTTCTGATAATAATTGGCAAAGCCAAGAAAACGTTGCAGTGGACGTAAACCCATGGGTCGGGGGCCACTGTAGAACTGCCAAAAGTTTCTCTGGGTTCATCGAAAATCCAGCAGTGGGAATGAAATAAACCTGGAATTTAACCTGTTCACAATGAAACTCGCACTTCTCCAATTTACAATACAGGTTATTCTCTCTCAGCCTCTGAAGCACACGACAGACATCTGTGTGGTGTCTCTCTAGGGAATTGGAAAATATGAGGATATTGTCAAGATAAACCACCACACATAGCTGCAACAAGTCTCAGAGGACATCGTTGATAAATTCCTGGAAAACTGCCGTAGCAATGCAAAGACCAGGCATGTCCAAGAGTTCGGCAAATCGCGGCCCGCGTTCCGGTTTCGGATGGCCTGCCTGGTCATTTTGACATGTATATTCTTTGTGGCCACCAATGAATCTCCAAGTGCTGGGGACCACAAAATAAATACATGCTGGCTGCTGAGGAGGAGGCGGGATGAGCGCCGTGCATACAGAAGTATTTCCTGTTTGCACGGCGACCTTTGTAAAAGGAAGTCCCGTCTCTTGCGCTGCCATTGGACATCTGAGCTCATCTCTTCACCACACACAGCCACAAAGGCCAGAGAATTCTTGTTGGGCCGTGTATTAGTGGTCGGAAGAACACACTTAGACCGAATTTTAATGGTTTTACAGAATCTCAGGCAAAATGGTCGGCACTCACAAATTTTCACTTCATCAAATCTGGCCCTCTTTGAAAAAAGTTTGGACACCCCTGGCAAAGACCAAACAGCATTACAAGGTTGTCCTAATGGCCAGCTCTGGAATTAAATGCAGTTTTCCATTTGTCGCCCTCCTTGATCCTCACAAGATTTTATGCCCCCTACAAATCAAGCTTTGTGAAACCGTTGCTCCCTTGAGGCGGTCAAATAACTCTGCAATCAATGGAATCGGATAAGCATTCTTAATTGTGAAGTGATTGAGACTCTTAAAATCACTACAAGGTCTCAGTTCACCAGTTTCACAAAGAAGAAACCAGCACCAGCAGGAGACGAGGATTTACAGAAGAATCCTAAAGAAAGTGTGTCAGCAACATACTCCTCCATGGCTTTGTCCTCTGCGACAGACAAAGGGTAAACCCAGCCAAGAGGGGGTATGGTACCAGGTTGAATGTCAATTGCCCAATCATATGACCGGTGTGAGGGCAAACTACCGGCTTGACATTTGTCAAAGACATCGCTAAATTTGCAGTACTCCTCCGGCAGGGAGGAGAGTGAAGATGTGCACAAGACCTTAGCTACTTTCTGAAAACATGTCTTCCTGCATTGTGGTGACCAGGAAAGAACCTTAGCACAAAGCCAATCAAAAGAGGGGTTGTGTCTCTGTAACTGATAACAACCGGGAGAGGAGGTGAGGAAATTATTTGGAATTGGAGTATCTCATGGTGAAGAGCCCCTATGACCATGGTCATTGGAGCAGTCTCATCAGTCACATGGGCAGGATGTAGAGGTCTCCCATCAATGGCCTCAAAGGCAAGTGGAGTGGCATGAAGCTGCAGCGGAATCAAGTGCTTAGACATAAAAGCACCATCAATGAACAGGCCTGTATTAGAGCCTGTATCTCGATGGATGACTCAGACCAAGAAAGGGTCACCAGAACCAGGGGCTTATCCTTCTGGATAACTGGGGACTAAACAATGCCACCAAAGGTCTGTCCCCTAAGGTGCAAGCATTCTCCCGGACGAGTAGGACAAGACTTCAGGAAGTGACCTGCCTGGCCACTGAGACTCCTTCCACTTCACAATTATGTGCCACTTCGTGTTGGTCTATCACAGAAAATCTCAATAAAATACATTTACATTTTTGTCTGTAACTTGACAAAATGTGGAAAATTTCAAGGGGTATGAATACTTTCAAGGCGCTGTATGCCAGGGGTAGGTAACCTCGGTCCTCCAGCTGTGGTGAAACTACAATTCCCATGAGACATTGCAAGACCCTGACAATTACAGGCATGACTCCTAGAGGCAGAGGCATAATGGAATTTGTAGTTTTACCACAGCTGGAGTGCTGAGGTTGCCTATCCCTGGTATATGCTTTTCTCCACATTTTTATGCAAACTAGTCTAATTAGGCAAAGAACCAAACCTTTTCACTCTTGCATGTCAGTTTTGGCATGCAAATATGTGTAGCACTACCCCCGCAGGAGCCGCTGGTTAGATTTGGGATGGCGTGTTACCTCTGTGAGCGTCTAGGGGAATGATGATGATGAGAGCAATGACGGAATGTCCAAGCAGCAGGTGTCTTTTCTGGTAGCTTTATTCTTGCCCAACACGGCAAACAGTAAACAGGAGGTAGACAGGTCAAAGATGGGTGAGGAGGAAGAATAGCAGATTCAGGCCCAACAGAATAGAAGCAGTCCTGCTTCAAAACGACAATCTACTTTCGTCGCCCCTCCAGTCGAGGGGGTATAGTGTACCTGGACAGGCCTCTCACACTGACCTGGCAGCCAGTGTATCACTCGGAACACTGGGAAGAAAAGCAAGTCTCTGCCACAGACCTGTTGCAAATGAATATCAGGAAAGAACCTCTGCCACAGGCCCTTCCCCTGTACGTAGAATTATGAAGTGAATCTTCCCCAGTGAATTTAGTGCCTAAATCTCCCTCAGGTAGCTCTCACTTGGTCACCGACTGACAGGTTGCTGACATCCAACCTCTCAGCGTCCGGTCACCTTGAAGAAAAGCAAGTCTCTGCCACAGAAGAAAAGCAAGTCTCTGCCACAGACCTGTTGCAAATGAATATCAGGAAAGAACCTCTGACACAGGCCCTTCCCCCGTACGTAGAATTATGAAGTGAATCTTCCCCAGTGAATTTAGTGCCTGAAGCTCCCTCAGGTAGCTCTCACTTGGTCACCGACTGACAGGTTGCTGACATCCAACCTCTCAGCGTCCGGTCACCTTGAACCCTGGTAGATTGTCTAGGCCCTGTTGGATTGCCTGCCTCCGGGCTCTCCTCAGACTGACTCCCCACCGAACAGTACAACTCGCTTGGGATCTTCTTCAGAAGTTTGGGGGACCCAGTCAATCACTGGGGCCCCGCCACAGCTTTAGTTGCTCCGGGCCAACATGTTCCCGGAACCAAGGACACCTCGTAGCAAGCGCACCCCAGCCTGGTAGGCCATTTCGCCGGGCACCATGATGTTCGCACACCCTGAAGGTGGGTGCCGCACCCGGAAAAAGAACTGGACGACGAACCCCCCCCGCCAGAATGGCGTCTGTTCCTAAAGTATCCTCCCCCAGCATGCCCCGCGAGGGAAAACCCCTCCTGATTGGCTGCTGGCAAGAGGCACTCCCACCTAGACTCCACTGGTACCACCTGTCGCCCCTGGGTGGAAAAGCACCTCAGGAACACAAAATGAACACACAATAGAGCCCAGCAGAACAAAGGCTTAATTTACACAAATTACCTGGATGAGAGTTAAGTAACTCTCTCATTCCCCTCTAAATTTAAGATAGCACCTGTACTGAAAGTACACATGGATAAAATAAAAGGCAGGATCATACTATTGTATTTGAAAAAATAATAATTTCTGTTTAACTTCTTTAGACCTGGGCCATAGTAAAAAGATGGCCCCAAAGTGGCTCTACAATGCTGGGAGGCCTTCTTTTTATGGCCTCGGGTCCTCCGGCCCCTGGGGGGCACGTGCCCGGCGCGTCACTGAGATCCCGGCCATGATAGCCACCGGGTACCTGTGATCGGCAGTGACAGAGCAGGGACGTGGATCTCTGTGTGTAAACACAGAGATCCACGTCCTGTTAGGGAGAGGAGACCGATGCTGTGTCCCTTGTACATAGGGACACAGATCGGTCACCTGCCCCAGTCAGTCCCCTCCCCCCACAGTAAGAATCACTCCCAGGGTACACATTTAACCCCTTCCTTGCCCCCTAGTGTTAACCCCTTCCCTGCCAATCACATTTATACAGTAATTGGTGCATATTTATAGCGGTGATCTCTGTATAAATGTGAATGGTCCCAAAAATGTGTCAAAAGTGTCCGATGCGTCCGCCATAATATCGCAGTCCTGACAAAAATGGCAGATCGCCGCCATTACTAGTATTTTTTTTTAAAAAAAGGCAGAATTCTATCCCCTATTTTGTAGCCGCTATAACTTTTGCGCAAACCAATCACTATACGCTTATTGTGATTTTACCAAAAATATGTAGAATACATATCGACCTAAACTGAGAAAAAAATTGTTTTTTTTTTGTTTTGTTTATAGCGCAAAAAATAAAAACCTCAGAGGTGATTAAATACCACCAAAAGAAAGCTCTATTTGTGGGGAAAAAAAGGACATCTATTTTGTTTGGGAGCCACGTCACACGACCACGCAATTTTCATTTAAATCGTGACAGTGCCGAAAGCTGAAATTTCGCCTGGGCAGGAAGCAAGTGGTTAAGCCAATGAAAACTTATGAAAATGCAAGTGAAAGTACTTTTAAAAGTGCATTAATTCAGTGGTAACCCCAGATGATCCACCATGTGCTAGAACTTTCTGCTGCTGTCCACACAGCTCCTGAGAGCCACTACTGATTCTCAGTTAACTACAGGCTTTTGAACATTTCACTAAATGTGAGTGCAACATTTGAATTTGAATTATGATGCTTACTGTTTGCTTGACATGTTGCAGTATGTTGACTTGCAACATGACATGTTTTGATGGCCACTGGAAAGCACATCACAGTGGGTGTTAAAACGCACTGCAACATGCATTGACATACGTTTTTGTGCATCTCCACTGGATTGAATAGAAAATGCATTAGGTGAAAAAATACACCACAATTCAAAGGTGTAAATCCAGCCTTAAAAGCAGGTGAAATAAAAGGATTATTATTTGTCTGGAAAATTTTAACAAAAGGTTGAACATACCAACGTATTGATAAACTAGTTTTACTTTGTATTTTAGGCACTACTTGCTGATGAAACCATTGCCAATGTTCCAGTACTGCTGCTTGGCAACAAGATTGACAGACCAGAGGCCATCAGTGAAGAAAGGCTACTGCACACTTTTGAACTTTATGGGCATGCTACAGGGAAGGTATTGACCCTGTAATTTCTAAAATGTTATCCTGACAAAGCTAGAGCAAAATGTTGTGGAACATTATGAAATATTATAGAATTTTCTTGCATTAACATTACACTCCTGATTTATTAGCAATTAAAATATTAGATACGTTTAAAGGAATCAGGAACTCTGAATACCAGACTTTTGAAAGGGGAGAGAGGGAGATGGTTGGAGGGGGGAGAGAGTTTTTAACCAAATGGTAACATTCCTTATAGACTTGATGGACTACAGGTTGTGTCATCCCCATCTTCCTGCTGTATATATGCCACATTCTGCTCTGGCCAGTTGCTGAAAGGCTGCAATGAGAAAATCTTTTACAAGATAAGCCACCCAGGAAATATTTTGTTGATGAACATTTAATGACGCCACCTTATATTGCACTTACATAAAAGTAAATGATACATAGCCATTGTGCTGTTCTAGTACATGGATTTTAACACTTTGCTAGTAACATTAAAGACATTATCAATTATTTAAAAAAGGTACTACAACCTATAGTGACTACATGCAAAACGCAGAGCTCCATGCATACAATTAGACTAGATTAATTGAGTTAATTTAGCCATTGATTATTGCACAATACACATAGACTGCCCTGTTAAATGGTTGTAAGAAGGGACCCATTCAGATTGGTGCCTTAGGTAATGGTGTGATGCCATTTATTTTTGAATGGCACTCAGTCCCACTGTTACAGTAGAGCAATGTTTTTCAACTCCAGTCTTCAAGTACCCCCACGGACCAAGGCATTATGTTGCCTTAATGAGGGTGCATTAACAAAGTACATATTGTGAAGAGGCCCAGTATTCAGGTTAAAAAAAAAAAAATATATATATATATATATATATATATATATATATATATATAGAGAGAGAGAGATATCATATATCTATATAGATTCAGAGATGTTTATATATATATATATATATATATATATATATATATATATATATATATATATATATATATATATATATATAGATCTATGTCACACATTTAATAAAAAAAAACTAGGAAAAAGTCTGCAAAGATTGCCTATGAGCAATTATTATATCATTATTTAATACATTTGTACAGTGTTCAATGGAATGTTCTCATTCTTAGGGGAAGGTATCACAGAAGCAGCTAAATACCAGACCTATTGAACTGTTTATGTGCAGCATATTGAAGAGACAAGGCTACGGGGAAGGATTTCGCTGGCTATCGCAATATATTGATTGACAAAAAATGTGCTTTATTCTTTTTTTTTCATTTCATTAGGATTTTATAACTTCCTAAATTCCTATACATCAGTGCCATTTCAAGAAGATATGATTAAATTGCAATAAAGTACTATTTTATTTTAATATCAATGTTTTACTGAGTTTGTACACATCTACCATGTGACTAGCTTAAAGGGTTTGTAAAGTTTTGTTTTTTATTTTCGAAATAGTTTCCTTTAAGCTAGTGCATTGTTGGTTCACTTATCTTTTCCTTCGATTTCCCTTCTAAATGTGTTTTTTCTTTGTCTGAATTTCTCACTTCCTGTAAGCTTGCCCCCATCATCTGAAAAAAAAATCACGATCTCATGCTTACCAGCTGCGATCGTGGCTTTGTTTGCCTCCGAAGGTCATACATATGGTTGTCATCCAGCGGCGGCCGATTCTTTCTTCGGGTCCCCGATGGCATGGGAGAGCCGGGAGAAGCACCAGATTGTGACGCCTATAAGAATGATCAAGCGGCGGAACTATCATTTTCATGGTGCACAGCAGAATAGCAGACTAAAAAATAAGATATCTGAATGATGCTTGTAGCTGCAGGCATCATTCAGATATCTGCACTGAAAGTCAAGGACGTCATATTATGGCCCTTGGCTGGAAGTGGTTATAGTCTTTGATTTTCAAAGTCAGAATAAACAGAAAAAAAATAAAGGAACATAGAACAAGTAAACCACAGTGAACAGTGCAATCATGAGAAAAGATGGTCCACAACTTCTTGCTTGCTTTAAAATCTTCAAAATGTATTGATTCTCTATAAAAGACACAGGCTGCAGATGTAAAAGTGTTTCAGCCATTCGGGCCTTGTTCACTACAAATGCCATATACAAAAAATGGCTCAATATATAGTTTATAAACGTGTCATTAATTTGCCAATTAGTAGATAATCAGAGTTACTTGGAGATGTGAAATGCCATACATGTACAGGCATAGATTCAATCAAGATACAAACATGATTGATTTACATGATCAAAAAAAATACATTAAAATCAAAGAAAATAACCATTCAAAAACGAAATCTGAATAAACAGAAAAATTGAAAAAAGTGAAACAGCGCCCATGCTAATGTGAAGTATAACTGTACTTTTGTTAAAAAAAAACTTTTGCCCTTTGGGTGATCCATGTCCGTACAAGGATTTTAACAAATGTATGTATTTCTCTTCTGAAGCTGTTCTTTGCAAGAATGACTTATAAACACCTGGTGCACTTTCAGTGTTCCAAGAAGAAAGTTGCTGTGTCAGCATCCCTTTAGAAGTAATTAACTCTTAGGGAGTATCTCACCAAAAATGAAATGCCTGTTGCAGGGAAAGCAAAAATATTATTGTATCTTATTGCAGATACCTGAATAAATCAGTGAACCAATTATAAAAGCAGGAAATTACATTTCTGGGGGCAGCTTGTAAATCAAATGTGTACAAAAAAACCTACAGCTTGCCATATTTCATTGCATTTTTTGACAGTTTTATAAAATTACAAGGTAAGGGTAATTGTAACAATAAAATCTAAAATGAGTTTTGTGGTATTTTTATATTTTTCAGTGTAAGGTATCCAGGCCGGAATAAAGAAATTAACTTAAAGAGTGTTCGATTTAATGACCTGCATTGAGTTGTAGTACAGGGAGTGCAGAATTATTAGGCAAGTTGTATTTTTGAGGATTAATTTTATTATTGAACAACAACCATGTTCTCAATGAACCCAAAAAACTCATTAATATCAAAGCTGAATATTTTTGGAAGTAGTTTTTAGTTTGTTTTTAGTTTTAGCTATTTTAGGGGGATATCTGTGTGTGCAGGTGACTATTACTGTGCATAATTATTAGGCAACTTAACAAAAAAAATATATATACCCATTTCAATTATTTATTTTTACCAGTGAAACCAATATAACATCTCAACATTCACAAATATACATTTCTGACATTCAAAAACAAAACAAAAACAAATCAGTGACCAATATAGCCACCTTTCTTTGCAAGGACACTCAAAAGCCTGCAATCCATGGATTCTGTCAGTGTTTTGATCTGTTCACCATCAACATTGCGTGCAGCAGCAACCACAGCCTCCCAGACACTGTTCAGAGAGGTGTACTGTTTTCCCTCCTTGTAAATCTCACATTTGATGATGGACCACAGGTTCTCAATGGGGTTCAGATCAGGTGAACAAGGAGGCCATGTCATTCGTTTTTCTTCTTTTATACCCTTTCTTGCCAGCCACGCTGTGGAGTACTTGGACGCGTGTGATGGAGCATTGTCCTGCATGAAAATCTTGTTTTTCTTGAAGGATGCAGACTTCTTCCTGTACCACTGCTTGAAGAAGGTGTCTTCCAGAAACTGGCAGTAGGACTGGGAGTTGAGCTTGACTCCATCCTCAACCCGAAAAGGCCCCACAAGCTCATCTTTGATGATACCAGCCCAAACCAGTACTCCACCTCCACCTTGCTGGCGTCTGAGTCGGACTGGAGCTCTCTGCCCTTTACCAATCCAGCCACGGGCCCATCCATCTGGCCCATCAAGACTCACTCTCATTTCATCAGTCAATAAAACCTTAGAAAAATCAGTCTTGAGATATTTCTTGGCCCAGTCTTGACGTTTCAGCTTGTGTGTCTTGTTCAGTGGTGGTCGTCTTTCAGCCTTTCTTACCTTGGCCATGTCTCTGAGTATTGCACACCTTGTGCTTTTGGGCACTCCAGTGATGTTGCAGCTCTGAAATATGGCCAAACTGGTGGCAAGTGGCATCTTGGCAGCTGCACGCTTGACTTTTCTCAGTTCATGGGCAGTTATTTTGCGCCTTGGTTTTTCCACACGCTTCTTGCGACCATGTTGACTATTTTGAATGAAACGCTTGATTGTTCGATGATCACGCTTCAGAAGCTTTGCAATTTTAAGAGTGCTGCATCCCTCTGCAAGATATCTCACTATTTTTGACTTTTCAGAGCCTGTCAAGTCCTTCTTTTGACCCATTTTGCCAAAGGAAAGGAAGTTGACTAATAATTATGCACACCTGATATAGGGTGTTGATGTCATTAGACCACACACCTTCTCATTACAGAGATGTACATCACCTAATATGCTTAATTGGTAGTAGGCTTTCGAGCCTATACAGCTTGGAGTAAGACAACATGCATAAAGAGGATGATGTGGTCAAAATACTAGTTTGCCTAATAATTCTGCACTCCCTGTATACTAGACATATAAGACATTGTATAGAATGAGATACTGTGAAGCCAATATCATATGGCTACCTGGTGAGCCCACTGAAAAGATTACCAGCTTTTACAACTGAGGTAGAAGCTAAAAGTGCATTCTTTACTTGCACCTTCTCATTTGCAACATGCAACATAATGGCACCATTATGTTCTGCTTTCCATCTTACTATACGGCCCCAAAGCTATACTAAAAGTCAGTAATATTGTTCATTAAGGGGGGGTAATTGTGGTAGATTGGTGCATGCCTGATTGCTGATGCTCATATAACTACACTCAGTCTCACTAACTAACCCACTTTTTTTTACCTTCTTTTTACTTTTACTTTTATCCCTTTAGAGGGCATGTGGATTGTGAACATAGTAATACTTTAAAACTAATACACACACCTGCATTTTTAGCCTTTGGTTTCAAACCTCCTTCATGTTTTGAGCCCCACATTATACATCTATCTTTTGTTCTGTTAACGGCAAAAGGAAGAATATTTCAGAGAGATCCTAAAATAAACACCTCCAATAATAAAATAAAAAATAAAATAAGTCTTTCACTATAAAAAAAAAATATTTTACATGCAAAATCCCATGCCTGCCATGCCCCCTTCTTGTCTCCAGTAGTCAGTGTGTAGTGTAGTGGTCTGGTCAGAGTGTAGTGTGGTGGTCAGTGTGTAGTGGTCAGTGTGTAGTCAGTGTGTAGTGGTTTGGTCAGTATGTAGTGGTCACTGTAGTGGTCTGGTCAGTGTGTAGTGTAGTGGTCAGTGTGTAGTATAGTGGTCTGGTTAGCGTAGTGGTCTGGTCAGTGTGAAGTGTAGTGTAGTGGTCAGTGGTCTGGTTGGTGTGTAGTGGTCAGTGGTCTGGTCAGTGTGTAGTGGTCAGTGGTCTGGTCAGTGTGTAGTGGTCTGGTCAGTGTGTATCGGTCTTGTCATTGTGTAGTGTAGTGGTCAGTGTGTAGTGTAGTGGTCAGTGTGTAGCGGTCTAGTCAGTGTGTAGTGGGCAGTGTAGGTCAGTGTAGAACTTAGGTAGGTCAGTGCAGTGGACATTATAGGAATCATGAAGGGTCAGTGTAGGAATCAGGTAGGTTAGTGTAGTGGTCAGAGTGTAGGAATCAGGCTGGTCAGTACTATTGTAGGAAGGAAAAGGACTCGAGGAGTGCTAAAAGTCCGCAGGTTAGGGGGAGGAAATTACTTGCCTTGCCCCAGGCGCTGACAACTCATGCTATGCCACTGATCAGATGTGAGGATATGTAGTTTGTGTCTGAAGTATCATGGGTGTTAAACCATTGAGTTAATTATTACTACAGAACTTATGAGTGTCATGATATTGATGTCTTCTAAAAACATTCAAAATCACCTGTTGTTGTCAAATACCACATGTAATAGTATTAAGAAGGAAATCTTAAAAATAAAAAGACAGAAAATAAGGAGTAGGAAAGGTAAAGGGGTATGGGGATTCCGGAGGCATAACCACTTTCAGAAAGTATTATCATAGTTGTATGAAAAATTTATTTATTTATTTATTAAAATTCTTAAAAGTACAAAAAAGTACAAAACGCAGTCAGTTACCCGTAGGCCTCGATGCGCCGAGAACAACAATACAGCAACAACCAAAAAAACACACACAGGCAGCGGAACAGATCAAATTTAAAATAGTAGCAGATCAAAGAACTATAAAAACCTATGTAATTCCATAGGCTAGACTGAAAAGCTCAGTTTTTAAAAGCTTCCTGAACTTAAAAAGATCATTCTCAAGCCTTAATTTTAGAGGCAGGGAGTTCCAAAACTGTGCTCCCTGGACCGCACTCGTCCTCCCTCCGCATTTTTTCTTACGAAATTTAGGAATCACCAAAAGCATCACTTACCATGACAAGAGTACTTGATGTTCAAAGTTAGTAGGTAGACTGTGTGTGACCCATGGTCTCCATTAGGGATGAGCTTTGTGTTCGGCTCGAACGTATGTTCGACTCGAACATCGTCTGTTCATACGTTCGACGAATTTCAAACAAAACGGGTCGTTCGCGCCAAATTCGAGTGACGCGCAACGGCCCATAATTCATTGCGCCGTTGCACGCTAATGATTGGTCAAGCATGCACCATGACCTTGCATGCTTGGCCAATCAAAAGGCGCAAAAAACGAAGAACAATAATTGGCCAAAGCCAGGGTGGCTTTGTCCAATTATGGCTCAGGGGGTTTAGTACACGTCCCACACTATATAAGGCTGTCTGCAAGGCGGCCTCGTGTAGTGTGTTCCGGCTTTGTTAAAGACAAGTCAGACAGACAGTCAGTTAGAGAGAGAGAGATAGATAGAGACACAGGGCTAGATTCACAGAGAGATACGACGGTGTATCTCCTGATACGCCGTCGTATCTCTGACTTAGGCCGGTCGTATCTATGCGCCTGATTCAGAATCAGTTACACATAGATATGCCTAAGATCCGACAGGTGTAACTGTGTTACACCGTCGGATCTTAACTGCAATTTAAAATATTGATTAATATGTAAATCAGCGAGATACGCCTATTCATGAACGTACGCGGGCCCGACGCACTTTGTTACGACGTTTACGTAGCAGTTTTCCCGGCGTATACTTACCCCTGCTTCTATGAGGCGCAGCCAATGTTAAGTATAGCTGTCGTTCCCGCGTCAAATATTATTTTTTTACGTTGTTTGCGTACGCCGATTCTCAAACCCGATTGTTGCAAGTTACGCTCACGCCGAAACCACTGACGTCCTAGCGACGTCAGTGGGAGCAATGCGTGCCGGGATATTTCGTGGACGGCGCATGTGCATTTAAATCGGCGCGGAGACGCGCCTGATTTAAATAGTACACTCCCCCTAGCCGCGGAATTTTAATTCCGCCGGGGGATTTACGATCCGCCGCCGCAAGTTTGGAGGTAAGTGGTTTGTGAATTACCCACTTGCCTCTCAAACTTGCGGCAGCGGATCTTAAATCACATAGATCACGCGGATCTAAAGATCCGCTGATCTATGTGAATCTAGCCCACAGTGTCTTTTCTGATAGATAGATAGATAGATAGATAGATAGATAGATAGATAGATAGATAGATAGATAGATAGATAGATAGATAGATAGATAGATAGATAGATAGATAGATAGATAGATAGATAGATAGATAGATAGATAGATAGATAGATAGATAGATAGATAGATAGATAGATAGATAGATAGATAGATAGATAGATAGATAGATAGATAGATAGATAGATAGATAGATAGATAGATAGATAGATAGATAGATAGATAGATAGATAGATAGATAGATAGATAGATAGATAGATAGATAGATAGATAGATAGATAGATAGATAGATAGATAGATAGATAGATAGATAGATAGATAGATAGATAGATAGATAGATAGATAGATAGATAGATAGATAGAGCAGGAAGGCTAGCCAGTATAGTTAAATTTGCAGTGAGGAACCTTTTTTCTGCCAAGGGCCATTTGGATTTTTGTAACATCATTCGAGGGCCGTACAAAATGATCAACTTAAAAATTAGCCTGTTATATTTGGTCAAACATTTTTTTTTTTATAATCTTTATTTATATACTCCATTTTTACAAATAAAGAACAAAGGAAAAATAATGGACATGTAAAAAAAATAAGGCTGTCAATGAACAGGACATGAACTGTCACCACATATTTGGTCAAACATTTAATTAACTAACCGCTAATGTGATGGCTGGAACTGCTTCTCTTTGGCGAGGTGTGTGATGTTGGCCGATATTGATGATGTTGCTACTCGCAACTGGTTTTCCAGGTTTGCGTCGGTCAGTCTGGAGCGCAGTCGACTCTTTGCGATGGTAAGTTTGGAAAAGAACTGCTCGCAGCAGTAAGTTGTTCCAAACACAGATGCATATTTTAATGCATGTCTTCTCAAAGTTGGGAATTCATCATTACTTATGTAATGCTTGTAGAACTCAAGCAGTGGGAGGTTGTTGTACCTAGCTTTCAGCACATCATCGCTTTGCAGCTGAATTATTTCGTGTTGTAGGTTATCAGGCACATCAGCTGGTTCCACATTGAAAGGTGTAGCAAAGATGTTCAATTCCATTTGTTTACTTTTCACATCCTTGAATCTTTCATTAAATGCCTTAATTAGTTTTGCACATTCACCGGCATATTCTTGTGTCGTAAAAGGCTTTTGTCCTTCCAGAGTGGGGAAATGCACCGTGTTATTCTTCTCGAGTTGCACTTTCCACAACATTAACCACTTAAGCCCCGGACCAATACGCTGCCTAAAGACCCAAGGTGTTTTTACAATTTGTCACTGCGCTGCTTTAACTGGTAATTGCGCGGTCATGCAACGTTGTACCGAAACGAAATTTGCGTCCTTTTCTTCCCACAAATAGAGCTTTCTTTTGATGGCCATAGGCATATTGCCTATGCAATTTTTATTTTTTGCGATATAAACGGAAAAAGACCAAGAATTTGGAAAAAAAAATATTTTCTTATAACAAAAAGTAAAAAATAGCGAATAAACTAAATTTTAGTCAAACATTTAGGCCAAAATGTATTCAGCCACATGTCTTTAGTAAAAAAAAATCGCAATAAGCGTATATTTATTGGTTTTCGCAAAAATTATAGCGTCTACAAACTAGGGTACATTTTCTGGAATTTACACAGCTTTTATTTTATGACTGCCTATCTCATTTCTTGAGGTGCTAAAATGGCAAGGCAGTACAAAACCCCCCCAAATGACCCCATTTTGGAAAGTAGACACCCCAAGGAAACTGCTGAGAGGCATGTTGAGTCCATTGAATATATTTTTTTTTGGTCCCAAGTGATTGAATAATGACAAAAAAAAAAAAATTCCAAAAGTTGTCACTAAATGATATATTGCTCACACATGCCATGGTTATATGTGGAATTGAACCCCAAAATACATTCTGCTGCTTCTCCTGAGTACGGGGATACCACATGTGTGGGACTTTTTGGGAGCCTAGCCACGTACGGGGCCCCAAAATCCAAGCACCGCCTTCAGCATTTCTAAGGGCGCAAATTTTTGATTTCACTCCTCACTACCTATCACTACCTATCACAGTTTTGAAGGCCATAAAATGCCAAGGTGTCACACAACCCCCCCAAATGACCCCATTTTCGAAAGAAGACACCCCAAGCTATTTGCTGAGAGGCATGTTGAGTCCATGGAATATTTAATTTTATGGCCCCAAGTGATTGAATAATGACCAAAAAAATATATATATATATTTTTACAAAACGTTGTCACTAAATTATATATTTCTCACATATGCCATGGGCATATGTGGAATTACACCCCAAAATACATTCTGCTGCTTCTCCTGAGTAGGGGGATACGACATGTGTGGGACTTTTTGGGAGCCTAGCCGCATACGGGGCCCCGAAAACCAAGCACTGCCTTCAAGATTTGTGTGAGTGAAATCAAAAATTTATGTCCTTAGAAATCTTGAAGGCGGTGCTTGGTTTTCGGGGTCTCATACCCGGCTAGGCTCCCAAAAAGTCCCACACATGTGGTATCCCCGTACTCAGGAGAAGCAGCAGAATGTATTTTGGGGTGCAATTCCACATATAACCGTTGCATGTGTGAGCAATATATCATTTAGTGACAATGTTTTGTACATTTTTTAATATTTTTTTTTTGGTCATTATTCAATCACTTGGGGCAAAAAAATTAAATATTCCATGGACTCAACATGCCTCTCAGCAAATAGCTTGGGGTGTCTACTTTCCAAAATGGGGTCATTTGGGGGGGTTTTGTGCTATTTTGGCATTTTATGGCCTTCGAAAATGTGATAGGTAGTGAGGAGTGAAATCAAAAATTTGCGCCCTTAGAAATGCTGAAGGCGGTGCTTGGATTTCGGGGTCCCATACGCGGCTAGGCTCCCAAAAAGTCCCAAACATGTGGTATCCCCGTACTCAGGAGAAGCAGCAGAATGTATTTTAGGGTGCAACTCCACATATAACCATGGCATGTGTGAGCAATATATCATTTAGTGACAATTTTTTTTTTTTTTTGTCATTATTCAATCACTTTGGACAAAAAAATAAAAATCAATGGACTCAACATGCCTCTCAGCAGTTTCCTTGGGGTGTCTTCTTTCCAAAATGGGGTCATTTGGGGGTTTTTTGTGCTATTTTGGCATTTTATGGCCTTCGAAACTGTGATAGGTAGTGAGTAGTGAAATCAAAAATTTACACCCTTAGAAAGCCTGAAGGCAGTGATTGGTTTTTGGGGTCCCGTACGAGGCTAGGCTCCTAAAAAGTCTCACACATGTGGTATCCCCGTACTCAGGAGAAGCAGCAGAATGTATTTTGGGGTGTAATTCCACATATTCCCATGGCATGTTTGAGCAATATATCATTTAGTGACAACTTTGTGCAAAAAAAAATATATATATATATATATATATATATATATATATATATATATATATATTTATTTATTTTTCCCGCAACTTGGGTCAAAATCTAAAATATTCTATGGACTTGAGATGCCTCTCAGCAAATAGCTTGGGGTGTCTACTTTCCAAAATGGGGTCATTTGGGGGGGTTTTGAATTGTCCTGGCATTTTATGCACAACATTTAGAAGCTTATGTCACACATCACCCACTCTTCTAACCACTTGAAGAAAAAGCCCTTTCTGACACTGTTTGTTTACATAAAAACATATTTTTTTTTTGCAAGAAAGTTAAGTTGAACCCCCAAACATTATATATTTTTTTAAAGCAAAGGCCCTACAGATTAAAATGGTGGGTGTTGCAATTTTTTTTTCCACACAGTATTTGCGCAGTATTCTGGTATAACCATTCAAAGTCCAGCAACATACCAGTACGTTGATGGTTCTTGTTGGACATGTATTGTAACCTTTTTTTTCATGCAGCCTGTTGGCTGAACGAAAAAAAGATTAATCGGTGGGTATGCCCACCATTAGAATACCTCCCTTCATCCACCCACTTCTAATGATGGGCATACATGCACCATTTATATATGCCGAAGCATGGGGGCATCCTCCCGCAAAAAAGTTATGCCGCGTACACACGGTCGGACTTTTCTATGCCGTGTACACATAGTCAGACTTTTCCACGGGAAAGCCTCCGTAGGAATGTCAACCGTATGTACGCGGCATTAGGAGCAAAATCGCTCCTCCGCCCCTAATGCCCCCATGCTTCGGCATATATGCTCTTTTTTGAACTGTGGTGGTGAAATCACCTCCTACAGCATTGGAGTCGCGGCTTTATATATATCGTGGGAGCAAACGCTGTTGCTGTCACGCTAAATAAATCCGCGCTGCAACTGAATGGCGTACCTGCTAAGCAAATGATGGTTAACATTAAAACAAAGTAACATTCCAGTATAACAGTAAGATCATACCATACCTGCAAAGCAAATACCAATAAAAAAAACATAGTAAAAAATAAAACATTTTTTAACGCAACCTGTGCCTAAAATATATATATATATATATATATATATATATATATATATATATATATATATATATATATATATATATATATATATATATATACCGAAACATGGGGGCATCCTCCCGCAAAAAAGTTATGCCGCGTACACACGGTCGGACTTTTCAATGCCGCGTACACACGGTCGGACTTTTCTATGCCGTGTACACATGGTCAGACTTTTCCACGGGAAAGCCTCCGTAGGAATGTCAACCGTATGTACGCGGCATTAGGAGCAAAATCGCTCCTCCGCCCCTGCTGCCCCCATGCTTCGGCATATATGCTCTTTTTTTTAACTGTGGTGGTGAAATCACCTCCTACAGCACTGGAGTCGCGGCTTTATATATCGTGGGAGCAAACGCTGTTGCTGTCAAGATAAATAAGTCCGCGCAACAGCTAAATGGCGTACCTGAAAACAGTAAAGTAAATTACATACCTGAAAAGCAAGCATGAAAAAACATAACAATAAAACTTTGCAGAATAGAATACAGTAAATAAGAGAAGAACAATAGAGAGAGAATAGAGAGGGAGAGAACAATAAAACGACAACTATTTTTTTTTTTTTTTTTTTAACACTTTTTTTTTGTAACTGTTCAACTTTTCGGTTCCAGGTTTGGGTCTCTCAAAATGCGATGGCATCTTAGGAGACCCTGTGTAAGTGAGCCTAGCCTGTGAAATGTTTTTACCCTACACTAATAATTAACTCGTGTGTGGAAGCGTTCAAAACATTCACCAATACAAAGACCAGGATCGGCAGGACATTTGGGACAAAAATAACGGGTGTCACGCCTAAACCCGTGCTTGCTACAGACACGATATCTTCTTTGGGGGGCTCGTTGGGTAGGGGTACTCTCGAGGGCATATGAAAAATGCCTCTCGGGGGCGTGGCCTGGACATGGATGCGTGAAGCAGCACTTCTCTAGAGCTCCCGGCCTGATCCCCCAATTCTTGGCAAAAATCAGACTTTGTACCGGCATGTACTCAGCCAAAAAGTACAAAACCAGGGCGACTACACGGGGGACCCCAGCGGGCAAGTTTGAAGGAGAGATCCACAAATATTTCAAGCTCATTCAGGAGCTGTCCCCCGGAGGAGGCCTGCCGACGCCACGAGGCCCTGCACGTGGACCTGTAGAGGAGACCCAAGCACCGGTCGTAGAGAACCCAGCGGCCCTTCTAGAAGAGACTCAACCCCCAGAAACCGAGCCATGGGAGATGCCTCCCCCACAACTCCCGGAGATGGGTGACCTAGATCAGGACATTAGATCGTTCCTGCAAGCCTTACCCACCAGGAACGACATTGAGGCCTTGATCCTGCGCCTTGAGGAGACTCACAGACGGGACATCCAAGAAGTGAGAGGAGAGGTGTCCGGCCTCGCAGATCGGATGTCAGCAGGGGAAGAATCGGTATCTTCCCTGGAGGCGCGGGTTGCAGCTCTCGAACACTCCCGGGACCAGCACCGGGAAACAGCTATCTCCCTGCAGCTCCACTTTGAGGATGTAGAAGACCGGAGCCGCCGCAATAATCTGCGGCTCCGGGGGGTGCCAGAGTCTGCTGACCGGGAGGACGTCGGGGCACGTATCGTGGAGATATTCAGGACGGTGCTGGGAGACCCCGAGGCGACCATCGAACTGGACAGAGCGCACAGGTTAGACAATGACAGACCGCGGGACATAGTGTGCCGCGTACACCGCTATGTGACTAGGGAAGCCATCCTGCGGAGTGCTTGGGACCAGGAGGAGATGGAGGTGGAGGGCTCGAAAATCAAGATCCTGCCAGACGTCTCAAGAGCCACACTACGGCGAAGAGCACTGCTTAGACCCCTCTTGGAACTTGCCCGCCAGACAGGACACACTTACAGATGGGGTTACCCCCTGTCTGTTACTTTTCGGAAGGAATCCAGGGCCTTTGCGCTGCAGACAACGGCGGACCTCCCTGCCCTGTTTCGATTCATGGGCGCGGAACCCATCCAAGTCCCCGACTGGCTTCAGCTTCTACCCCGTCAAACCGGACGGTCAGGTGCGGCGGCTTTGAGAGAACCCCTGCAGCCCCGACAACAGAGGGGCAGAAGACGGCGCCAATCAGCCAGAGGAGGAGCACTACGTGAGTAGGCCCTGGGCCGTACGTTCCCGACACCCCGCTTTGCTAGCCGTACCCCCTCTTTATGCGGGTTCTCCCGCGGCGAGTAGTCCCTCATCTCCCCGTTCACGCTCCCCCGCAGACTCTGAGACGGCCCCATGCCTGACCCCAGCCGCTGTTGCGGCCTCCCCCCCCTGCCCGATACTGTGGCTAAGCTCTGTGCCCGCTCCCCACCCCCTTCCTTTTCTAGTTGTTTGGGGATGACCATGGGGAAAGTTGCCCGCGGACAGGCTGGGATCCCCGACCCTGTTGGATAGTTGCCCCCCGGAACCACTTGGCCAGCGAGAGACCGGCACTTTTGTTGTTTTTTTTTTTTTTTTGCCGCTGCGGCCTACCATGCGACCTCTGAGCCCCGGACTTGATTTAGGGCCCTGGCACTACCTACGTCACCGCCCGGAGTCGGGTGTAAACCACAGACTTGGGACAGCCCTCTGGTGACAACCCCGGGTCGACCCCGAGCGAGGGAGGCCTCAGAAGATAGACGCAGGGGTCCCTGTTGGAGGGGAGGGAGGGGCAGAGCCTTCTGGACCTTAGCTGGGGGATTCTCTACCAGGGAGTCGGAAAACCGCTGCACCTGGGGAACGGACACCAAAAGGTCACGGAATCCCGAGAACTGAATGTGCTGGGTCAGATGATGTTGGACATGAGGGAGAGGGGGGACTATGGTTGTTGCTATCCTGGGGGGGCCTATGGTGGGCGGTGTGGGGGGAGACCTGAGGCTTTAATCCAGCCTTCTGAGGTCACCACTTTAAACGAGTGACCCGCATCACACAGTGCTGCCATAGCCTAACCAAAATACACTACATAGAATGCACTTAATGTGATGCACTTTCCTATTTACTTGCATATACTGTTTTGCCTCCTTGTTGATTTCCATATGTTTTATAATGTTCTAAGATATATATTGAGTAATGCTGTGTTGATTGCACTTTGACGTTTCACCAGTTGTATTTGCCGGAGTTGGGTGGAGAAGGCAGGGAGCTCGCTTCCTGACCCTGTCTAGTCCCCACCTCCCATTAGGACTGCGCTCGATTCCCGGGCCTCCCCGGTGAGAGTTTTTAGCCGTTTTTTTTTTTGTTCGGCTGCCTCTATAGTTCCCTTTTGGCTGCACACCGTAGTGCACGCCCTTTAATACTACCTTTTTCTACACTATCCCCCTCTCCGCCCTACATCTCCCCTTCTAACACATTCCCAACTTCCTCTCCCCCTTTTACTACCCCCTCCACTCGGCCCCCCAGCCGTTACTTCATCGCTCCTCTCCTCTCCCCCCCCGACCCGCGCAGGCATGGAGGCGCTCAAGGTAATCTCCCTGAACTCTAAGGGCCTAAACACGCCTGAGAAGAGACGCATGCTACAGCAAGAAATGCGTCGCATGAAGGCAGACATAGTACTGCTGCAGGAGACTCACTTTAGGACCAGCAACTTACCCCTCCTGAAAAATAGATATTTCCCCATTGCCTACCACTCACAGTACACAGAAGCAAAAGCCAGGGGAGTCTCGGTCATCATCTCTGCCAGAGTCCCGTGGAAGCTACTAGATATCCGGACGGATACTAGTGGTCGCTACCTGTTCTTAAAGGGGCTGATAGGAGATAGGAAAGTGTCCCTTGCAAACTTATATACTCCCAACGTCCACCAGGATGTCTTCCTTAAGAAACAGCTGGAAAAATTCCACAGGTTCGCGGAGGGCCATTTGATAGTAGGGGGTGACCTTAATGTTCCCCTGAACCCGCACGAGGATACGTCCTCCGGGACATCATCAACGACACGAGATCTGCGTAAACGAATAGGCTTGACACTTCACTCCCTGCAACTAGTAGACGCGTGGCGTCTGCTGCACACGGGAGAACGGGACTACACATTCTTTTCCAAACCGCACCAATCCTACTCACGGATTGATTACTTCCTACTACCCCACAGACAGCTCCACGCGATTCAAAACATCTCCATCGGGTCAATCACATGGTCTGACCATGCCCCGATCACATTGACCTACGCCCTGTCCGACCCCATTGGGGATCGGAGGTCAGTATGGAGGCTCAACGAAAGCCTTCTGCAGGACCCTGAGGTCATGGGTGAAGTGACTAGGGAAATAGGCCACTATTTCGCAACTAACTCCACCCCAGAGAGCTCTGCTGGAGTTGTCTGGGAAGCCCACAAAGCAGTGGTCCGAGGGATACTCATGAGACACGGAGCACGCCTGAAGCATGAAAGGCTGGCACAGCTGACAACGCTTCTCAATAAACTACATGACTTAGAGACCGCCCATAAACAGGCCCCTACCAGACAGTTAGGCGCTGACCTTGAAACCGTACGTTCACAAGTGACGGACACCTTGCGCTTCAAGGCCAAGTCAGCACTACAAATATGTAGACAGAAAGCGTACATGTCGGGCGACAAATGTGGCAGGATGCTGGCCAACTCATTGAAATCACAAAGACTTGCGTCCTATATACCCTACATAACCTCGCGTGACGGGAAAAAACACTCTATGCCCCAATCAATTACACAGGAATTCAGGAACTATTATAGCTCCTTGTACAATCTGGATAAGGCCCCAATTACACCCGACGCAGCCGCTGACTATATCACAACATCCCTAATGCCCTCCCTATCAGAGGACGCAAGAAAGGACTTGGAAGCCCCCATTACCATGACAGAACTACAGCAGGCCTTAAAAAGTGCAAAACCGGGTAAGGCGCCGGGCCCCGATGGACTAACCATCGCTTACTACCGGACCCTGCTGCCTTCCTTGGGCCATCACATGATGAAATTATTTAATGAAATAGGCTCAGGAGAGTCATTCCACGCCACCACACTCCAGGCCCAAATCTCTGTGATTCCCAAGGAGGGCAAGGACCCGTCCCTTTGCGGGAGCTACCGCCCGATCTCTCTTTTGAACACAGACTTGAAGTTGTTCACTAAGATACTGGCGAGTAGGTTACAACACCTCCCACACCTGATACATTTGGACCAGGTGGGGTTCGTGCCTTCCAGGGAAGCCCGAGACAACACTACGAAGGTCCTTAACTTGCTGCACGTGGTGAATAATAGAGGAACGCCCTCTCTATTTTTGGGGACTGACGCCGAGAAGGCGTTTGACCGCGTGGATTGGCAATTTATGCGGTCAACGCTGTACTATGTAGGGGCTGGGGAGAGAATACAGAACTGGGTCTCGGTCATCTACAGGAACCCAACAGCGACGGTGAGGGCCAATGGGGTGACTTCCGAACCATTCAACATCAACAACGGGACGAGACAAGGGTGCCCGCTATCCCCCCTGCTATTCGCACTCACATTAGAACCCTTTCTATGCCATGTACGCCTGAATCCGGACATCGCGGGTATACGAATTAAAGACGCTCAGTACAAAGTCTCCGCATACGCGGATGACTTGTTGTTCACCCTCACTAAACCTGACATTTCCCTCCCAAACCTAATGAAAGAATTTGAAACCTACGGCCGCCTATCTAACCTAAAAATAAATCTAACCAAGTCTGAAGCCATGGGGGTAGGGATCCCGCAGGGATCGCTGTCACACCTTAAAGACAACTTTCACTTTAGCTGGACAGCAGTAGCGCTGAAATACCTGGGAACATTCATTCCACCCTCCCTCCCCTAGGTGTACAGGCTAAACTTCCCCCCCCTCCTGAGGGGAGTCCAAAAGCTACTTCAACAATGGTCGGGTGGCCTTCACTCCTGGGTGGGACGGTGCAATGTACTCAAAATGACCGTGCTACCCAAGTTCTTATACCTGCTACAAGCACTCCCGATTTTTATACCGGGGAGCTACTTTAAACAAATACACGCGGCATTCACTCACTACTTGTGGGCGGGAAGGAAGCCACGCATACAGAGAAAAATACTCTCCCTGCCGAAAATCCATGGTGGGCTGGCACTCCCGGACGTAAGGACATACTACCAAGCCACACGGCTGGTGCGTCTCCTGGACTGGTGCCGACACGAGAGCTCCAAACTATGGGTCCAGGTGGAACAGGAACAATCCGTGATACCGCTACGCAGAGCCCCTTGGTGCATGGCAGACCTGCCCTCACAACTCACTAAACACCCGTTGATAGGGCATACGACTAGTACATGTGCACGTCTCTTCACACAATTCTCCCTATCCAGCCAAAACTCTCCTCTGCGCCCGGTGATCGGACATCCCAAGTTTGATCCGGGTCTTCGAGACTGTATATTTCTAGACCTTAGCAGAACCGGACTCTTCCAGGCGTCACACTTCAGCGATCGGGGAAAATGGAAGACGGCGGTGGAGCTCGCAGACCCCGTCGGGCAGTTTAAACTTGACTTTCTAAGAGCGAACCAACTGAACCATTTCTTAGGCAGCCTTACCTCCCCTCGCGAAGACTCACAGACCACCCAAACGGTCCTAGAAGACCTTTGCACTGAGACTGGACCGCTCCCACACGCTCTGTCTTTGCTATACTCCTTGCTAAACACCCCCCCTGATGGCTACCAGGTCCCAGCCCTCGCTAAGTGGGAAAGAGACCTAAATGTTCAATTCTCACCTCCCAAAAAACAAAACATACTCAGATTCACCCACAAATCCTCCATCTGCTCCAGAACACAGGAGACGAATTATAAGATCCTCATGCGATGGTATAAGACCCCAGATCTACTGAGTAAAATTTTCCCAACCTCTGACCCCACTTGTTGGAGATGCAAACAAGACAGGGGTACCATCCTTCATGTCTTCTGGTCCTGTCCACGGATTAGGGAGTTCTGGGAAGGGGTGCGCCGCATAATCCAGAAATTTACAGAGAGCACGGTGCCGGATGACCCGGCTTACTTCTTGCTCCATGCGACGGACATGCCGGCCGGAGCATATAAAAAATCGATTATTCGCCATCTCCTGGATGCGGCAAGGGCGTGCGTACCCCTCCACTGGAAATCCACTCATCCGCCAACGATGGCGCTTTGGCTTAAGAAGGTGGACGAGATCAGTTACATGGAGGACCTGGTCCTTACTGGCCAACAAAGACAGGAAGCTTACACCAAGACCTGGCAGATTTGGAATGTATTTAAATATTCGGAGGAAGGACAGTCCCTCAGAGGGACGGTCTGACCTCGGTCAAACTAGAAACACTGATAAAACATCGAACCTCGGGCACTCACGAGATAACTAACGCCCGTGAAGGGCGCCTTGGGATGCCCATGCCTGCGCGGCATCTCCCCCTCCCTCCCCCCCCATCCCCTCTAACTCTCTCTCTCTTTCCCCCTCTACACCTACTAGGTACCTACCCCACTCTCTTGATGAAAAAGCGGAAAATGGAGGAGGGAGTCGGCTCCCCTGGGCCCTGATTCTTGCTCCACATTCATAGATGTGTAGTCACATCCACTGGACAGTGAAAGACAGCAGAGACCTGAAGGGCTTAGCCCGAATGGAATATAGGAGACCCGTAACGGCCCTCAGGTTTAGGCCCCTGTTCCCTTGTTGGAGGACGGGAGCCCGACAGAGGCCATTTGCTGATGAACACCAAATACGACACTTGGCAGGCATGTCCCCCTGTTGTCAACCTCTGTTTATGTACATGTTCATATCTATATAGTGATATTGTTGACTCTGCTGGAATGTATGGATATGCTGTGGACCGGCCTGAGCCGACCCTTCTGCTTCTTCACAAATAAAAAATTTTGAAAAAAAGAAAAATGCCTCTCATGCAGTCGGCTTACTGCATTTGGTTGGGGATGGTGAGGTACAGTACCGCCTGGATACAGGAGTTCTGTGATGATATCCTTCTGGAATTGAAGGAAGGATCCATTCTGTCCTGAAGCTCTGTATAAGACATGAGCATTCAGTAGAGCCAATTGAAATAAATGTAGAGACACTTTTTTGTACCAGCGTCTCGTCTTGCGGGCAATATGATACAGCGCCATCAACTGGTCATTGAGGTCCACCCCTCCCATATTTTGGTTATATTCGTGGACACAGAGGGGTTTCTCCACAACACCAGTCGCCGTACGAATTTGTACTGTCGTGTCTGCGTGAAGGGTGGTAAGAACGAAAACATTCCTATTGTCCCACCACTTCACAGCGAGCACATTTTTACATCTGATGCAGGCTCTCGCCCCCAGCCTTAGATGAGAATCTACAAGCCTCTGGGGAAAGCCCCGGCGATTAGGTCGCACGGTGCCACATGCTCCAATCTGACGATCAAACAAGTGACTAAAAAGTGGCACGCTGCTGTAAAAATTGTCCACATACAAGTGGTACCCCTTTCCGAATAAGGGTGACACCAAGTCCCAAACGATCTTGCCAGCGCTCCCCATGTAATCTGGGCATCCTTCCGGCTCTACCTGACTATCTTTGCCCTCGTAAACCCTAAAGCTCCATGTGTAGCCTGTGGCCCTGTCACAGAGCTTATATAGCTTGACCCCGTATCTGGCACGCTTGTTGGGAATGTACTGCTTGAAAGACAAGCGGCCAGCAAATTTAACCAGGGACTCATCAACGCATACAACCTGCTGGGGATTAAACAAGGCTGCAAAATGTTCGTTGAAATGGTTTACGAGGGGCCGAATTTTGTAGAGCCGGTCAAATTCAGGGTCTCCACGTGGACGACAAAGTGCATTGTCACTGAAATGCAGGAACCGCAGGATCGCCTCGTATCATTTACTGGCCATATGAGCAGAGAACACGGGCATACGGTCAATTGGATGTGTGGACCAATACATCCGCAATTCCAGAAATGGGTGTATGCCCATGTTGAGGGTAAGGCCCAGAAAGGTCTTAAATTCGGAAACCTCAATAGGTTTCCATTCTTTGGCAAGGAGAGACTGGGGATTAGCGGCGATGTAGTTACCAGCATATAAATTACTCTGGTCCACAATAGATCTATAGAGATCTTCCGTGAAATACAGCGAATAAAAATCAAGTGCCATAAAATTCGCTGTATCCACCTGAATACCGGGTTGG
The DNA here is from genome assembly GCF_905171775.1 of Rana temporaria. Classification (NCBI taxonomy): domain Eukaryota; kingdom Metazoa; phylum Chordata; class Amphibia; order Anura; family Ranidae; genus Rana; species Rana temporaria. The sequence continues at coordinate 300,252,135 of NC_053491.1, forward strand.
CCAGTGAATGGGGGAAGTGCTGGTGCTGCAGAAGTGGTGGGGACCCAATCAGGATAGGCGAATTCTGCAGGAAGGGCACTATGGGCACGACGGGCCTGTCTTTGTCTTCTTCTTGGTGGCAGCGGGACACTAAACACAGGAAGAGGCGGGGGGGTGCTGGCATTGGCTGAGAGCGATCGCAAGGGGGCGGCTGAAAATGAACAGCCACCCCCTCATCCCGGATCGCTTCTACAGCTTACCGACCCGCGGCATGTACCGGGGGGGTCCCGATCGGACCCCCGACCCGCGTCAAGCGGAGCACGTACAGGTATGTTGATGTGCCTGTCCGTGCCATTCTGCTGACGTAAATGTACATGAGTAGGTCGGCAAGTGGTTAATTTACCTTCAAATGATTTAACGTTTGAAAGCAGTGAGCTGAGAAGCTGGTTGGGGCCCTGCAGCTTGACGTTCAACTCTGAGAGGTACTTGGTAATGTCCACCATGAATGCTAAATCACACAGCCACTTGCTATCGGTGAGTTCCATGACAGGTTTTCCCTTCATCTCCATGAACTGCTTGACTTCATTCTGCAGTTCGTAAAACCTCCTGAGCATGTTCCCGCGACTCAGCCACCGCTAGGGTTGCCACCTCATCCCTTTAAAAAGGAACACATATTAATTACACAGGTTCTGTGGCTAATTAAGGTGGTAATTAGACTCATTTGGTGCCTTACTAGTGTTGCTCACGAATATTCGTATTGCGAATATTCGGCTCGAATATGGCATATTCGAGTATTCGCGATATATTTCGAATTTCGCGGTGAATATTCGCAATTCCGAATATTCGCATTTTTTCAATTTTATTTTTAAAACCGATCACATCCTATCGACGTCTAAAAGCATTGCTGGTATGATTAGAGACCCTGGGCCGAGTAGCTAAGCTGAGGCGATCCTTTTATGTTGCCGAATTGAAAAAAAAAAATTGCGAATTTTCGCTAATGCGAATGCGAAAATGATTGCGAATTTTCGATAACTGTGGTAGGAGAACTCTGATTGTCTCTGATGCAAAAGGGGGGGGGCTTTGTGTATGTTTCTGTTATGAATATTTGTATGTTTGATATTATTTTTTTTTGTAAGAAGGAAAAAATTGCGCATACCTTAAAAAAAGGGGAGAATACAGCAGCAACTCAAAAATGTTATACAACATAAATTAATACAAGACAGAAAATGGAGTCGCTCTACAAGAATAAAAAATATGTCTAGTGACAAGACATGTGGGCAAATTATAAAATAAGCAAGCGCAAATAACTTGTGAAATACACAGTGAAACAAATATATAAAGAAATATAGTCCCAATAATAGAAAAATAATCTTTAATAAAAATGTCTTTGATATGTGAAGTGAAAAAAAGTCCAAAGCATGCAGCATGAACGTGTTCAATCTTCAAGGTGTTTGATTGACAAACGGCTGTGACAGATGGATAGAGTAAAGAATCACCACCAATGCAAAACACTTTTTGTTTTCTATTGTAAAATATCAAGAATATTCTGAGCCAATCAGAGTGCTCCTTCCGCATTTGCCGAATATTCGCAATTATTTTGTATTGTAAAATATCAAGAATATTCTGAGCCAATCAGAGTGCTCCTTCCGCATTTGCCGAATATTCTCAATTATTTTGTATTGTAAAATATCAAGAATATTCTGAGCCAATCAGAGTGCTCCTACAGCATTTGTCGAAATTGCGCAGTAAATATCGCATTCGCATTTTGCGAAATTTCGAAAAAATATCAAGAATATTCTGAGCCAATCAGCATGCTCCTACCGCAGTTATCAAAAATTCGCAATTATTTTCGCATTCGCAATAGCGAAAATTCGCAATCATTTCATTTCGATAAAATATCACGAATATTCGAATTTAGCGAATATATCTCGAATATTCGACTATATATTCGAGATATATCGCGAAATCGAATATGGCGTATTCTGCTCAACACTATGCCTTACCTGCATTAAATTAACCTCAGAACCTGTGTAATTCATATGTGTTCCTTTTTAAAGGGATGAGGTGGCAACTCTAGCCACCGCACTTCACAGTGATAAACAAGATCACAATACTCAGAGTCAAGATCACTTAGTAACTCCTTAAACTGGCGGCTGTTAAGCCCTCTGGTTTTGATAAAATGTATGCATGACACTACAGTTGACATCACATTGTGGAATCGCAACGATTGTGCACAGAGACTTTCTTGGTGTATGATGCAGTGGCATATAATTAAATCATATGGATCAAGATTGAGACGACTCAGTTCTTTCTTGACAAAGGCAACTAACCCTTTTTGTGAGCCAACCATGGCTGGAGCTCCATCTGTAGTAAGGCCACTTAACTTTTCAAAAGTTAGCTCAAGTTTTTTCATTGATAAAACAAGTCTCTCAAACAAGTCCTCACCTCTTTGAGGCCCCGTACACACGACAGAGTTTCTCGGCAGAATTCACAGAGAAACTCGGTCAAAACCCGGATTCTGCCGAGAAACTCTGTCGTCTGTACACTTTTGGCTCGATGGAGCCGCCGAGGAACTCGTCGAGAAAATAGAGAACATGTTCTCTATTTTCTCGTTGTTCTATGGGAGAAGGCGGCCCGCCGAGCTCCTCGGCGGCTTCATCCCAGAACTCGACGAGGAACTCGACGTGTTTGGCACGTCGAGTTCCTCGGCCGTGTGTACGGGGCCGTAGTGTCATGCATATCTTCCAGTGAAAGCAGTTCCTCTCGTATGTCAAACTCTGCAGTTATCCCACGAACAAAAACAGCCAGTTGAGCAGTATTTGTTATGTCCGTTGTCTTGTCACAAGCCAGAGAGAAAAATTGGAAATCTCCTGCAGAATCCTTCAATGTTTTTTCAATATCTTGTGCTAAGTCAGTAATCCGTTCTGAGACTGTTCTCCGAGACAAACTAACACTCTGAAACAATTTTACTTTGTCTGGCGCTAACAACTCCACAGCAGCAACCATGCACTCTTTCACAAACTCTCCCTCTACATGAGGCCTGAGCTTCTTTGCGATTAGCTCACTCACTACATAACTCGTCTGAATAACGTTGTCTCTGTCATAACGAGGTCTAGTGAAAGTGGCTTGTTGTGATTCCAAACTCCGCTGAAGAGCATTGATTTTATCCAGGCGCAATTGGCCTCCCAATTTGCTGAATTTAGCATGTTTTGAGCTGTAATGACGCTCCAGATTCACTTTTTTCATTACTGCTAATGCATCGCCACAAACTAGGCACACAGGTTTGCCTTTGACTTCAACAAAAAAATAATCATTTGTCCATTTCTCTTGGAAAACTCGACACTCTGCATCAATTTTTCTTTTCTTTGTAGTTGCCATTTATATGATCGCACACCACTTTTTATAGTTTTAATAACTAACTATCCAGTGTGTGTTAACACTTTCGCCTCCCTGGCACTGACTATCCTCTGAGTTGGTCCTGACTGGGAATGCAAAGCAGTCCTGGAAAAAAATGCATGCCAGACGTATAAGTTTTTGTGTCATGGTAGATACAAAAACACAATCCCCACAATGCGATTCCCCCAATCCCCAAAACACAATCTGCTGTGACTCACACTGTCAGAAGTAGGGCTCCTTCTGACAGCTCCGCAGATCATGGGCGTCCGCTGAAATTTTTTTCAGGGGGGGCGCTTCGGCAGCAGCGATACACAGTCGCATTTAACCCTTTCTTCGGCCGCTAGCGGGGATTAAACGTGCCCCCCCCTTGCATCACTGGACCCCTTTACATTACACAGCACCCTGCATCACTGGACCCCTTTACATTACACAGCACCCTGCATCACTGGACCCCTTTACATTACACAGCACCCTGCATCACTGGACCCCTTTACATTACACAGCACCCTGCATCACTGGACCCCTTTACATTACACAGCACCCTGCATCACTGGACCCCTTTACATTACACAGCACCCTGCACCTATGGACCCCTTTACATTACACAGCACCCTGCATCACTGGACCCCTTTACATTACACAGCACCCTGCATCACTGTACCCCTTTACATTACACAGCACCCTGCATCACTGGACCCCTTTACATTACACAGCACCTTGCACCTCTGGACCCCTTTACATTACACAGCACCCTGCATCACTGGACCCCTTTACATTACACAGCACCCTGCATCACTGGACCCCTTTACATTACACAGCATCCTGCATCACTGGACCCCTTTACATTACACAGAACCCTGCATAACTGGACCCCTTTATATTACACAGCACCCTGCATCACTGGACCCCTTTATATTACACAGCACCCTGCATCACTGGACCCCTTTACATTACACAGCACCCTGTACCTCTGGACCCTTTACATTACACAGCACCCTGCATAACTGGACCCTTTACACTACACAGCACCCTGCATCACTGGGCCCCTTTACATTACACAGCACCCTGCACTGTGCAGGACATTAATACATGAGTTACCATGACCATTGACCAGTGCAGGACATTTACCTAGGGTTGCCACCTGTACGCGATTGACCCGGACAGTACGGGGTTTGAATCATGTGTCCGGGTCTCCTTCCGCTTTCAACCCGGACACATGATTCAAACTGTACTGTGGCTTAGCTGGTGGAGGAACACTATAGTAGTTAAAGTTGGTAGGGGAAAGTTCTTATCCTTATACAGCAGTTCGGACAATTTAATCTGAGCCCCAATGTCCTCTTCTATACAGATACACTGAGTACTGTAATTGCCGGGATCAGCAGCACAAGGATTACTCTGCAGGGACTATTTAATGGTTTTCGGGCTCAGGCAGAGTAATCCTTGTGCAGAGGTTCTCGGCAATTACATTACTCAGCCAGGGTATCTGTATAGAAGAGGACGTGGGGAGATTAGATTGTCGGGACTCAGAACTGCTGAATAAAGAGAAGAACTTGCCCCTAATGACATTGCGATTTTTTTTTAATATGCAGCATGGGGGGAGGGGGTAAATGTCCTGCACTGGTCATGGTAACTCACAGTGCAGGACATTAATACATGAGTTACTATGACCAGTGCAACTGTGTAGGTAGGACATTTACCCCCCTCCCCCCGCCGCCATGCTGAATATTAAAAAAATCACAGACCGTCATCACAGTTAACCACTTGCTTACTGGGCACATAAACCCCCTTCGTTCCCAGGCGAAATCTCAGCGTCCGGCACTGCGTCGTTTTAACTGACAATTGCGCGGTCGTGCGACGTGGCTCCCAAACAAAATTGGCGTCCTTTTTTTCCCACAAATAGAGCTTTCTTTTGGTGGTATTTGATCACCTCTGCGGTTTTTATTTTTTGCGCTATAAACAAAAAAAGAGCGACAATTTAAAAAAAAAATATATTTTTTTTTACTTGTTGCTATAATAAATATCCCAATTTTTTTTTTTAAAAACTATTTTTTTTCTCAGTTAAGGCCGATACGGATTTTTCGACGTATTTTTGTAAAAAAAAAAAAAAAAATCGCAATAAGCGACTGGTTTGCGCAAAAGTTATAGCGCCTACAAAATGGGGAACAGAATTATGATTTTTTTTATTATTTTTTTTTTTACTAGTAATGGCGGCGATCTGCGATTTTTATTGGGACTGGGATATTGCGGCGGACGTATCGGACACTTTTGACACAAATTTGGCGCCATTCACATTTATACAGCGATCAGTGCTATAAAAATGCACGAATTACTGTATAAATGTGACTGGCAGTGAAGGGGTTAACACTAGGGGGTGAGGAAGGGGTTAACTGTGTAGCCTGGGTGTGTTCTAACTGTGTGGGGGGAGGGGGGTGACTGGGGGAGGTGACCGATGCTGTGTCTCTATGTACAAGAGACACAGATCGGTCTCCTCTCTCCCTGACAGGACGTGGAGCTCTGTGTTTACACACAGAGCTCCACGTCCCTGCTGTCACCTGCCGTGTCACCGACAATCGCGTGTACCCGGCGGACATCGCGGCCGCCAGGTACACGCATCGGGTCTTCGGCGATGCGCCGGGACAGTTTTTACCCGCCGCGCGCCACTGGGTGGTAATGCACATAAAAGGCCGTGTTTAAACGGCCACTTGGCACTTGAGAGCCGCGCTGCGGACGTATTTTGTCTATAGTGCGGATCTCAAGTGGTTAATAAACTTCAGACTGCATACAGAATTGATGCAATTTGAAAATTATTAAATGTAAATATGATGAATATGATCTTTTTAATATGCAGAATGTCCTGTACTGTCCTGCACTGGTCATGGTTGTTAGGTTCGGTTCTGGTTCTGTTGCCTAGGCTGGACCTTGGACAGTTGGATATTTTAACCCCCACACCGGTCGGTCAATTTATAACACAGACACGATATATGCTGTATTAGAGATTGCAAATTGTCTATATTGTTCAGAGTATTTTATACAGATTCAGATGTTCCTCTTTTAACAAGTTTCAGTCTTACAGATTTCAGAGGATTTTAAGGAACAATTGTTAAACTTTAAAGACAGAAGAACACGTTACTTGCATACAGAATGCCTGCTCCGGAACTAGCCATCTAGCACATATTCTATTTATGAAAACCGCAAAACTTAAATGTTAGAATAAAAGCAAAAATCAAAAAGTACATATTGAAATGTCTCTACAGAGACCTGTTATATAAAATGGAATCCTAGATCTAAAATGGAGTAGATAATGTCAGACATATAATATTCCATTATTTCACATTCCTTACATCCCTCCTCTGATCCCAAAGAATGTTTACTTTCTTGGGATCACTCACTATACCAAATTTGGTTCGCCATCTAAATGGTATGAATCTTTTCCTTACTATGACTAATTTTGGGTCTTGGCCTTTTCCTATCTTATGTATCAACCTGGGGTGAAGTAGCAAACCACAAAAGCGGTCACCACAAACAGTATAAGTAATAGTCCACAATATTTCCCTTCTTGTATCGTTCTATTGTACACCTGATTGGCAGTTAAGTGCTGGTTTTCCCGGACCCTTGCTCTATGGAGGGAGCCATCAGGGTCTCTAGCTTTGCGTCCTCCTTGTTCTTGAGCCCTCGCTCCAAGAGGGGAGCCATCGGGGCTTCTGGGGTCTTTATCTTCAAGGGACCTTTTCCACCATATATGGACCTTGGTAAATGGGGCCTGTCTTTCTCCTCACGGCCAATTGCTTAACCAATACCTCATCTCAGGTATAAAGGGGTGAGTTGGATCTGTGGAAAGAGGAGAAAGGGTGACAGCAACTCCTTCTTGGGTATGTTGGATAGTACTCACCAGATGTTTCATCCAAGTCTCCTGTTGAGAAAACAAATCATTATCCTTTCCTACACTATTCTCAGCTGGAGGATGTCCCATGAGTATCTCAAAAGGGGAATACCCTCTAGAATTAGGAGTGACCCTTATCTGGTAAAGTACACCTGGAAGATAATGTTTCTATTCATTCGTTCCACAATTACCAAAAGATATTTTACATTTCCTTTCTGTTTTGGCATATGTGTAAAGTCTATTTGTAAGTCTGTAAGAGGTCCTAATGGAGGGGGCAAATCATGTGCAGGGATAGTATCCGCTGCTTGTTTGGTTACTTTGTCAGCAAGTGCATTGCCAAGTGCTTCCGTGGTCCTACTCGTAGTATGAGCTTTCACTTTAATCACTGCAATTGCTTTAGGCAGGTGTATGGCATCTAGTAATGTTTCAATAAGGGTTTGCAAACAGCTGACAGGCACGTATTAAAGCAGTAAGTTCAGCCTCTTGCGCAGATTTTGCGACTAAGGGTTTTGATTCATGAATAATGTCAGGAAGTTGGACAACTGCATAACCAGTACGGTAGGTTTTATCATCGGGACGTGTACAGCTACCGTCCACATATATGTCAATGCCCCCTTCTAGGGGTTTCTCCTTTAAATCAGCTCTTGGGGAGGTTGTTTGGGAAATTAGGTCTTCGCAATTATGCTCGGGCACTGGCTCTGATTCAGGCATTAGTTTTAATGAGGGAGTGCAGAAACCGTACTATAGGAGTAGTGGATGGACAAGTTTTCATCTCTAAATTTTGTGTGTTTAAGAGAATTATCTCGTACCCACTTAACCTTTGAGCTGTCATATGTTGCGTGTTCATGTTTTGCATCAGTTGTGTGACACTGTGAGTTGTGAAAAGGGTCATGGGTGATGCCAGAACAAGTTTCTCTGCCGCCTGTACTGCTAAGGCACAGGCGGCCAGTGCTTGAAGACAAGCGGGCATACCCTGAACCTGAACAGGTAGTTTTTTTGAAATATACGTTACAGGTCTTTGCTTACCACCATGCTCCTGAGTCAGAACAGCAGCCATGGTATTCCCCACAACGAGACAATACAGTGAAAAAGGCCTACTATGTTGTATCAGCCCCAAAGCGGGTGCATTACAAAGTGAACGCACCAGTGTGTCATAGGCAGTGACCATCTCATGGGTCCAGTTAATTTGTTTGGGGGCTGTGGCGAGTGTAGCCTTCCTAAGGACTGAGTCATGAAATGAACAGTCTGGAATCCATTGCCTACAGTACACTATTGAGCCTAGGAAAGACAGCAGTGAGCGCTTGTCGCTCGGTCTGCTCAGTGCCGATATGGCCTCTACTCTGGCAGGGGATACCAGCCTGGCACCTTCCGAGATGACCGCTCCCAAGTATTCCACCCGAGACGAGCACCACTGCACCTTCTTGAAAGACGCTAAGTGACCCTTGTCAGCGAGGTGGTCTAACAGATGCACAGAGTCATTACTACAGCCAGTTTCCGTCCCATTTCCTATTAGAAGATCGTCCACGTATTGGATCAGAACTGAACCATGTTCAGGCACCCAGTCAGTCAGGGATTGATTTAACACCATGCTGAAGGCGGCCGGACTGTCCACAAAACCCTGCAGTAACCTGGTCCATGTCAGTCGGTCGCGTTTCCATGAAAAACTAAAGAGGGGCTGACTAGCAGCATCAACGGGCACACTAAAAAATACATTGGCAAGGTCTATCACCGTATACCATTTATGTTCTGGTGTCAGAGGAGCAAAGATGGTGCTAATATCTGCAACAAGGGGAGGTAGAGGTGTAATGCATTTGTACAAGGGTCTTAAATCTTGTACCAAGCGCCATGTTCCGTTTGCCTTTCTTACGGGGTTAATGGGTGTGTTCCAAGGACTGATGACTGGAGTCAGTATGCCCTTTTGTAAAAATAATTCCATCTGTGGGTCTATACCATTCAACTTCTCCTCAGACAGGGGATATTGTTTCTGAAAAATGGGGAGACATCCCTGTCTGATTGTCGGCCGGTAGGGTGTGCAATTTAGGAAACCCACAGAATCTTTGGACTCTGCCCATATTTTATGCTGACCTATTGGTGGGGGTAGAGCCACAAAGAAAGATCTGATGTCCACCCGTTTCTGCACTGACACATCACAGTCTGGTGATTTAACTGACACGGTGCCATTGGGCTCAAAAATTATTTTGATCCGTAATTTGGACAGTAAGTCTCTACCAGCTAGAGAGACTGGGCAAGTAAGTAACAGAGCAAAACTGCATTTACATAGAAACTTGCCATCCTGGTTACATATTTCTAAGTCTGATGTTATGTCATGTGGTGTTGGTATCCCATTAATTCCCTGTGTCAACCGGAACGGAGGTGTCTTCCCCCTCTACAACAAGGTTTCAAGTAGGTAAAGCCTGCCAAATGCCAGAACAAGAGCAAAGAACTAAGGACGGGACTGAGATTGTGCCTGTTGGTTCCACTGTGGGTACTGGGCTATCTGTCTATTGTCATTCCAGTTAGGGTTTTGACCTCTATAAGCTCCCCTGTTTCCCTTTTTACCTCAATGACTTTGTCTCCCTTGTGGGCAGTTAGCCCTCCAGTGGCCAAAGCCACCACAATGGAAACATGCTTGATCATTTTGTGGGCCCTGGCGAGGGCATGGCACAGAGCGTGGAGGATACTGATTATCACTAGGATACTGATTCTGTTGTTGGTAGGGCATTTGTGCCGCCAACAGGGGTGTTTCCTCCAGCATGGGCTCTCCCGTTAAAGCTGGGAACAATCATCCTTTTGCCTCAAAAAGACCTGTTAAAGTCTATGGGACTCGAACATTTGAAATCTAAAGTGCTAATATTTCCTCCTCATCCCTCCTAAGTTTTTTCCTAAGATTACTCATTTCCCGGGCTTGCTCATCAAGAGTTTGTTTATGCTCACTCATTTGTTCACGTTTTAATCTTATTTCTCTATGCTGTTCTTGGATGCGTCTCGATTCTTCTATCTCCTCTAAGTCCCTTTGCAACTCCCCAAGCTCTCTTAGTGTATCCGCTATTGTCTGGGCTTCTCTTATTTTCCTGTCTTCTTCAAATGCCCTCTTATCTGCCTCCTCTTTGGCTCTACCTTCCCATTGCCACCTTTGCTGGTCAGTTGCAGAGCCATAGGCCATGATTGCAACTTGAGGATTTGAAAGAACGGGGTATAATTTTCTGCGAGGAGCTTCCTCTTTAACAAAAACATAGGATGGTGGAGTTGGCGCGGTTTTAACTGGGGGTGGGCGCCTGGTATAAGGTGGAGGAACCTCCCTAGGAAGGGCAGTACCTTGTTCCAACTCCGCATATTTCTTTTCATATTTTTCCACTAAAGGCCTCCACTTCTTACAACATTTTTTTTATATACTCCGTATCCCAATCTCCTGGTGGATATATGTTCTTTCCTATTCCACACATCTTATCTACCTCATACCCTATTCACAGGACCCACTGGACTGTATCCTGACATATGCAATTGATGGCTTCGTTTCATTATCAAATCCCAAAAAGGATCACAATATACAATTGGTATTTCATTCTTAACAAACTCTATAGGGGAGGGTTGCTTCAGCTCACCTTCTGAACACTCCCTCCCAAATTTATTACCCATGTCGGTACTCTGTATTTCAAGTCCTCCTTAAAATATTTGGGACACTGGTAAAGAAAAGGGACAGACAACTAAAGTTTGTCCTGTCCTTTGCACAATCTCCTTCACTTCGTCCGGGGACAGGCCTTCTCTAAGACCTTCCTGTGGGGTGAACGGTATCTGATTGTATATATATTTACTCGGTGCACTCTAGTGCAGGGGGACTGTTTTTTTTTTGGGACTAAACGGGTAAAATCTCCTGTTGCCTAGTTGGGTTGGACTTCTATGTCCTCCCGGCCATACAGAGATTAGGGATAACTTTGACCCGTCTGCCAAGAAAGTTAAACCTGTTTTGAACTCACTACAGGAGGTCTTTGGCACAGAGTATGACATGCAATCACTTGTCACAAAAACAACAACCATCAATCTTATATTATACAATACATTGTGTTCTATATCAATCAAAAGGTTGTAACAGATTAAATCACATCAATTTCAGACAATACAAAACAAGAAATTAGCTCTTTTGTACTTGGGGCTCCACTCTGTCCGTCCTTCTTCAGGGAGCAATCTGCTGCTACCCTGAAATATTCTTAGTTTATAGTCAGACACTCCGTCGGACTCTCCCTATCCTTTATAACCGCAACCTCTGCAATACGCACAACAGAATTTTAAAACTAAAAATTAAAATTATCCGAGGTTCTACTGAGCCAGGCAAAGAACACAAAAACACCCAAATGTAAAATTCGAGAATAAGTGTGGCCTTACCTGGTCAATCAGTACCTCGCTTCCTGGTACCAGTTCTGTTAGGTTCGGTTCTGGTTCTGTTGCCTAGGCTGGACCTTGGACAGTTGGATATTTTAACCCCCACACCGGTCGGCCAATTTATAACACAGACACGATATATGCTGTATTAGAGATTGCAAATTGTCTATATTGTTCAGAGTATTTTATACAGATTCAGATGTTCCTCTTTTTTTTTTTTTTCCATAAAAGATTTTTATTTAAGCAAAAACATACCATGAGATACGTAGCCAGATAATTATCACAAAACAGAAATTAAGAAGACAGCATAATACACAACACCACAAAAAGGCATCAATCAACGTGTTTAGACCATATATGAGGCACAGAGGGCTAAATAAGCGGAGAAGGGCGGACAATCTTCCCCTCCCCCACAACCCCCACGTCAAACGAAAGAGGGGGAGGTGATGTAAGGCCTCACTTTCGGTCAGTAATTAAAGTGTGTCGTATCATGGAGATGAAAGGAGCAAGTGTCTATGTAAAGAAAAAGAAAAGGACGGCAAGGAGGGGACGGGGGGGGAAGGAAAGGAGAGAAAGGAGAGAAGCGAAAAGGGGGCGACGAAAGCCAAGGCAAAAGTGTAGAAGGGAAAGAACAGGAATAAAGGGAGAAGGAGGAGTGGGTCCGCACCTGCCCCCCCCCCCATCATCTGGGGGGGGGGACACCCCTCATCACCGCCGACTCAGGAAACATATTGTCGGTAGCGGTCAGTGGTAACAAAGTGGTTCCAGCAGGCCCAAGTAAAGGAGAATTTCTGCACTCTATCCTGGGAGATGTGAATCAGCTCCTCCATTTCTTTTATCAGAGAGATAATTCTCTTATCGTTGGGACGTCCGTGGAGCGCCAATGACTGGGGATGCAAACCCTGGCAGCATTGACCATGTGCATGGCCAGGGACCTGAAATATTCTCTTTTGGGGATCGAGGAGTGATGCAAGAGGAATTGAGAGGGAGTGTAATCCAGGGTGTATGTAGTAACATGTGAGATGAGGTCGTGAACCTCCCTCCAGAAAGGCTGGAGGGCGCCACAATCCCACCACACATGGAGCATGGTCCCCACTCCCGCACCACATCTCCAGCAAGTGTCAGGGATATCAGGGGAGAATTTATGAAGGCGCGACGGGGTCCTATACCACTTGGTGATCACTTTGTAGCCGTTCTCTTGAACCGCCACGTTCGCAGAGCCTTTATGGGCAAATTCATAAATAGTGTGCCAGTCTTCCGTTGACAGTGAGGTTTGAAGGTCCTTATTCCACGCGAGCTGTGGCGGGGATGGCGTTTGCGACTGGCCTTCCATTAAGAGAGTATATAGAATAGAGATCAGGTGTCTTTGCGGCATTTTGCGGTAGCACAGAGACTCGAAGGGCGTAAGTTGTCGCGTCCAGAGTGATCGGTCTGCCACGGATGCGAGGAAGTGTTGAATCTGTCTGTAAGTCCAGAACGGGAAGGAAGATGTCTTAGAGCTAGCTTTCACGGCTTCAAATGACAAAGGCTTCCCAGCTGAAAAAAGTTGAAGGGCTAGTACGTCCTCAAAGGGCCATTCCTGGCTCAGAAAGTCTTTCGACATGCCAGGAGGAAAGTCTGTGTTCCCCCTCAGGGACGTCAGGGGGTTCGGTTGGGAAGACGGGGGCCCCAACGTTGAGGCTTTCTTAAAAACCAAAAGTGAGGGATAAATGAATGGGTGAGTCCGCACGGATTGGGGCCAATTCCTGGGTGGCAGCCAGGGGAGTAAGTGCAGGGGGCTTGGCGAGGAGCTCCTTCTCAACAGGCTCTCTCAGCCTGTTGAGAAGGGGTTCTAAAGTAAGAATATATATCAGAGGCGACAGAGGACACCCCTGTCGCGTCCCGTTGCTAATGGGAAAGACGTTCGACAGGTGGCCATTGACTTTAACCGCAGCCGAGGGGCTCGCGTACAGGGCCAGGATGTGCGACAAAAAACGGGGCCCCAGGCCCAAAGCTACTAGTACCTCCTGCATATAGTCCCAGGCCACTCTGTCGAACGCCTTTTCAGCATCGAGAGAAAGAAAAAATCCTTGGGTCTTTGAGGACGTGAGCCAGTGGTGCAAATTCAGAGTACGGATGGTGTTGTCCCTGGCTTCACGTCCAGGGACAAACCCCACCTGATCCAATGAGACAATCCCCGGGACTAATGGCGCAATCCTATTCGCAAGGATTTTCGCGTATATTTTAATGTCCACATTTAGGAGCGAGATCGGACGGTAGCTGGTCACCGCAGAAGGATCCTTGCCCTCCTTCGGGATCACCGTTATGTGAGCTGTCAGCATGCCGCCGGGTTTATTCTGGGGGTCGGACAAGGCGTTGAATAGGTTCAGGAGTCTGGAGGTAAGTACCTCCCCAAACGACTTGTAATACTGCAGAGAGAAGCCGTCTGGGCCCGGGGCCTTCCCGGCCTTCATTTGCTTTACAGCCATCTCCACCTCCGCAGCGGTAATGGGGCCTTCCAGGGCGAGCGATTTTTGAGGGGAAATTGGTTTGGGACTATAACGAGAAAGAAAGTCCTTGATCTGCGATCTCCTCAAGGACAACTTGGACTGGGAGCGAACTTGTGGGTGGAGATTATACAATTTAAAGTAAAAATCTTCGAATTCCTTGGCAATGTCTCCATTCTTAATTAGTCGGGTACCATCCCGACCCTGAATATGGTGTATCGTGGAAACAGGCTTAGAGTTTTGCACCGAGCGAGCCAAAAGGCGCCCACTTTTGTTGCCCTGTTCGTAAAATATCCTCTGCCCGAGAATATAACGTCTCTTAGTGCATTTGCCCAGTTCCTCCATAAGAGAGGTCCTGGCTCGTGTCAAGTCCTGTAGGGTAGCCAGGGCCCGGGATCTCTTGTGTGTTGCTTCAAGCGACCTGATTGTCGCTATAAGGGAATTTATGTATTTCTGGCATTGTTTCTTGGCTTTCGTAGCCAAGGCGATCAGTTCTCCCCGAATGACGCACTTGTGTGCCTCCCAAAGGGAGACCGGAGTAACCTCCGGGCCGGAGTTCTCCATGAAATACTGTTGGATACGCGTGCGGATTTGGTCAGTAACCGCTAGGTCTTTGAGTAAGGACGGGTTCAGACGCCAAGTCTTAGTTCTAGAGGACGTTTCGGGAAAAGCTAGGGTGACACAAATCGGGTGGTGATCCGATAAAAACATCGGTTCGATTGTGGAACTCTGAAGGTACGTTAGGTCTGATTGGGAAAGGAAAAAATAATCGATCCTAGAGTACTTTTGGTGGGGGGCCGAGAAAAAAGTATAATCCCTATCTGAGGGGGACAGCGTGCGCCAGACATCATGCAGGGACAGGGTCTGAAGGCAGAGATTGATTTGCCTCAGTGCTTTATAAGTCAAGGTGGAGGTGCCTGAGGAGGAGTCCAACAGGGGGTTCAGGGGGACATTGAAGTCTCCCCCTAGAAGCAGGAGCCCCGACTTAAAGGTAGCTAAGAGGTCACATGTATTTCTGAAAAAGGCCACCTGATGATCATTGGGACAGTAGACATTGGCCAGTGTGATAGGTTTAGATTCATAGGACCCTCTAAGGAAAACATACCTGCCCCCCGGGTCAATCAGAGAGTCCTCCAAAGTGAAGTTCGCATGCCTGGACACCAGGATAGAGACCCCCTTCGTTTTGGAGCCGGGATTGGTGGCGTGAAATGCGGTCCGATAGACATGGTTAGAAAGTTTGGGAATGGCGTCCGAACGGAAGTGAGTCTCCTGCAGAAAAAGGAAATGAGCTCCGTATTTGGAGAGCGAAGACAAAACCTGTGACCTCTTCTCTGGTAAGTTGAGGCCTTTAACGTTGAGAGATACACATTTCAGGGATAAGGGTGTCATAGCTAATGGTCAATGCTGCAGGGTCTGGTGTCAGAGGGGGGAGGGGTCGAGAATGCTAGGCTAGAGGATCGAGGAACAAGAAGGGAGGTAAACGGCGGGGGGACCCACCAGGAGGGCAGGCGCGGACCCAGTCGAAAGCACAGGAAGAAGGGAGATCAGGAAAAGATGGGAGATCAGGGAGGGGGAAGAAAAGGGCAGAAGGGGAGGGGAGTAGGGGGAGTAGAGGGGTGAGGGTACGGAAGAGAGGGGGGAGAAAAGGATCGGTACGGGGGAAGTGAAGAAAAGTCGAAAGCGGAGGGGATATGAACCAGAGGTGATATTAGGCCTGCTAAATCACCTATAAAGGGGAAAGGTCTGGGGGGTCAGCAATAATCCCAGTGGGACTGCTGTGTGGGAGCGAAAACAGGGACGGAAACCTCGAAGGGGGAGCGGTCCAGGGAAAGAGAAGAAGATGATTAGAAGGGTGTAGTGTAGTGGGGAACCCGTAAAGTGTGGAAAGATGGAGCGCAGGGCACCCCTATATAGTGTGCGGAATACACGGGCTGGGATGTGTGGCAGATGCTGAATAAAACAGGGGAACCTTCCGGGAGAGAGAGAGAGAACATTGTACATACAATACAGCAGTGCAGATAAATTAGCATGGTATCAGCATGGAAACAACAGGTATCACCACATAACAATAGCCCAGCGCCCATATGGTCGCAAAATGATTAAAGGCCAAGGAAAAAAGATTAACATATGAACATGTAGCATTCGACCACCCTGTGTGAGTAAAAAGGTTCAAAGTGAATGCCTGACGGGTCCTAAAACACAATTAAAACTAAAAGTAAAATTAAAGTTAAAATTATAACCACAATTATAATCATAATTATAAATCCCCCCCACCCCCCCCAAATAGCGACAGCAAGATCTGCGATCGGCATCGGGACAGGATCACGGGATCCAAACAGGAACCGCTTCCTCCCAAAGAATTAGCAAACGTGTGCCAGCTGAGAGTTTCTCCACCCGGGGGCGGGCGGGGGGGCGCAGAAGCCAGGGGCCAGAAGAAGGGGGGGCGGGAGGGGGGGAACGAAAGGCGGGAGGGGCGAGGGGAGAGGAGGAGGCAAAGGAGGGGAAGGGGGGCAAAGGGAAGGGGAGGGAGGCAGGGAGAGCAAGGGGGAAGGGCATCAAAGGGGGGTAGGGCGGGAGGCAAAGGGCGCAGGAATCCTTGTTGAGACTGGTAAAGTACAGCGGGCAAAAGTAGGACATACAACATCAGCATAACCCCATGATTACCCTCGTAGAGACTTGGAGGCTGAGGAGGAGCTCAAATGTCCTTCGGGTCTGCTCCTGAGGGGCCTGCGGATTCCAGAGGCAATGCTTCAAGGGGTTCCGGTCCAGATAAATGTCCAAGTCTATATGAAAAAAAAAAAAAAAAGGGGGGAAAAAAAAAAAAAAAAAAAAAAGGGGGGGGGGGGAGTGGTGGAGCACAGGGGGAGACATCAAAAATAAATAGAAAAAGGAAAAAGAAAAATAAAATAAAAGACCCCTCCATTGCGAGCAAGGAAGTTTCACTGCACATCGCGTGGTCCATTCCAGTGCCGGGTCCGGAGGGGTAGGCAATACCAAGAGCAGCAGTGGGGCAAAAATGCAGAGACCCAACATTTCACGTGCAACACCATCATCAGGTGAAAGTCAGTGCCCGTTGAACTGCATGCGGCGTTGCACCCGATAAGCGACTGGCGCTGGCCAGAGAGACGTTCAAGTCAGACAAAAAAGAAACATACTCACACGGGGAGCTGGGGCAGGGGATACAGATAGAGCAAGAGTGGCGATACGAAACAAGGAGGTGCACCGAATAGACCATCAAGCTTCGATCCGGTCTCTACCCCTAGATGGAGTTGAGGGGGAGCCCGGGTTCTGCTGGTAGAGATCTCGTCTGGACGCATGGTTGCCTGGGGAGGACGGACCTGCCCTGTTCCTACGGGACCTGTGGCGTTGGGCTTTCGGGGACGGGTTCATGGAGACCGGGAGCCATGGTTCCGAGGGGAAGTAGAAGGTGTACCAGTCCGGGAGGTCCACGGGCGGGAGATCGAGCTGCTCACAGAAGTTGTGAAGGTCTTCAGGAGTGCGGAGGAGAGCGGAGCGCCCCCTGGAGGATGCCGAGAGCGCAAAAGGAAATTTCCAGCGATACTGTATGTTTCTAGCGCGTAAGACCTCCAGCAGGGGGCGCAGGGCGCGTCTATTCTGGAGCGTGATCTGGGACAGGTCTTGGAAAAGTTTCACCTCGGCGCCATCATGGAGAATTCGACCTCTCGCTCTCGCCTTGCGGAGGATCTCTTCTTTGAGTTGAAAGTTAATAATAAAGCATATTACATCCCTCGGGGGTTCGTTGTCCCTGGGCGGGGGGCGCAGCGCTCGATGGGCTCTCTCCATGTCGACGGGCGAGTCCGCCGGGCGCTCCATCAGGTCATTAAAGATAGCCTGGAGTGCTTGCTGCAGGTTCCCCGGTTCCACACTCTCAGGGAGACCCCGCACATGTATGTTGTGTCTCCGACCCCGATTGTCGAGGTCCTCGACATGTCTGTGGAGTTCCAGGAGGTGTGGGAGCTGGGCGTCGTATGTGCCTTGGACCTGGCGGAGTGCGGCCGCGTGGGCCTGGGTGGTCTGTTCCACCACGTCGATCCGGTGGGCCACCGCACGGATCTCCGTCTTGAGATCAGCTACTGCCGCCGTGACAGCGTTCTTGATATCCGCGGTCATCGTTTCCAAGTCAAACAGACTTGGGGGGTGTGTTCGGCCCGCAGACGAGGCAGGTTCCAGGGATTGCAGGCCGGATTCCAGACTAAGCGGGCTCGGGGTTGGGGCCTGCGAGGCCGCGTGTGCCGCCATGCGCTGCGTTCGAAATATCTCCGGGATGTTCCTGGTCAGTTGGGTAGAGGGCTCTCCCGTTGCCCTGGACGTAGATGAGCTTCGGGTGGCTCTGCTCATGATCAGGGGTGAGCTGTGGGTTCCCCAAAATGCAAGTTTCTCTCCCTGGATCGCAGGAGCTCAAGGCTTAAGCTGCCATCTTGGTCCTCGTCCAGGCCACGCCCCCCAGATGTTCCTCTTTTAACAAGTTTCAGTCTTACAGATTTCAGAGGATTTTAAGGAACAATTGTTAAACTTTAAAGACAGAAGAACACGTTACTTGCATACAGAATGCCTGCTCCGGAACTAGCCATCTAGCACATATTCTATTTATGAAAACCGCAAAACTTAAATGTTAGAATAAAAGCAAAAATCAAAAAGTACATATTGAAATGTCTCTACAGAGACCTGTTATATAAAATGGAATCCTAGATCTAAAATGGAGTAGATAATGTCAGACATATAATATTCCATTATTTCACATTCCTTACAATGGTAACTTATGTATTAATGTTCTGTGCACTGTGCAGGACATTTACCCCCCTCCCCCCGCCGCTATGCTGCATATTAAAAAAATTTGCCATATTTCATGATGCTGTCAGCATATTTATGGCTGCCTTACTTGCTGCTGGAAATGGTTCCTCGTCGGTGGCGCTGGCTCGTCCTCTCTATGCTCCTCCCATCAGTGCCATCCCAGCCAGCCATGAATGGTAATCCCCGCCCGCCGTGAGTGACGTCACGCCGCCGGGCGGGGCTGTAAACCTAGGGAAGCATCTTATCAGCTGCAGTGCAATGGCTGGAGGCTGGTGCCGGCTAACAGGGGCGGGCCGCAGGAGCGGAGTAAATGCTATTGGCTGGAGGCTGGCGCCGGCTAACAGGGGCGGGCCACAGGAGCGAAGTAAATGTATTGCTATACACAGACAATGAATGAATGATCGCCATGATCATTCATTCATTGTCAGTGTGTTTAGCAATACATTTACTCCGCTCCATAGTGACAATCGGCGGCGGTGTTTTACGATCACATGGGGGGCCGGATTCAATGATTTTGCAGGCCGCAAGCGGCCCGCGGGCCGCAGGTTCCCCACCCCTGGTGTAGAGGATATATATACATCCTTCCTAGGGTTGTACATATATTTATACACTGTATAGCTTAGCTAGATCAGCTATTCCTATTGTTAGGCAATTTCTTTGTGCTAGCTGCAGTGCTCTAACGTGTTGAATTGCCTGCAAGCAGTTTAGTTTTAACTGAAACATAGTATAGTGGACGTGGACGTGTGCTATTTAATTGCACACATACACGCAGTTGCTGTTACTGCATGACATGTGTGCTATATAACTGCACATACACGCATTAGCTGTTACTGCACGTGTGTTATTTATTTGCACATAAACGTAGTCGCTGTTAAAGCACGTGTGCTGTGTTTTTGGCCATAAACTCAGTCGATCTTACTATACGTTTGCTGTGTTTTTTGCCCATAAACACAGTCGATCATACTGCAAGTTTGCTGTGTTTTTGCCCACAAACTCAGTTGATCTTACTATAAGTTTGCTGTGTTTTTGCCCATAAACGCAGTCGATCATACTGCACGTTGCACGTTTGCTTTGTTTTTGCCCATAAACTCAGTCGACCTTGCTATAAGTTTGCTGTGTTTTTGCCCATAAACTCAGTCGATCATACTGCACGTTTGCTGTGTTTTTGCCCATAAACTCAGTGGATCTTACTATAAGTTTGCTGTGTTTTTGCCCATAAACTCAGTCAATCATACTGCATGTTTGGTGTGTTTTTTGCCCATAAACTCAGTCGATCTTACTATACGTTTGCTGTGTTTTTGCCCATAAACGCAGTCGATCATACTGCACGTTGCACGTTTGCTGTGTTTTTGCCCATAAACTCAGTCGATCTTACTATAAATTTGCTGTGTTTTTGCCCATAAACTCAGTCGATCATACTGCACGTGTGCTGTGATTTTGCCCATAAACTCAGTCGATCTTACTATAAGTTTGCTGTGTTTTTGCCCATAAACTCAGTCGATCATACTGCACGTTTGCTGTGTTTTTTGCCCATAAACACAGTCGATCATACTGCACGTTTGCTGTGTTTTTTGCCCATAAACTCAGTCGATCTTACTATAAGTTTGCTGTGTTTTTGCCCATAAACTCAGTCGATCATACTGAACGTTTGCTGTGTTTTTTGCCCATAAACTCAGTCGATCTTACTATAAGTTTGCTGTGTTTTTGCCCATAAACACAGATGCATATTTTAATGCATGGAAAAATTGGGGAAGCAACCGCGCTAGTGTATAAAGTGATAAAAAGTAACTGCTACTGAGTGACAATCAAATGTGATAAAGTGAAGCTGCACCTTACTGAATATATACAAACAGTGAAAACATATGGAAAAAAACAAGATGCGCTACACGTAATACAATGAAAATAAGTGTCCAAAAACTTGATGTGTCCAAGAACGTGCTTTCACATCGGTATCACCCTCCGTCGTCTGCATATTTCCCACACCATTTTTTTTTTTTTAAATCAAGAAAAAGGTTTATTGATGCAAAAAATAGTAAAACAATACTTTAGGATACATACACAGACAGTATCATTACATTCAGGGTGAACATATGCCAGATTAAGAGAGAGGCAGGTAAACGTCGTGCAATCATAATTACATGAGCTAAATCAAACATGAGAGGAGCTTACCCCCCCTAGACAGCGGCCAAGAAAAGCCAGATTCTACCTGTACTTTGGATATAACCTTATTCAATTTGCGTTCAGGCCGTCTATCCTATGTTACCCTACCCTCTAATTGCAGTAATTATTTAACCTACCCCGCCATAATGCAAGCAATAACATTTACATTTGTAACCAACACATTAATTCTTAAACCACCTCCTGGTTCTGAATCCCTCGCCCCACACTCTGCTCCAAGGATCAAAAAACTATTTGAACATTATTCATCCCACACTTTGCCAGCCCATCTCGACTCATATCCTATCTATTTATCCCTGCAGTAGCCTTTCCATAATCAATTGCGTGGGTCCCAGGCCTGGTACGTCCAGCCAGGGTTGCCATAATGAGTAGAATTTCTTAAGAGCATTTCTGTGTTGGTATGTGACTTTTTCCCTTATCAGTAGATTATTTACCAGCTTTACCCATTGACCCTCCGTAGGCACTCGGGGAGTGATCCAATATCTGGCGATGGCCTTGCGAGCCACATACAGTAGTCTAAGTACGGCTGTATGGCCACCGGGAGACAGCGAGGGTACCTCGAGACCACCCAGCAGACACACCACCGGGTCATGAGGCAACGGAAAGCCATACGCCTGGGATATAGTATCAATAACATATTTCCAGTATCGGAAGAGTTTTGGACACTTCCACATCATGTGTAATAAATCTCCCTCCTGCACATTACATTTTGGGCATATTGGGGAATCCCGTATACCCCATTTATGTAGTCGAGTGGGTGTTCTATATACTCTATGGAGGAGAAATAGATGAGAAAGTCTGTGTTGCGCCGATACCGAGACCAGAGGGGCGGAAGTCAAACACAGCTCCCATGTATCCCCATCGATGGGACCTAGGTCCGATACCCACCCTTTCCTACATGGTAATGCCGATGCATCATGTGTTACATTAAGCAGTCTGGAGTATACAAGGGAAATCATGCCCTTCTTGTCCACATTAAAAAGCACATCTTTATGAAGGGGGTGTCTTATTAGCAAGATTGGGGAGAGCCTGACTTCCCTCTGGGCTGCATGTCTCAGCTGTAAGTATTTATAGAACTGAGTTCTGTGCAGACCATACTCTTCCTGCAGATTAACGAACGATTTGAGGGTTGGGCCACTAAACAATTGTGTGATATAGTGTATACCTGCATTTACCCAGGTCCTGAAGCCTTCTAATTTAAAAAGTTCCCTGTAGTAGGAATTTTTCCAAATGGGAGTAAAGGGGCATACCCCCCTGACATTGAGACTGGAACGAACGTATTTCCACAACGTATTAAGCAGCACCACCGTAGGTAAGGTCTGGTCCAGGTGTGTGAGTCCTGCTTCCAAGTAAGACACCGCTGGTAGCATTGGCCCCGACGGGAGTAATATGGCTCGTATTGGGTCTCCGAGGTCTACCTCCCCCCAGTTTCCTAGATGCTGTATTTGCGATGCTATAAAGTAGTAGCGGGCATGAGGGACAGCTAAACCACCCTGGTCCTTGGCTAGTTGTAACGTGGCAAGTTTTATACGTGCCACCTTACCACCCCAAACTAAATCTCTGAACTGGGCATCTATCTGAGCAAACCACCTGTGGGGAATCCAAATCGGGGTATTGTGGAAAACATACAGAAGCTGGGGGGCCCACACCATTTTAATGAGGTTCGCTCTGCCTGTAACAGATAGTGGAAGTTTTTTCCAGGACGCACATTTCTGTCTGAATTTTTGTAGCAATGGTGCCAGATTCAGAGAGAGATATTGGGAGGGGTCTGGCGTGACCAGAATTCCCAAGTACTTAAACTCATTCACTACCACAATATCCCTAGCGCAGTCAGGCAGGCTGTCTGTTAGGGGGTCTAGAGGCATAAGTACTGATTTATTCCAGTTAATGCTGAATCCTGATAGTTCGCCAAAGCCTGCGATCAAGGACATCGCATTCCCCAGCGACTTTTGAGTATCACCCAAATACAGCAGTGTATCGTCTGCAAATAAAGAAATGACATCCCGCCCTGCACCTCGGATGAAACCTGTAATGTCGGGTGAAGCTCTCATATGTATTGCCAAGGGCTCCAGGGCTAGGGCAAACAGCAGGGGTGACAGGGGGCACCCCTGCCGCGTGCCCCGGAAGAGCCTGAAAGAGTCAGAGACCTCCCCATTAATTCTCATTCTTGCAGTCGGGGCGCTATACAGTAGTTGAACCCATTTTAGGAAGGATGGTCCCACCCCAAATCTATGCAGAGTCTCCCAAAGATAAGGCCATTCAACACTATCAAATGCCTTGGCCGCATCTAGAGAGAATATAGCTCTATTACCTGGGTTGTCCACCGGCACCTGTATATTTAGGAATAGCCTACGCAGGTTTTGTGCTGTGGACCTCGTAGGGATGAAGCCCGACTGATCCCTATGTATTACTTGATGAATACATTTGGAGAGTCTGGTGGCCAGAACTCTAGCCAGCAACTTAATGTCAAATGTCAAGAGAGAGATCGGTCTATAGGAGTCTGGTGAGAGAGGGTCCTTACCAGGCTTCAACAGAACCACAACCAGGGCCTCATTCATAGACGGGGGTAGAATTCCAGTTTCAAAAGCTGTATTATAAACTTTTAGTAAAATGGGGATGAGTTGCTCAGAGTATCTGCAATAAATCTCAGAGGGAAGACCGTCAGCCCCTGGCGCCCGCCCATTATGTGCCTGCGCCAGTGCCTCCAGAAGTTCCTCACTAGTAAGGGGAGCATTAAGCATGGCTACATCCGACCCAGGAAATTTTGGTAGCTGATATTTATCCAAGAAAGAGTGCAACTGTTCACTAGTGGGGCTGACCTTAGAAGAGTATACGTTTTGGAAAAATTCTTGGAAGCAAGTTATAATGGAACGTGTGGAGTGGCATAGTGTCCCCCCCGCATCCGCTACCACTGCAATATGAGAAGGGGGTTGCTGTGATCTAGCCAGGATCGCCAACATATGACCTGTATTTTCACCCTCCTCAAAATGTCTCTGTTGTAAGAAGAACCTTTTGTTTTCTGCAAGTTGAAACGATAGGTCTTTAAGCATGGTATGGGAGGCCATCCACTGTCTTTTTAAGCCATCGTTAGATGGATCTGCTACGTAGGCTGCCTCTGAGCTGCGAGCTTCCTCTAACACACGTGTCTCCCATTCCTTTGTGCCCGATTTAATTTGGTTGATAGTTCTAATAAATTGGCCTCTCATAAAGGCTTTAGCCGCATCCCACACCACATGAATGTCCGCCGTGCCTAAGTTATCCCTAAAGAACTCACTAAGTAATGCCGGGATTGGGTCTGGTTCCGGAATAAGAGACAACCAGAACGGGTTGAGTTTCCACAGTGTTTTACCTCGTCTTTCACCCAGGCCCAGATCTACCGTAAACGGGGAATGATCGGAAGTGTGTCTCGGGTGGTATGTCGAGTTCCGTACCAATGGTAGTAATAGACCATTACCGAAACCCATGTCTATCCTTGACAATCCCCCTACAGAAGCTGACCTGCAGGAATAAATTCTAGAATCAGGGTTATGCAGTCTCCAGACATCAAACAGGCCTAATTCCTCAATTAAACGGGCAAAAGGTGTGGGACCCTTCCTATCATGTCCCCCCTGTCCCGCACCAGTCTTAAGTTTGTCCTTTTCGTGATCCATTAGGTTATTAAAGTCCCCTATTACTAGGACTGGAATACCAGGAAGACAGGACACAAATTCAGCCAGTGTTTTCAAGACATTAGATGAGAATGGTGGGGGGATATACACTCCCGCTAATACACATTTGACCCCATAAAGGGAACAATATAAAAAGACATATCTGCCCTCGGGATCTATCTTGACATTTATAAGTGTGTACTGTGCACCACTACGGATCAGGACACTCACTCCCCTCGAGTAAACCGTATGGGTAGAATGATATTGGTGGCAAAATTGCCTAGTTGCCAGTTTCGGGGTAGAACCCGGGGGGAGGTGAGTCTCCTGTAGACAGATTACCTCCGCGCCCAATCTTTTAATAGTGCGCAGTACCTCAAGGCGCTTCACCGGACTATTCAGGCCTCGGACATTCCACGACAGACACCTAGTTATATTAGACATGCTACCGGAATCTTAATATCAGTAGGAGAATACAATCTTATACCGTATAAGTAAAAATTATCTAAAGCATCATCTATGACCATCTTGGAGATTAGAGGCATAACACAAGCAATAAGCATACTACCATTCTGGGACCCTTGCCTACTGCAGTAAGGGAACCCTATTTCATGATCATGTGGGCTACTGGCTAGGGAGAGCATAGAAAAAAATAGTAAAAAAAACAGAAAAAACAACAAAGAAGTATATAGAGCAGTTTCCTGAGAGCAGAGCATGGCGGGATCATCGCTCCTTAGTACCATATGTAATGTAGCCAACATGGCTAACGAAAGTTTACCCAGGGGGCAAGTTAGGGCCTGAAACAACCCTATTGGGGGCAACAGTGGAAGCGCACCACAGTGTCTTAGAGCTTCTCAACAGCAAAACTCTGGGCCTTAGTGACCAAAGTGAACAAAAACCGCCTTACAAAGGCAACTAGGAAAGTGAGCACATAATATGCTGGGTCATCAGATTAGACTTTCTTTTCAGTCTGCTGGTCGTCTACCCCTCGCCTCTTTGATGGATTGCTCTTCCCGATCCAGCCAGTGTGCTGCAGTGGCCGGGGAATCAAAAAATTGGACAGCACCAAAAACCTCTACCCGAAGGCGGGCCGGGTACAACATGGCGTATTTCAAGTCGAGGTCCCTCAGACGGCGTTTCACATCCAGGAACTTGCTTCTCTTCTTCTGTAGCTCGGCAGAAAAGTCCGGGAATAGGGAGACTTTAGTATTGTCAACCTTCAGTGCTGCAGGATTAATTCTGGCATTGTATAAAGTGGCGTCCCTGTCCCGATAATGTAGGAATTTAAACAGGAATGGTCTAGGCGGTGCTCCAGGCTGTGGGGGTCTAGATGGCACCCTGTGTGCCCGTTCAACAGAAAACATAGGGGAGAATGCTTCTCTTCCAAAAGCTGCAATCAGCCACTTCTCAATAAACTCCACAGGATTTTTTCCTTCCATTTTCTCAGGTAGGCCTATAGCCCTTACGTTATTTCTTCTCATCCTGTTCTCTAATTCCTCCAAACGAGAAGAGTGTTGGTCTATTAAATGGTTATTGTAGGTCAGGTCCCTCTGCATAGGCCCCATGTCATCTTCAATGGTGCTCACCCTTTCCTCTAATGCTGAGGTTCTTTCTCTCATTTTTTGGGCATCCTGTCTGAGAAATGAGATTTCTGACTTCATCCCTTTTACTTCCGTGGTCAGTACTGCCAGGGATACATTACATGAAGTGACTGCAGTGAATATATCTCTCAGCGTGGGTTCTCCCTCTATGGTAGGACTCCCCGGGCCCTGTGTCTTATCTGAGGCCTGCTCTGGAGTACTCACTGTGTCCCATAGTAGTCCGGCCTGTACCGAGTCCTCCAGGGGCACTGTGTCATCCGCCTCGGATCCTCCGCTCGGTGAGTCCTCCGGAGTGCTGGAGGAGGCCGTGGGTTCTTTCAGCAGTGGCTTGGAGAACAGTTTTTCAGCTGCCTCGCGGTGTTTCTCCCTCGCTGTGCGGCCTGCATACGCGCCATTTTGGACCATGAGTTCTGCTGGCTTGTTCACCAGCTGCCGTTTGCCGGACGACATCGCGGGACCAGGACACCGGGAAAGGTATGTACGTGTTCCCCGAGCAACAAGGAATCCTCCGGTGTGACTGTGGGTGAGTATAAATTTCTTCCGCAGGATGAATAGAAGGATTTTCGGCGGAGCTCACTTCAGACACGTCCGGCTACATCCGCTGCCTGGCCACGCCCCCCTTCCCACACCATTTGATGGGCTGTTTGGTCTGCTTCCGGCCGGAGCTTCACTTGATAAGCCTGTCAAACACTGTTAAATTGTAAGTGTGTTTTTGTTACTAACTTTTAATAAAGTATTTCTTTATGGATTTACACTATTGTGGCCTCCTATGTTTTCTATGTGGTATGGTCACCGTATCCCCTAACACTGGAGTGCAACCGAGATCGTTTGTCTGATTGTCCTTCAAGCTTTGACTCTGCAGAGTTTACAATCTTCATGCTACCTGGGGTCTTCTTTTAATTAAGAGACCACCGGGAATCTGGTAAGCAGATTCAATACTCGTTTGGTGGAGGTCTTTTCTTTTTGGATTGTCACTTACCAATACGGACTTTGCTTTTCATAATCACTGGTGAAAGGACTTTTTTGTTTCCACTAAGGATTTGTTTCCGAATATTTGCTGTTCATGTATATTTCACAATTATTCACGGATGATTTATTTCATTAGTTTTTGGACACTTATTTACATTGTATTACGTGTAGCGCATCTTGTTTTTTTCCATATTTTAATGCATGTCTTCTCAAAGTTGGGAATTCATCATTACTTATGTAATGCTTGTAGAACTCAAGCAGTGGGAGGTTGTTGCACCTAGCTTTCAGCACATCATCGCTTTGCAGCTGAATTATTTTGTGTTGTAGGTTATCAGGCACATCAGCTGGTTCCACATTGAAAGGTGTAGCAAAGATGTTCAATTCCATTTGTTTACTTTTCACATCCTTGAATCTTTCATTAAATGCCTTAATTAGTTTTGCACATTCACCGGCATATTCTTGTGTCGTAGAAGGCTTTTGTCCTTCCAGAGTGGGGAAATGCACCGTGTTATTCTTCTCGAGTTGCACTTTCCACAAAATTAATTAACCTTCAAATGATTTAACGTTTGAAAGCAGTGAGCTGAGAAGCTGGTAGGGGCCCTGCAGCTTGACGTTCAGCTCTGAGAGGTACTTGGTAATGTCCACCATGAATGCTAAATCACACAGCCACTTGCTATCGGTAAGTTCCATGACAGGTTTTCCCTTCATCTCCATGAACTGCTTGACTTCATTCTGCAGTTCGTAAAACCTCCTGAGCATGTTCCCGCGACTCAGCCACCGCACTTCACAGTGATAAACAAGATCACCATACTCAGAGTCAAGATCACTTAGTAACTCCTTAAACTGGCGGCTGTTAAGCCCTCTGGTTTTGATAAAATGTATGCATGACACTACAGTTGACATCACATTGTTGAATCGCAACGATTGTGCACAGAGACTTTCTTGGTGTATGATGCAGTGGCATATAATTAAATCATTTGGATCAAGATTGAGACGACTCAGTTCTTTCTTGACAAAGGCAACTAACCCTTTTTGTGAGCCAACCATGGCTGGAGCTCCATCTGTAGTAAGGCCACTTAACTTTTCAAAAGTTAGCTCAAGTTTTTTCATTGATAAAACAAGTCTCTCAAACAAGTCCTCACCTCTTGTAGTGTCATGCATAGCTTCCAGTGAAAGCAGTTCCTCTTGTATGTCAAACTCTGCAGTTATCCCACGAACAAAAACAGCCAGTTGAGCAGTATTTGTTATGTCCGTTGTCTTGTCACAAGCCAGAGAGAAAAATTGGAAATCTCCTGCAGAATCCTTCAATGTTTTTTCAATATCTTGTGCTAAGTCAGTAATCCGTTCTGAGACTGTTCTCCGAGACAAACTAACAATTTTACTTTGTCTGGTGCTAACAAATCCGCTGCAGCAACCATGCACTCTTTCACAAACTCTCCCTCTACATGAGGCCTGAGCTTCTTTGCGATTAGCTCACTCACTACATAACTCGTCTGAATAACGTTGTCTCTGTCATAACGAGGTCTAGTGAAAGTGGCTTGTTGTGATTCCAAACTCCGCTGAAGAGCATTGATTTTATCCAGGCGCAATTGGCCTCCCAATTTGCTGAATTTAGCATGTTTTGAGCTGTAATGACGCTCCAGATTCACTTTTTTTATTACTGCTAATGCATCGCCACAAACTAGGCACACAGGTTTGCCTTTGACTTCAACAAAAAAATAATCATTTGTCCTTTTCTCTTGGAAAACTCGACACTCTGCATCAATTTTTCTTTTCTTTGTAGTCGCCATTTATATGATCGCACATCACTTTTTATAGTTTTAATAACTAACTATCCAGTGTGTGTTAACACTTTCGCCTCCCTGGCACTAACTATTCTCTGAGTTGGTCCTGACTGGGAATGCAAAGCAGTCCTGGAAAAAAATGCATGCCAGACGTATAAGTTTTTGTGTCATGGTAGATACAAAAACACAATCCCCACAATGCGATTCCCCCAATCCCCAAAACACAATCTGCTGTGACTCACACTGTCAGAAGTAGGGCTCCTTCTGACAGCTCCGCAGATCATGGGCGTCCGCTGAAATTTTTTCAGGGGGGGCGCTTCGGCAGCAGCGATACACAGTCGCATTTAACCCTTTCTTCGGCCGCTAGCGGGGATTAAACGTGCCCCCCCCCCTTGCATCACTGGACCCCTTTACATTACACAGCACCCTGCATTACTGGACCCCTTTACATTACACAGCACCCTGCATCACTGAACCCCTTTACATTACACAGCACCTTGCATCACTGGACCCCTTTACATTACACATCACTGTGCATCACTGGACCCCTTTACATTACACAGCACCTTGCACCTCTGGACCACTTTACATTACACAGCACCCTGCATCACTGGACCCCTTTACATTACACAGTACCCTGCATCACTGGACCCCTTTACATTACACAGCACTCTGCATCACTGGACCCCTTTACATTACACAGCACCCTGCATCACTGGACCCCTTTACATTACACAGCACCCTGCATCACTGGACCCCTTTACATTACACAGCACCCTTCATCACTGGACCCCTTTACATTACACAGCACCCTGCATCACTGGACCCCTTTACATTACACAGCACCCTGCACCTCTGGACCCCTTTACATTACACAGCACCCTGCATCACTGGACCCCTTTACATTACACAGCACCCTGCATCACTGGACCCCTTTACATTACACAGCATCCTGCATCACTGGACCCCTTTACATTACACAGCACCCTGCATCACTGGACCCCTTTATATTACACAGCACCCTGCATCACTGGACCCCTTTACATTACACAGCACCCTGTACCTCTGGACCCTTTACATTACACAGAACCCTGCATCACTGGACCCTTTACACTACACAGCACCCTGCATCACTGGACCCCTTTACATTACACAGCACCCTGCACTGTGCAGGACATTAATACATGAGTTACCATGACCATTGACCGGTGCAGGACATTTACCTAGGGTTGCCACCTGTACGGGATTGACCCGGACAGTCGATCTTACTATAAGTTTGCTGTGTTTTTGCCCATAAACTCAGTCGATCATACTGCACGTGTGCTGTGATTTTGCCCATAAACTGAGTCGATCTTACTATAAGTTTGCTGTGTTTTTGCCCATAAACTCAGTCGGTCATACTATACGTTTGCTGTATTTTTGCCCATAAACTCAGTCGATCATACTGCACGTTTGCTGTGTTTTTTGCCCATAAACTTAGTCGATCTTACTATAAGTTTGCTGTGTTTTTGCCCATAAACTCAGTCGATCTTACTATAAGTTTGCTGTGTTTTTGCCCATAAACGCAGTTGCTCTTACTGGACAGGTGCTGTTTATTTTCGATTTTGTCCTGTGCAGGCTAGGACAAAAAAGAAAGGCAGAGAGTCACGAGGGCAAGCAGGCTCTGCATCTAGAGGCAATGCTGGTGGTGGACACGGTGCATCCTCTTCAGGACGTGGCCGTCTGACACGCTCGTCATTGTTTTCGGGAGCTGGCCGTGTTGAGCCTCAACATGCAGAGAAATTAGTAGAGTGGATGACCAAGGCGTCCTCATCCTCCTTATCCTCTCTCACCCAGGCTGAGCTTAGTTTATCTGGCAAAGCAGCTGCCAAGGCGTCCTCTTCCCTCTGCACAATGGCATCACACAATCCTTCCCTAGTCCCACCATGTCCTCCTGAGGAGTCCCCCGAACTGTTTCAACACAGTGTTGGGTACATGCTAAATGAAGATGCGCAGCGTTTTGAAGGCTCCGATGACGGAACACAGATAGAGGAAGGCATTGATGTGAGCCCAGAGAGAGCGGGTGCCCGAGAGGGACAGCAATCTGGCAGTCATGTTCCCCCAGCTGCAGCATACTGCCAGGTTTTTGACAGTGATGAGGAGGGAGGGGATGATGAGGTCACTGACTCTACCTGGGTGCCTGATAGGAGAGAGGAGGAGGAAGATGAGGAGGAGGAGGAGGAGGAAGAGGCACAGGCGCATCTCCAAAGAGGCAGGATGCCCTCCAGGGGACAGCTTAAGGGCAGCACACCAACTGCATTGGTTGGCAAAAAGTTCTTTGGTGTGGGCCTTTTTTGAGACATGTGCATCAGATTGCACCGTTGCTATTTGCAACATATGTCTCAAGCGTATCTCGTGTGGCCAAAACATCACCCGCTTGGGCACCACATGCTTGACCAGACATATGTCGACCTGCCATTCAGTTCGTTGGCAAGCATACCAGAAAGACCCACACCAAAGTACAAAGCAGACCTCCCCTTGCCCCTCATCAGCTGGAAGCTCCAACCCCACAAGATCCTCAGTCCTCTCTGAAGCCTGCACTGATAGGACTGAAGGTGTAGAAATAGGTGTGTCACAACCTAGTAGTACATGTGGAAAATCTACTGATTATTACAGCAGACAAATTTCCCTGCCCCAGCTGCTGCAGTGGCGAAAGAAGTACTCTCCCATCCATCCACATGCCTAGCGGTTGAATGCTAGCCTAGCAAAATTGCTAGCACTTCAACTGCTACCTTTTCAGTTGGTAGATTCTGCCCCCTTCCGTGAGTTTGTGCAATGTGCGGTACCTCAGTGGCAAGTACCCAAACGCCACTTTTTCTCACGAAAGGCGATTCCCGCTCTCTACCGGCATGTGGAAGGCAATGTCCATGCCTCGCTGGACAGGGCAGTCAGTGGTAAGGTGCATCTTACCGCTGACGCACTTACAGTCAGTGCTTAGTCATGGCTTAGCACTGACTGTAAGTGCGAAACGCGTCGGCCATACTGTATCTTGTTGGTTTGCAGTGACTGTTTGTGCAGTTGAAAAATAAAAAGACAACTTTTTTAAGTGATTTTGGAGTGCGGCTGTCCAGTTCTCGTCCATTTATTTGCTAAAGCATTTCATAGTCTGGGACCTTGGAGCGCAAATCTTCGCTCTCCTTTGGACTTGTATTTGGCTTTGGGTATCTGGAGCAGATTTTGGTTAGTGGATCGCAGAATGCGATTGGGGTTGTGAGCTTTTATTTTTTCGCATAGATATTGGGGGGCCTTCCCATGGATGCACTTATGTATCAGACAGAGTGCTTTAAACGCAATTCTATCTTTTACTGGCAACCAGTGAAGGGTTCTCAGTGAAGGTGAGATCGATTCCCAGGGTTTTTTCCCAGTCACCAGTCTGGCGGCCGAGTTTTGAACAACCTGCAGACGAGTGATTTGGTACTTTGGGAGTCCGAGGTAAAGGGTATTTGCATAGTCCAGTCTGGAGTTCACAATTGTTCCCACTACGACTGCTATGTCTTCTTTGAGAATGAATGGGATAAGTCTACGTAGTAGGCGCAGCAGATGGTGAGATCCGCTGACTACTGACCCTATTTGTGCATCCATTGTCATGTGGGTGTCAAAGATGACCCCTAGACTTTTGACTTTGGCGCTAGGGGTGATGATTTGGCCCAGAATGGGCGGAGGTGTCCAGGGTGTTGCTGGTTGATTCTTACGACTGGCGTGAAACAGAAGAAGTTCTGTTTTTGCCCCATTGAGTTTAAGATAACTCTTGGTCATCCAGTTTTCTATCAAAGAGAGACATTTCTCTAGACCGAGATGATGATCCTTTTTGTTGCAGATGCGAAAATACAGTTGTGTGTCATCTGCATAGGAGTGATAAAGTAGTTTTTGGGTGCTGATGATTTCAAAGAGGGGGCGAAGATAGATGTTGAACAGTACCGGCGACAGGGGGGATCCTTGAGGGACTCCGCATGACACCTTCCTTTTTTCAGAAGTGAAAGGACCAAGTTTCACTGTTTGTGATCGGTTTTCCAGAAAGGAGGAGAACCAGGACAAATCACTTTCAGTGACTCTGGCTACTTCAACTAGCCGAGTCAGTATGAGTTTGTGGTCTACTGTGTCAAATGCTGCGCTTAGGTCCAACAGAACCAGAAGACAAGATTCTCCTTCGTCTGCAGCCTCGAGAGCATCGTCCCATATTTTGAGCAGTGCTGTCTCCGTCCCGTGTCCGGGACGGAAACCCGATTGAAAAGGATCGAGCAAATTATGGGTATCTAGATGCTGCTGCAGCTGTTGTACCACTGCTTTCTCCATTACCTTGGAGAGGACATTCAGGCCTGTTATGGGACGACGATGTTAAGGGACCTTGGGGTCAAGGTTGGGTTTCTTCAAGATAGGTTTGATTATGCCCTGTTTCAACAGGGTGGGTACCAAGCCTTCCTTAAATGATTGATTTATTAGCTGCTTGATAGGTGGTGCCAGAATATCGGCGCATTCCTTCAGCAGTTTGGTAGGGATAATGTCATTAGGCGCTGTGCTATTACGCAAGGAGTCAATGGTGTTTTTGGTAGTTTCAATGGAGATGGGTTTTAGGACAAACCTTGTTGACTGCGGCCAACTTGTGTGAGCGTTGGGTGTGGGTCTGGGGGGAAGATTGAGGGGGGTTCTGTTTTGCTGAATGCTTTCACGGATCCTTTCAATTTTATTAATGAAATAATCTGATAATTCATTGCAAAATTCTTGGATGTCTGAGTTGGGGGCTTCCAGACAGACCGGATTCATGGTCTGGGTGACAAGCTTGAACAGTTCGCGGGGGCAGTTTAGGGCATTAGTGATGATGTAGGAAAAATGTTTTTTTTTGGCCTTGAAAATTTCTTTGTGGGATTTTTTTGTTACTACCTTATAGGTGGTGTGGTTTTCATCTGAGGCGCTTCTTTTCCATGCTGCTTCTACTCTTCTGCGCTCTTGCTTTATCAACGCCAGCTGGTCGTTAAACCAGCCGGCATTGTTTTTCCGGATGCAAGTTTTGCGTTTGGGTGCTACTACGTCGGCTGACTGTAGTAACGCTGCGTTTATGGCATCCAGGGTTTCAGTGGCTGATTGATAAAATTGGATTGATTTTATTTTGTTTCTTAATGTTGTTTTGAAGAGTTCCCAATGGAGCTTCTTCTGAGATCTTGTCCAGTGCGTAGTCACTGGTTTCAATGTTTTTGTTGAAGGGGCGTTTTTAATAATTATGAATTTGATTATATGGTGATCTGTCCATGGTAGGGGCTCATTTTTCAGGATTTTTACTTCCAGCTCTTGTCTGAAAATAAGATCAAGGGTGTGACCCGAGGTATGCGTGGGCCCACACACTAGCTGCTGCAGCCCTAGTGCTTCCAAGTGGTCAATGCAGGCGTCAGCAATGGGATCCTGTGGGGAGTTGGCCCAAAGGTTAAAGTCTCCCAGCAGCAAAAGATGTTTGCTGTTTAGGGTGTAAGTGGAGATGAACTCTGTTAAAGAGGAAAGAAGCTGCGATTTTGGACCCAGAGGTCTATAGCAGAGTAGAATATGGACGGTCTCCTGGGGATTTGTTTGAAGTTGCAGAGAGAGGGTTTCCATGAATGGAAGTGGGCTTTGGAGGATTGGTTTAGTGACCGAGAGGTGATTCTTGTGGATCACCGCCAATCCTCCTCCTCTTTGCCCCACTCTGTTTTCTGTTATTATGCGATAATTTTCTGGCACCAATTCACTTAGAATGGTGTTACAGTCTGCTGAAAGCCAGCTTTCTGTAATAAACAGACAGTCTAAATTGCATTGTAGGATGAGATCATGAATTTCCAGTCGGTGTCTTACTGCCGATCTTGTATTGACCAGAGCGCATGATATGCGCTTTGGTTGGGATAGGTTGGTGTAATGTTTAGCTGTCGATCGATTCTAAAAAGTTTTTCTTTCTTTAAGGCATTTTTGGTGGCGGTCGGTAGTATTGAGGCAAATGGCTTTATGCCCCAAATGGTTACTGCCGAGTATCTCAGATTAGTCATGATTGTTGACACACTGGGGGGTGATGTATTATCGGGGGGGTTCCTGCAATGCTGGGGGGGGGACGATTCGCTGAATCGTACTTCCCTGTTTGATCCAGAGGAAGGCAAAAAAAACCTGTCCGTGCTATGCCAATGTGCCGTGGCAGGGGAAAAAATTCCCAAGGGGCGATCGGATGGATCCCTGGATCAAGATGCTACAGAAGCCTGTGGTAACTTCTGGGGGGGGGGTGGGGTGGTGTACCAATAGGGAGTTATTGGGTTGAGAATGGGGTGGGGGGTGAGAATCAGGGGTGTACCAAGCTGGGCCCGGGCTGAGGGTCTGTGCTCCCAATGGGGGGATGTGCAGTTGGGTGGCCAGAACCTAAAAGGGCTGTTGGGCTATCTGGAGGTGGATGGGAGGCGGTGAGCTGTTTGTGAGGGTTTTTGGAAGCAGCTCGGTGTGTAGTTGCGGCGAGCCGCTAGGCAGCGGCTGAAGCCGCGGTCTTTCCTAAAGTTGCGGCCGCCGAATAGAACCAGAAGGTGGCGCGAGGGCCGCCGCAGCGGCTTGTCCTGAAAAGGACGGCCACTGCTAGTAGTGGTGCAGTGGGGTACCCCTGTGAACCAGGGGCTTACCTTAGGAGGGAGCCAGAAGCCAGGAGAAGGCAGAACTATCGGAGCTGGGCTGGGCTGGACCGGCGAACCCTGCCTGTTCTGGTGCCTGAGCCACACGTCCTAACTCCTAGGAGCGTGCGCCGTAGGTACAGGCAGGCACCAGATTCAAGCCCTAGGGGAGGGAGGACTGCCGAATGCACGGAGCACGGAGGAGGACTGTGCAGCCAGTGAGTACTCAGGGAGCACACACAAAAACACGTCCTCTCTGCTTGCACTGTATGGGCACGTGAACCTCAAAACTGCACTGCAGATGTAACAGAATATTTTTTTTTAAATGACAGATCCCTTGAAGACTGCCTATGCTGATGCTGAGTGACTATCCTGTTATGCTGCTGATTGAATATCCTTTTCCTCCTCACTGATCTTGCTGATAGCTAGTAAGAACATTTTTGGTTCTGGGCTCCGCCTAAGGCCCAATGTTTCTGCCCCTGTTTAACAGGGGCGTCTAATAACAATTTTTAATGCAATACTTTGCATGTGGCTCTTTGCTGAGCTCCAATTACATTATCTGTGAGGGGTTGCAGTGTTGTGACACCGCCACCATGTGGCTCTTTTCTGCGCTCCAATTAAAGTATCTGAGTATCACCCATTTTGGCTGACCTTACTCCCATCCCCAGATGGGACAGTAGGCATGCTACAGGAGTATTGGCAACTTAATAGGGGTACCGCAAATGCAGGGGTGGTATGGGATACATTAAAAGCATTTTTGAGGGGGTGCCTAATTAGGGAAATATCGGGCATTAAGACCCGCTCTAGGGAATGGGAAGATAAAGTCCGGGATGAAATGAAAAACGGAGAACAAGCGTTGGTAGTAGATCCTTCTCAGAGTAACCAGGATTCCTGGGTTGAGGCGCAATCTTTGTACAACTCGGTACTGTTGTCAGCAGCGGAGAAGAGGAGATATTTCCACCAACAGAGCCAATTTGAGGAAGGGGAAAATACGGGACATATCTTAGCACTGGTAGCCAGGGAGCAAAGGGTTTCCTCGAACATTTTGGCTATAAGAGTGGAGTCCGGGGAGACACACACTATTAGCTCTGACATTTTAGATGATTTTTATGAGTTTTATAGGGAGTTATATTCCTCCAAAACCAAGAATGGAGATTCGGAGATGGCCTCGTTTTTGCAGGGCTGCCCCATCCCCCAACTGGCTGAGGAGGATAGGGAGATGTTAAATCTCCCTATCACACTGGCAGAACTGAAGGAAGCTCTGGAAGGGGCTGCGCAACATAAATCCCCAGGTCCAGATGGACTACCAGTGGAGGTATACTCTCAATATGGAGAGGTTATATTGCAGCCCTTGCTGGAAGCATTATCTGAAGCAGAGGAAAAGGGAACTCTACCTGACAGTATGCAGGAGGCTATAATTATATTACTTCCTAAACCAGGCAAAGATAAGTTGTCTCGAGACTCATACCGTCCAATCTCTTACTAAATACGGATGTCAAACTTCTAGCTAAAATTCTGGCCAAAAGATTATCGCAGGTTATAGACAGGCTGGTGCATCAAGACCAGTCTGGTTTTATACCTAACCGTTCAATGGCCGATAATATAAGAAGACTATATATGAATTTGTAGGTGCCGGTAGATAATCCAGGGGGTAGGGCTATTCTGTCACTGGATGCTACCAAAGCGTTCGATAGTGTGGAGTGGCCCTACCTCTTGGAAATATTAACTAGGTTTGGACTGGGAGACATGTTTATAACATGTTACCCAAACACGTGCTTTACTCCAAACCAGACTCCGAGTTAATAATAACCTTTCCCTCCCATTTGAGCTACATAGAGGCACCCGGCAGGGATGCCCGTTGTCCCCACTGCTGTTCGCCCTGGCAGTTGAGCCGTTGGCGATACTGCTTAGAAATACATCAGAGGTGGTCGGGTTTTGCAGGGGCCAGAGGGAGGAAAAAATTTCCTTATATGCAGATGATATACTTATTTATTTAGGTGATACGGCAGCGTCGCTGCGCACAGCAATGGGGATAATAGGAGAATTTGGAAGCTTCTCTGGGTTCAATATAAACTGGTCCAAATCAATATTAATGCCCATAGATCCATTGAGATCCACCCGTTGGAGCCGAGCAGATTACCATATCAAGTAGTTTTTGCTATCTGGGGGTGGTAGTTTCCCCGGATACGGCTGAATATCTTCAACTAAACCTGGGTCCACTACTGGCACAGTTGGTGCAAACTCCCCCTATCAGTGGTAGGGAGAGCTAACTTAATTAAAATGGTTTGGGCTCCACAACTCCTATATATCTTCCATAATTCACCGGTATGGATATCAAACTAATGGTTTAAAATAATTGATACCCAGATGCGGGAGTTGATATGGAAGAAAAAGGTAGCCAGGATTAGCTTAACCACTTTACAATATGGAAAAGATAGGGGGGGTTTGGCGGTACCTCACCCCAAAACGTACTTTTTAGCCTCCCAGATACAACAGCTGGCGGGATGGGCTCGGGAAGAAAGAGAGGATCCAAATAGAAATTTGGTAATTGGTACTGCTCCCTCATCAAAGGCAGCCTCCCATCTTGAGATGGGCTTGCCCAGTATGCCACAGGCAGCACCCACAGGAACCCTCCTCAGAAAGGTATGGGGGGAGTTACGGAAGACAGTGGGGACAGAGGGGGTGTTACCATTCACTCCAATATGGAACAATCCTAGATATGTAGAGCTACAGGATCTAGTAGGCTTTACCTTCTGGAAAAAGAGGGGAATCTGTTTTTTTTCACAGCTGTACGAGGGTGAGGTACTGAAAACTTACGAGCAGCTGTGTACAGAATACCAATTAGCCCCACGGGGCTTCTATCAGTATCTCCAGCTCTGGCATGCTCTACAGAAACAACAACAAACACGATCACTGGTGGTAACTTCACCGTCACCTTTGATGACGGCAGTTCTGCAAGCAGAAGCTCGGAGAGGACTGATAACAAAAATATATGAGGGATTGTTAGCAACAATTCAGAGCCATGCCTCCCATAGAAGCCACAGGAAGTGGGTGGAAGACATTGGGGAGATAGACGGAGACCAGTGGGAGAGGGCGCTTGAATCTGTCCCGTTGGTGTCCGTTTCTGCGTCGCACAAATTGTCGCAACTCTTTATTTTACACAGGGCTTACAGAACAGCGCCACAACTACATAGATGGGGAAGAAGGGACACCCCTATGTGCCCAAAGTGGCAGGGGGACTTCATACACTTGATTTGGAGATGCCCAAAGCTTCACAGATATTGGGAGGAAGTATCACAGTGTATCACTAGAGTGGCACAGGTACCAGTCCCATTGGATCCCCTAGTATACTTGTTAGGGGCCATTGATCCTAGAGAGTATACAAAAGGAAAGTACTATATGGTAACAAGACTACTGTATTTGGCAAGAAAACTCATTGCACGTTATTGGATGGCCCCGGGGGTCCCCACAGGGAAGCAATGGATTGCATATGTCAACTCCCTGTTGGGTAGAGAACACCTGGCCTACAAACAAAGGAAAACAGAAGGTAAATTTGAGGAGATTTGGTATTCCTGGTTGAGAGATGAGAATGTTGCACCACCAAAACTGGTGATGGATAGATTCTCTATGTAGAGTGTAGAGCAGGGATCCTCAAACTATGGCCCTCCAGTTGTTGCGAAACTACAAACCCCATGAGGCAATGTAAACCTCTGACATTCACAGACATGACTGAGCATGATGGGAATTGTAGTTCCTGAACACCTGGAGGGCCATAGTTTGAGGACCCATGGTGTAGAGGATAGAGGGGGGGCGGGGGGGAGGGTGTGGGATATAAAAATATAGAGACGTATATTGGAACATAATAGGAATGTAAAAATGTTGTATAATCTATGTCAATTGAAATGCAACGGATGCCGATTAGGCATATTTATGTATGAAATAAGAAAAAATAAATAAAAATAAAGTGGATTAAAAAAAAAGTATCTGAGGGGTTGCAGTGTTGTGGTGTGCCTAAGGCCTAATGTTTCTGCCCCTGTTTAACAGGGGCGTCTAATAACAATTTTTAATGCAATACTTTGCATGTGGCTCTTTTCTGCACTCCAATTACAGTATCTGAGGGGTTGCAGTGTTGTGGTGTGCCTAAGGCCCAATGTTTCTGCCCCTGTTTAACAGGGGCGTCTAATAACAATTTTTAATGCAATACTTTGCATGTGGCTCTTTTCGGCGCTCCAATTACAGTATCTGTGAGGGGTTGCAGTGTTGTGACACCGCCACCAGTGCCTAAGGCCCAAATTTTATGCCCCTGTTCCAGTAATTTTCTTGGTTTGATTCTTTTCTAATTTGAGTTCATTCTAGCTTTCTCCTACGTTATCATAGTGTCATGTTTATTTTCCTTTACTAAATACTCATCATTGTCAATGTAAACACCACAAATCTAGATTTGTTCTTTTAGGCAGCATTGATATAATAAGAAGCCAGACATTGTTCAGTATCCAAAAATATTTATTGTATCACACTTTAAATGTGTCATTTTTATTTTTTCAAAAAATATCATAATATACATTTTTTTCTTTTTTTTGGGGGGGGGGGGGTCAAGAAATATTTTTTTTATTTGAAATATTTTTCTACATGTATTTTTTTATATTTTTTTAATTTATTTTTTATTTAAATCCCTCCCCAGCACATCTATAATATTCTTCAATTTTTGTTCAAGATTTCGCTTTTTATTTATAATATTCTCGAGGGCGATGTTTGTTTCCTCTATTTCTGCCATGCAGGAATTTATCTCCCCAATTAGGACATGGGCACTGTAGGTGTCCACTGTGCCCCCAACAGCTCCGACACCTCCTGAAATTTGAAAAAAAAAAAACATGTATTAAAATTATGCAGGCCTACATGTATTACCTGAAGCTGTGCTATATGACACTGACCTGATGTGGTGGGATTTTGCAATTCCTGCACATTCGTCGAGGGTGGGGCTTGGCTCTGTGTTGGGTTCGTCGGCTCCACTGATGCAGCTTCATTGCGCCCTATGAGATTGTAAAAAAAGGGATACATAAATCAAAAAGATTAGAGGCCTGAAAGAGGAATATCAATCATTCTTTTTAAAATGTGTGGTACAATTGTCTGTTTTTACAATCCTTCTAAGCTTAACACAGGATTTTATCCATTACCAAAGCTGCTGCATTTCTCTATCTTTGGCCAAGTTTCCTACATGGAAAAACAACAAGTATACACTGGATCACCTCTGTGTGACACCCTAACTGGGTTGTTCTTGTGACCAACACTCAGTGCCGATCCTGACCTCCCTGGGGCCAGAAGCAAAATGACATAGCACATTAAAAAAGAGAAGCGGGGGGCTCTGACAACAGTGACATGTCACATTAAAGAAAGTTGAGAAGTGGGGGGAGGGGGTGTTCTGCTGTCGGAAATGACATCTTACATTAAATTGAGAAGCAAGGGGTGCTGACTTCTTGCCTCTTCTCCCATGCAGCCAGCGAGTTGAGAAGCGGGGTGAGGGGGTGAAAATGACTTCTTACCAGGTTGGGCCTCTAGTTATTTGGGGGGCCCTTTGCAGCTTTGCTGGGCCCTAAGCGGCTTGCATAGTGAGCCTATAGGGCGGATCGGCAATACCAACCATTGTGCTACTGAGTCCATATGTGTAACCAACTGCTGTGCTGAGCATACTCTCCTTTTACTGTATATTGACGTAAATTGGATTATTTAAATCTAGTTAATAACACATCTACATTAAATAAAAAATTGGTCTCACATAAAAAGAATTTAAATGGAATGACCAACCAATTATTATGCCCACAAACATGAACCTTGAAACATCTATTCTTGAACTGTATATATACACAACCTGAAATAAAAACCACAAATGCCGTAAAATAATAAAAACAAATACTCAGAGTACACATGAAAATTACTTACGTCTTATGAGGACTCTTTGAATTGTCTCGAGCTGCTCTGGGTTTCTTCTTTTCAAGTCACACCACCTCTTCCTCAACTGATCCCTTGACCTCTGCACCCCGAATTTCTCATGGAGAGTCCTCCGTACCTTCTCCATGATCTGGCCCTTTACCTTCTTGGGTTTCCTGTAAGGCCCTGTTAGACAATCATAGTCCTCCTCTTCAACAATTGCAACCATCTCCACCATCTCATCAAAGGTCATTCTGGTGGCTGGTTTCCTGCTCCTTCTCCTGGTGTGTGCCTGGCCTCTCTCCTTAATTGTGGTTGCAGCTTCCTGTCTCTCCTGAGTCTCCTCCATTATGTCTTCTTCAGTGAAGTGCATTGACCAACCGAAAAGGGGCATGCCAATTACTAGAACGATCGTCATAGGCGGGGATACGTGTGGAGCTTCCCGCATGCGCAGTGTATAAAGGGATATTGCGTGAGTTAGAACATTGTTCGCAGTCAGTAGAAAACGTCGGGCAAACGATCATGCAGTACGACGATACGAAACTTGATTTTTGGACTTTATGATCAGTGGATGAGTTTGTGGGTTAGATATGGGGAGAAAGCTAAGGCTTGACTGACATTATTT
This sequence comes from Rana temporaria, assembly GCF_905171775.1. Taxonomy (NCBI): domain Eukaryota; kingdom Metazoa; phylum Chordata; class Amphibia; order Anura; family Ranidae; genus Rana; species Rana temporaria. The sequence continues at coordinate 300,294,435 of NC_053491.1, forward strand.
TTTTTGGCTAAATTTTGACTTGCAGAAATAATGGAGGCCTTCAGAGAACAGGAGTTCTTCACAGTATTTGTTCAAAGGAGGCCACGGATGGCAACCCCTCTTTTCTCTAGAATTTTTATTTGCCAAAAAAATTATTTATTGCGCCAAGATCTGGCATTGTAATGCCCCCCCCACCCCTAAAATAATCGACATATTGTTGCCACACAGCACGTGCACTTTGGGGGGCCAAGCCTGTTTGGACAGTCTCACGGGCCACCACCGCTGGAACATCAGTGGCCTCATCAGGCACAAGTGTCATGTAGTTTGTTGAGGGTCTCTTTAGGAAATTGTGCAATATGCAGGAGCAAAGTATGACATGGTTCTGATTCTACTTAAGAAACCTACAGTCCTTATCTTGTTTGCACCGCCTGTATACTGCTGTTCAAAGTATGTAGGGCCAAAAGGTCTTGTCAGGGCCAATCCTCACTATAGGCTCACTATGCAAGCCGCTTAGGGCCCCGCAAAGCCGTGAAGGGCCCCCAAAGTACTAGAGGCCCCACCTGGTAGGAAGTCATTTTCGCCCCCCACCCCGCTTCTAAACTCGCTGGCTGAGTCATTTCCGACAACAGAACACCCCCCCCCCGCTTCTCAACTTTCTTTAATGTGACATGTCACTGTCGTCAGGGCCCCCCCGCTTCTCATTTTTAATGTGCCATGTCATTTTGCTTGGGGCCCCAGGGAGGTCAGAATCGGCACTGGGTCTTGTGTAATGACTTGGGGGGAGTGGTGGCGGGGAAACTCATGCTATTTTTTTCAATGATTTTTATCCATATTGCAGGGACCAAGCATTACATTAAACCCGCAGGCAGTATTAAATCACTTTTTTTCTGAGAGTAATCTCATGTTGTGCAGGGACATTTCTAAACACGTGCCACTACTATAGACACCCAGCAGCTACCATATTTGAAGGAAATTTTATTAAATTTTTTTTTCACTTTAAGCATCATTAAAATCGCTGCTCAAGAAAAAACTACAGTTTTTAAAACTTTTTTTTCCATTGATACATGTTCCCTGGGGCAAGACCCGGGTTCTCAAAGACGTTTTCCATCAATAACTTGCATATTGGGCTTTAAAATGAGCACTTTTGAATTCGAACGTTCGAGTCCCATAGACTTCAATGGGGTTCTAAATGTTCGCGCGAACGGACGGTCTGTTCGAATGTTTTGGTGCGAACCGAACCCAGGTATGTTCGGCTCATCCCTAGTCTCCATATTATAACCTCGAACTCTGTTAAATTATCCTTCTCCAAAGGTACCATTTTTGCTATAATTATTAAAGGTGTTTTCCACGCTTTAGCTATTGTCTGTTTCTCAGCTGTCAAGAGTTGTGCAAACAGTTTTAGATGTTTTCGAGTCAGTCAGGTTTTAGCTTTTAAAGGGCCATTACTGCATCTGGTGTAATTGTACTTTCAAACATTTCTGAGGCAAGTGGAAAAACATTTTCCGCAAATTTTTGTATAATAGAACAATTCCATCATATGTGTATATAAGTTCCTTGTTTAGAGCAGTCGCTAAAGCAGAGGCCTGAGTGATCAGGTGCAAATTTAGCAGGAACCTAGGGCCAGATCCACAAAAGGGATACGCAGGCGTATCTGCTGATACGCCGTCGTATCCCTGTTTCTATCTATGCGGCTGATTCATAGAATCAGTTACGCATAGATATCCCTAAGATCCGACATGTGTAATTGTTTTACACTGTCGGATCTTAGGATGCAGTACCGCGGCTGCCGCTGGGGGGAGTTCACGTCGTAAACCAGCGTCGGGTATGCAAATTAGGAGTTACGGCGATCCACAACGGTTTTTCGCGTTCGCTACGTCGCCGCTAGTATAGTTTCCCGTTGCAAATCTACACTTTTTTTTGCTGCCCTAACTTTAGTCAGCAAGTGTATTGCTGTCTAAAGTATGGCCGTCGTTCCCGCGTCGAAATTTAAAAATCAACGTCGTTTGCGTAAGCCGTCCGGGAATACGGAATTATGCTACGCGCGTCGCCGTTCGAAAAAATGACGTCACGGCGCGCAAAGCACGGCGGGAGTTCGGAAACGGAGCATGCGCAGTACGTCCGGCGCGGGAGCGCGCCTAATTTAAATGGGACTCGCCCCATTTGAATTGGTCCACCCTGCGCCGGATTTAGGATACACCGCCGCAAATTTCCAGGTAAGTGCTTTGTGGATCGGGCACTAACTTGGAAAAATTGCGGCGGTGTAACTTAAATCCGAAAAGTTAAGTTGCGCCCGGGCTTCGTGGATCTGGCCCCCAGTACCAGCGTGAATCTACCTTGTAAACAGTTTCGATATCTATTACATAAGATTTGATGCTAGACCATATCGCAGACCATTTTGGGTTAGCTATAGTGCGATCAAGATCTTTTTCCCATTTAACTACATAGGATGGTAATTTAACCACTTTAACACTTATTTTTCAAACTTGTTGTTTACAAGTTAAACATTTTTTTTTTGCTAGAAAATTACTTAGAACCCCCAAACATTATATATTTTTTTCTAACATGCAAGAGAATAAAATGGCGGTCGTTGCAATACTTTCTGTCACACTGTATTTGCGCAACAGTCTTACAAGTGCACTTTTTGGGAATAAATACACTTTTTTGAATAAAAAAGATAAGAAAACAGTAAAGTTAACCATTTCTTTTTTTATATTTTTAAAGAAGATGTTAGGCCGAGTAAATTGATAAATGGCGACAAACTTTTTTTTTTTTTAATTATACAGGTTGCAGGTTTTGAGTTAGAGGAGGTCTAGGGCTAGAATTATTGCTCTTGCTCTAACGATCATGTGTAGTTTGAACACTGTTTTCATATACATTCGCTACCCATGTATGCATTCGTTATTGCACGCTAGCTTGGTGGAATGGGGCACAGTAAAAATGATTTTATTTTTCTTATTTACCTTTTTTTCTTTTTACACTGGTCTTTTAAAAAAAAAAATGTGTCACTTTTATTCATATTACAACGAATGTAAACATCCCATGTAAAAGAAAAAAGCATGGCAGGACTACGTAAATATGAGATTTGGGGTCAAAAAGACCTCAGATCTCATATTTATACCTAAATACAATAAGCAAAAATAAAATAAAAATGTAATTTGAAAAAAAAAAGTCTCCGTAAAGTGGAGCTCCACCCTCTTTTTCAAGTCCCCTGCATCCCCTTCTACTGTGTCCCCTTAAACACATTTGGCATATTTTTTTTTTTAAACTCAGTGTTATTAATTATTGTATAGTCCTCTTCATTGTTCCAGCCGCGGCCCGAGGCTGAGCGTGTCATCCCTCCGCCCCCCTCCTGTCAATGCATATCAAGCGCACAATCAAGGTGTTAGTGGGGTGGGCGGCATGTTTACCATCTCTTGACGATGGGGGCGGGCCCCGTAGCAATTAGTACAGATAATTGCCATTAAATTCTGCCATCAAATGCTGCCACTGTGCCCGTTAAACTCATCCACTGTGCCAAACGCAGCCACTGTGCCCATCCTATGCAGCCACTGTTCCCGTCAAACTCATCCACTGTGCCAAACGCAGCCACTGTGCCCGTCAAACCCATCCACTGTGCCAAACTCAGCCACTGTGCCCACCAAACTTAGCCATTGTGCCCGTCAAACGCAGCCAGTGTGCCCGTCAAATGCTGCCTCACTGTGCCCGTCAAATGCATCCATGTGCTGGGGTGATACAATGCAATTTGGTGGGTGGGAGATGCGATGTGGGTAATGCGTTTTGGTGGGGGGCAATGCGATTTGCTGGGGCAATGCGATTTGCTGGGGCCGCGATGCAATGCAATTTGGCGGGGGGGGCCATGCGATTTGGTGGTGGGTGATGTGCTGGGGCGATGCAATGCAATTTGGCAGGGGGGCCATGCAATTTGGTGGCGGGGTGATGTGCTGGGGCGATGCAATGCAATTTGGCGGGGGTGATGCGATTTGGTGGCAGGGTGATGTGCTGGGGAAATGCAATGCAATTTGGCGGGGGCGCTGCGATAGGGAAGATGTGATTTGGCAGGGGGCGATGCGATTTGGTGGTGGGGCGATGCGATGTGCTGGGGCAATGCAATGTGGGTGGGCGATGCGATGTTGGCAAAGCGATTTGGTGATGGCAATGCGATTTTATGGGGGCGCGATGCAATGTGCTGGGGCGATGCGATGCAATTTGGCGGGGGGGAATGCGATTTGGTCGCGGAGCGATGTGGTGTGCTGGGGTGATGCAATGCGATTTGGTGGGGGAGCGATGCAATGTGCTGGGGCAATGCAATTTGGCGGGGGGCGATGCGATTTGGTGGCGGGGTGATGTGCTGGGGCGATGCAATGCAATTTGGCGGGGGGGGGTGATGCGATTTGGTGGCGGGTGATGTGCTGGGGCGATGTAATGCAATTTAGCAAGGGGGATATGCTATTTGGCGGGGGGCAATGCAATGTGGTGGTGGGGGCAATGCGATGTGCCGGGGCGATGCAATGCAATGCAATTTGGTGGGTGGGCAATGCGATGGGGCAATGCGATTTGGCAGGGTCAAGGTGATTTGCTGTGGCAATGCGATTTGGTGGGGGCGCAATGCAATGTGCTGAGGCGATGCGATATGCTGGGGGCGATGTGATGTGGCAACGCGATTTGGTGGGTGTTGTGATGCAATTTAGCGGGGGGACGATGCAATGCGATTTGGGAATATTTACTAAATTTTTCACACGATTATCTATATAACATAGAGAAAGTTGTTTGTGCAAATGGTTGTAAATAAGCAGTTTTTGAAATATCCATCCCATATAACACCAGAACACATTTTTCAATATTATTATGCGCAGTTTGAACTTCATAAATTCGTCTTCAATACATCTAGATGCATAAATGAATTTTGTTGCTGAGATTATTATTATTTTTTTAAATGAAAAGCCGTACAGAAAAAAAGTACCCGTTGATTGTGTGTGTGTATGTATGTATATATTATATATATGTGTGTGTGTGTGTGTGTGTGTGTGTGTGTGTGTGTGTGTGTGTATGTATGTATATATATATATGTATGTATATATATATATATATATATATATATATATATATATATATATATATATATATATATATACACACAGTATATATATATATATATTGTGTAAGGGGTTAGCTCGGTAGTGGGGTGTGTGACCCCCGGGATGGGTTCACTACACACTGAATTTATACAGAAAGGCAGTCGAAGACGGTTGAAAACAAAGATTTTGGTTAATTCTTCCATCTTGCTGGAAACAAGTGCAAGCATCCAAACAGCATAAACACAATCAAACATAAAATAAACCCTGGCCACTTGGGGCATCTACCGTCACCACACAGGAACCTATATAGGGAGTCACACAGAAAAATCAACAGTATTTCTGCTACTGCTCTCCTTCACTCTGAAAGCCTCAGGATGCAGCAATCAGTAGTAATCCTCTGGATTACTTATATAGGCCTTAATTGCCTCATTCTGAACAGCTGAAGTTTTCCAATGCCTTTAAACCTTTCTGGCTACTTCTGCAGCTGACACCCGATAATAATTGGTGTATTGTCCAAACAAGGCAGAAATGTATCTCCTGTCTGTGACAACACCCACAGATTTACCTGACTTCCTGTCACATACCCCCCCTCTTGTTTCAACCCTAGGGTTGGGACACAGGTTGCCAGGCCGTCATCTGCGTAGGCCCAACCTTTTTTAGGGGTGCGCTTCCAGGTAAGTCCTACCCTGACTCTCCATGGGATCCCACTTTTTTGATATAGGGAACCTGTTCCCAATACTTCGCCTGATGGGGAACCATCTTTTCTCTCAGCGACACCAGATTTTCCCATTACAACAGTTTTTTTTGGTTTAACAACTTGTCTGAGGTTACCCATGGCAACTAAACCCTTGTTGTAGAAACCAACTCCGGATACTTTAATTTGTATCTTTGTGCGACTGACAGGAAAAATCTCTGCTATTGCCATGTCCATTTCGGTCCCTTCCTTCATGTGAAGTCTAGTGGGTGAGGCAGTGTTCGTGCCCTCTACTGACCACCGCTCAGCCGCACTTTGGCCTGCATCAGCAGAAATTTTCCTAGTCACTGCATCAGGCGGAGAGACTTCTGATGTTTTCAAACGTTCTCCTGAGCATCTTCCATCCAAACTGGTAACTGGAAGCACCATCTCAGAGAACCTTGAGACCATCTGCCACACTGCTAACAAATTTGGTATCAACCAGTTCCTCTTGTGAATAACATTAAGCATAGCCTGTACAACTTGGCTCCACCTACTGGTACTACGCAGTACCACCTTGTCCGACCATGGTGGAGACACCCAAGTGTACCGCAAATGCGCTTTTTGGACTTCAAGCATTTTCAACAACACATTAGTCATCTTAATGTGACCCACATCTACATACAAGACCCATCTAGGGACTTTTCCCTTATCAATGACGTGGAGGGGCTCATCCACTGAAGCTGGAAAGGTAGAGACATTTTCCACAACCTCCACCTCACTGGCAGTATCGCGAGCCTGGTGCTCAACTGAAGCGCAGTCAGATGTACGTCTCACATTTATCCCTTCTGCGACAGCATCAGTGAGCCGCTGCAGGTCATAAGTCACATTGCCATTTTTGCGCTCACTATTTTCCAGCGGTTGGGCTGCGCATAACACAACTGCCATGCATGCGCCCTTAACCTGTCCTTCTGACTGGAGGGGATCAATCTCTGCAGGGGCCAACACGCCCTTGGCCCCTGCAGTACCTACGTTGGGCATAGCAGGTGTTATGTCCACATCTGTGTTATGTAACCTAGCCTTATCCAACATGGCTAGCAATTATTTGGCCCAGCTGTCCCAGTCAGTGGTACTTCCCTGACAGGCATTCTGCAGCGCTGCATCACCTATTCCAAGAAGCACCAAAGGAACCTGGGACTCATTACCCAATACAGTACATTTGTCATCTCTATACGCATCACATTGTACAAGCACAGTTTCACTTATGTCAAATTGGGACGATGCTTCGCCACAAACCGCAGGGTGCAATACACTATTTTGACCAGATTGTTCTGGTGGCGCTACCATCACATCCCGCTTTACACTACTAACTTTTACAGGATGAAGACATTTTTCACCAAATTGGTCACATATCAGGTGGGTGGTCTGCACCCACACACTCTCATTGTGTGGTGCAGTCCCTCCTTGTTCCCCCAGAGTAGTACCAGAGCGGTCCTGGACAACCTCCAGTTCCAACACAGGGAGATCCCGGGAGGTTTCCATGGACAACCCTGCAGCTCTGCCTCTGGCGGTCACGGAAGATATCCTACTCCCATCCTTTTTAGTAATCATATCACCAATATTACTCTCAAATTTGATATTTCCAGAAATACATTTATCAACATTTAGAGGATCATCATGACACTTAGACATAGCTGTAGCTATTGTGGATGGTCCCTTACCCACTTGAGCAGCTCTACCGCTGACCTGGGAAACCCTCCGCTCCAACACTGTGGGCTTCTGGGAGGTTTCCCTGGGCAACCCCACAGCACCTGTCTCTGTCAGTAGGGAACATGGTATACGGATTTCTTTGGTCACCCCTAGTACAGCTCTTCCAGCACTCTGCTGAATTCCACCAGGTACATACAGAGTCCCCATGTCCTTTATCGTCTTTAGTGCTGCTGACAGTTGGGCTTCACCCCTCCCCCCTGCTCCGGGTAGCACACTGTAGCAAGTCCACCTGTACTGCGGATCTCCCCACTGAAAACACTTCCGCTTCATTGGGTTCTGTCCCATAAACTGCAACAGTCTTACCAATTCCTTTAGCCGTTGTCATAGCCTTCATTTGAGTGCGTTGTCTCTTATCTGTGGTGTCTCCATAGGCTGAATTTTTCATGTGGTCATGGAGAAACACTGCAGCCTTTCCAGACCCACCAACACCCCCTGCATGTAACACAGGATCCCTGTTGCTAGGGTTAACAGCAGACAAGCACTCCAAAGATGGTTGGCTACCCCTTGCAGGCCACACAGACTTCTTGCCACTTGTTGCCAGGGGTGACAACCGATATGTTTGCAGAAAACGCAGGACTGGTACGCTGATGTACATTCATGCTCTCCTAAACCATTGCTTGATTGATGCTTTGTTGTCGCCATGATGCCTCTCCCGTTGCTATAGGTGATGACCTCCCTTTGCTGGAGCATTGCTGGCGGCCCATAATGCGACTGAACTCTCCTCTAAGAAGGATTTCCTTTTTAAACTGGCAGTAATCATCCTGGTCACCGTCCATCAAATGGTAAACCGACCGGTACTCTACCAGTAATAAGGTTTGCAGCAATTTTGGCCACCGGTCCCTAGGCCATTTCCTCCTTACAGCAACTTTTTCAAAATTTTCCAGGAAGTCTCCAACCTCCTCTGTAGGTAGCATGGGTTGCATATAGTCAGAGGCCACTATCTCAGCCCTTTGCACTGCATCCGACTCTTTAGTCTGGTTCCACTTGAACCACTCATTCACAGTCTCATACACCACTGGCCCCCTTTGACTGGCCCTCCTAGGTGGAGACATATCAGGCCAGGCTGAGCTCACTTCTCCTTTAACTTGTTTTAACATGAACTTCTTGTGTTTTGACTGCCTCATCCTTGCAGTCGCATGCACAGCAGCTTGTTACACAGTTCACAGCAATAAAAAGAAAAAAAATCTCACAGGTGCACCACCTGTATGCAACACACAGCTAGCACTAGTTCCTGCTGCGACTCACTTCACGGAGCAAGGTCCCGGATTCCACCGTCTAGATTGCCCTCATTCTCCACCATGTGTAAGGGGTTAGCTCGGTAGCGGGGTGTGTGACCCCCGGGATGGATTCACTACACACTGAATTTATACAGAAAGGCAGTCAAAGACGGTTGAAAACAAAGATTTTGGTTTATTCTTCCACCTTGCTGGAAACAAGTGCAAGCATCCAAACAGCATAAACAAAATCAAACATAAAATAAACCCTGGCCACTTGGGGCATCTACCTTCACCACACATGAACCTATCTAGGGAGTCTGGCACAGCCTAGTGCTGGGCAGACACTGCTGGTCCTACAGCAGAAAATAATAGTCTCTTTTTGATTTTTATCACACAGAAAAATAAACAGCACCTCACCTCTTCAGAAGTATTTCTGCTACTGCTCTCCTTCACTCAGAAAGCCTCAGGATGCAGCATCAGTAGTAATCCTCTGGATTACTTATGGAGGCCTTAATTGCCTCATTCTGAACAGCTGAAGTTTTCCAACGCCTTTAAACCTTTCTGGCTACTTCTGCAGCCGACACCCGATGATAATTGCTGTATTGTCCAAACAAGGCAGAAATGTATCTCCCGTCTGTGACAACACCCACAGATTTACCTGACTTCCTGTCACAATATATATATATATATATACACACACACACACACACAGAATAAGAAATATATATAACAAGATATCAATATATATATATATATATATATATATATATATATATATATATATATATATATATATATATATATATATATATATATATATATATATTTCTTAAAATAGTATTCTTTGAGCATGCAGTATATTGCCGGGTTCCTGCAGGGAGGAGAGGTTTGCATAGATAACTTCCTCTAACACTGCCGTTGCTATGGAAACCTGACCAGAAACCTATTACACTGTTTGTGCAGCACTGAGCATGTGCGAGATCTGCAAGCATGAAATCCAGGAAGTAATACAGTCTGGCTTCATATGCCCACACTTAAGATGGCCACATTCTAATGCTAGTTTATAAAAATTCAAAATGCTGTAATAACCTAACAAAACGGACCTCAGTTTACAGACTAACTTTACTAGAATACATTAGGCTTGTGTATTATAAGTAGGGATGAGCCGAACATACCCGCGTTCGGATCGCACCAGAACTTTCGAAGGGACCGAACATTCGCTCGAACATTTAGAACCCCATTGAAGTCTATGGGACTCGAATGTTCGAATTTAAAATACTAATTTTAAAGCCCAATATTCAAGTTATTGTTGGAAAACGTCTTTGAGAACCCGGGTCTTGCCCCAGGGAACATGTATCAATGGAAAAAAAACTTTTGAAAACTGTAGTTTTTTTTGTGGAGCAGCGATTTTAATGATGCTTAAAGTGAAAAAAAAAATCAAAAATTCCTTTAAATATCATACCTGCTGGGTGTCTATAGTGGCACGTGTTTAGAAATGTCCCTGCACAACATGAGATTACTATAAGAAAACATAAATTTAATACTGCTTGCGGCTTTAATGTAATGTTTGGTCTCTGCAATTTGGATAAAAATCATGAGTTTCCCCGCCACCACTCCCCCCAGGTCATTAAAAGACCCAGTGCCGATCCTGACCTCCCTGGGGCCCTAAGCAAAATTACATGGAACATTAAAAATGAGAATCGGGGGGGGGGGGGGGGGGGGGGTGCTGACGACAGTGACATGTCACATTAAAGAAAGTTGAGAAGCCGGGGGAGGGGGTGTTCTGCTGTTGTAAATGACTCAGGCCAGCCAGCGAGTTTAGAAGCGGGGTGAGGGTGCGAAAATGACTTCTCACCAGGCGGGGCCTCTAGTAATTTGGGGGCCCTTTGCAGCTTTGCGGAGCCCTAAGCGGCTTGCATAGTGAGCCTATAGTGAGGATCGGCCCTGACAAGACCTTTTGGCCCTATATACTTTGAACAGCAGTATACAGGCGTTGCAAACAAGATAAGGACTTTGCTCCTGCATATTGCAAAATTTCCAAAGAGACCCTCAACAAACTGCATGACATTTGTGCCTGATGAGGCCACTGATGTTCCAGTGGTGGTGGCCCCTGAGACTGTCCATACAGGCTTGGCCACCCAAAGTGTACATGCTGTGTGGCAACTGGCAACAATATGTCGATTATTTTAGGGTTGGGGGGGGGCATTACAATGCCAGATCTTGGCTGAATACATTTTTTGTTTGGGAAATAAAAATTTTAGAAAAAAGGGGGGTTGCCATCCGGGGCCCCCTTTGAACAAATTCTGTGAAGAACTCCTGTTCTCTGAAGGCCTCCATTATTCCTGAAAGTCAAAATTAAGCAAAAAAAGCTAATATCAGTCAAGCCTTAGCTTCCTCCCCATATCTAACCCACAAACTCATCCACTGATCATGAAGTCCAAAAATCAAGTTTTGTATCGTCGTACTGCACGATCGTTTTTCCGACATTTTCTACCGACTGTGAACGACGTTCTCATTCACGCAATATCCCTTTATACACTGCGCATGTGAGAAGCTCCGCACGTTTCCCCGCCCATGACGATCGTTCTAGTGATTGCCACGCCCCTTTTCAGTCGGTCAATGCAAGACGGTGAAGACATGATGGAGGAGAGACAGCAAGCTGCAACCAGGCAGGAGAGAGGCCAGGCACACACCAGGAGGAGCAGGAGGTACAAAGCCACCAACATGACCTTGGACGAGATGGTTGAGATGGTGGCTATTCTTAAAAAGGAGGACTACGACTGCAAAAAAGGGCCTTACAAGAACCCAAATAAAGTCAAGGCCGAGATCATGGAGAAGGTACGGAGGACTATCCATGCAAAATTCGGGGTGCAGAGGTCCAGGGAGCAGTTGCGCAAGAGATGGTCTGATTTGAAAATCAGAGAGCCGGACCAGATGGAGAGAATTCAAAGAGTCATCAGAAGACGTAAGTAATTTTCATGTGTACTCTGAATATTTGTTTTTATTATTTTGCGGCATGTGCTGTTTATTTCAGGTTGTGTATATATACAGTTCAAGAATAGATGTCTTAAGGTTCATGTTTGTGGGCATAATAATTGGTTGTTCATTCTATTTAAGATCTTTTTATGTGAGACCAATTTTTTATTTAATGTAGATGTGTTATTAACTAGATTTAAATAATCCAACTTAAGTCAATATACAGTAAAAGGAGAGTATGCTCAGCAGTTGGTTACACATATGGACTCAGTAGCAGTAGAAGTGTTGGCATGGCCGATCCGCCCTATAGGCAAGCCACGTAGGGCCCCGCAAAGCTGCGAAGGGCCCCCCCAAATTACTAGAGGCCCCGCCTGGTAAGAAGTTATTTTCGCCCTCTCACCCCGCTTCTCAACTCGCTGGCTGCATGGGAGAAGAGGCAAGAAGTCAGCACCCCTTGCTTCTCAATTTAATGTAAGATGTCATTTCTGACAGCAGAACACCCCCTCCCCCCACTTCTCAACTCTATTTAATGTGACATGTCACTGTCGTCAGCGCCTCCCGCTTCTCATTTTTAGAGTTGAAAATATGTTTATTGGAAAATTTTCGACATATCAAACAGATAAAAGACAATAAACATTAGAAGGCACAGTCCGCATACAGTCACAATAATGATTGGAGGGAAGAATCAGCCAAGTGGCTATCGCCTACAGCTAGACTCTCACCAATAAGCAAAACAATAGACATGGCTACAACTTTATATAAAATGAACCAGTAATAAAGGAAATTATGCGTGACCACTAGGGTCTCTGCTTTTTAGTGGAGCTGTGACTGTAAAACTACTGTATTGATATGACAAGAGAAAAATAAAAAATAAAGGGGGGGAGGGGAAAAAAAAAAAAAAAAGAGAAACAAGGAGGAAAAGAGGAGCAGGAGTGTAGAGAAAGTTGAAATGAGAAAGGAGAAGGAGAGAGAAGGAGGAGAGAGGGAGAAAGTGAATGAGACACAGGTGAGAGGGGATTTGAAGGGGGGAATGCGTGGGCTGCCGACAGGACAATCTAGAGGGAGGGTGAGGGAAGGTGTATCTACGGCGGAAGGTCCCACATCGGGGCCCCAACCCGTCCCGGGGAATAAAACATTACACTTACGATCATGTTGCGGGAGACAACATGCTCAACAGAGTATCAGACGAAGAGAAGTGGAGCCAGGTGAGCCACAGTTGTTTATATTTCTCGTAGGTATCATTGTCCAGAGCTAACATCTCCTCCATTCTCATAGTGTCATTCATAATTGAGACCCAATGTGACAAGGGAGGAGTGGTGGTCGATTTCCAGTAGGAAGGTATGAGCTGCCTCGCTGATGACATAAAGAAGCGGAGGAGACTCCGCTTCTGCGATGCAATGGAGCCAGGCAGAACGGAAAGGAGAGCAATTTTGGGGGAGGGAACCAACGATTCATTATAAGTCTTATTATAACACTCAAATACCTGAGTCCAGAAGGGGCGGATCCTCTCACATTCCCACCAGACGTGTAGATAAGACCCTGTAGCTGCAGAGCATCGCCAGCAGGATGCCGGGGTGGACGGAAATATTTTGTGCAACATGGAGGGGACCCTGTACCATCTTGAGAGAATCTTGTAGTTCTTTTCTTGCGAGTAGCAGGAGATTGTGGACTTATGGGTAAAGTGAAACGAAGTCTGCCAATCTGAACGTGGGATGTCTTCACCCAGGTCTGCGGACCACATCCTAGTGTAAGACGGGAGCTCGGAGTGTGTGAGTGACTGGAGAAGACTATATATGGCTGATAGAAGGTGTCTAGGGGTCTCAGAGAGAGAACACAGACGTTCAAACTCGGTATTAGGACGGTGTATTTGAGAAGAAGAGTGTAGGTGCTTAGTGAGTGTAGAGAGATGTATAGCAGTTAGCCAATCGTGCGTCCCCTCCGGTACCACCGGCGTCCCCAGTGTCGGGTGAACAAACGAGCGTGCTTGAGGCCATGCGGTCCTTCTAAAGGGACCCAACAACGGTACCCCAATACCCTGAGGGAAGGATGGATTATCAAACAGTGAGGTCAGTGGAGAGGGATCCGAGGATAAAAGGGCGCACAACCCCCTGTTATACCAAATCCTAAGGGAAGCCAGAGTAAGTGGGGATGGAGGAGGCATGCGTGTCAAGTCAGACCTATATCCCCACAATAGGGACCGGAGATCAACGTGGGCCAGGTCTTGTTCTATGGCAACAGAGGCCTTTAAAAACGGACGAGGGAACCATTCCATTACTCGTGCTACATGGGTGGCCTTGTAATACGTTTCAAAGTCAGGGAGACCGGCTCCACCCTGCAACTTCGAGCGGGTGAGCAAGTTGTACTTCACCCTGGGCAGCCCACGACTCCATAAGAATCTAATGGCAAGAGAGCGTAGGGAAGTGAAGAAGGATTTGGGGATTACAATTGGAATAGTTTGGAGAAGATAAAGAAGTTTGGGAAGAGTGTCCATTTTGAGTGTGTTGATCCGGCCAAACCACGGCAGAGAGGACCCTCCCCATTCCTCTAAGTCCTTTCGGACGCGTGAGAGCAAGGGTACATAATTGAGGGAAAATAGGTTGGCGAGGTTAGACGGGATGATGACCCCAAGATACGAAATCCCCCTTGCTTGCCACTGAAAGGAGAAATTGTTTTTTAACATGGTCATGGTGGCAGGGGGAAGGGAAATGTTGAGGGCCTCGGTCTTGGAAACGTTGAGCTTAAAATTGCTGAATGAGCCAAAACGGCGGAATTCCGCGAAGAGGGACGGTAGGGAAAAGAAGGGGTCCTGTACGTATACCAGAAGATCGTCCGCGTAAAGAGAAAGCTTGTGATGGGCGGAAGGTGTGTGGATCCCATGTATGGAAGAGTTTTGTCTAATGGCACAGGCTAAGTGTTCTATTACAATGACAAAAAGGAGGGGGGATAAGGGGCAGCCCTGCCGGGTGCCATTGGAGATGTCGAAAGCTTCTGAAGTAGAGCCATTAACCAAGACCGAGGCCGAGGGATGCGAATAGAGGGACATCACCTTAGAGATAAAGGACGAACCTATCCCCAACTGTTCAAGCGAGAGTCGGAGGAATCCCCAATTAACCCGATCGAATGCTTTTTCAGCATCGAATGAGAGGAGGCAGGCCTTCAGGCCCTTGCGCTGGATAAGGGAGATTAAATGGATTGTCTTGGTGGTGTTGTCCCTGGCTTCTCGGCCCGGGACAAACCCCACCTGGTCATTATGGATCACGCCGGGGAGTAGAGGGGACAAACGGTTGGCCAAAACCTTAGCGAACAATTTTAGGTCAACATTAAGAAGGGATATCGGCCGGTAGCTACTGCAAAGGGAGGGGTCTTTGCCCGGCTTGGGCAAAATGGAGATATTAGCGGATAATAATGTCTTAGGTGGGGGGAAAGAATCATCCATGGCATTGAATGTTTTAGCCATCAAAGGGGCCAACAACGGGGCAAAGGTTTTATAAAAGCGGGGGGTATACCCATCTGGGCCGGGACACTTGCCTATTTTCAGGTCCTTGATGGCACCTAGAAATTCAAACGAGCCTAAGGGTTTATCCAGTGCAACTACGTCAGAGGCGGCAATGGTGGGCAACGCAGTCTCGACGATATAGTCCCACATGTCGCCCCCCGAAGGAATGGAGCGTGCGGCCGCGTCGGTGGGCGACAGATTATAAAGGTGAGAGTAATATTCCCGGAAGGCAGAGGATATACCCGTCGTATGGAATGATTTGGTGTGATCAGGGCGTGAAATAAAGGGGATGTTGCATCGCGAAGATCTAGGGTGTAGGACCCGAGCTAGCTGTTTGCCACACTTGTTGGCCAGCGAATAATGAAAATTGCATGCCCGATCCCGAGCTACGAGCGAGTGTGAATCAAAACGCTGTAGCTGCCAAAAAAAAGAAATAGAAATAAAGATAAAAGAAAAATATGCAAAAACAGGCGGACTATCAGAGGTTGTACACAACGAACAGTCTGGAGTGGTCTGCTGAAGACTCCTAAGCTAATTCACGGTTTCCGACTGACCTGAGAAAAAGAAACATGAGGGTTAGTTAAAGCAGAAGTATCAATAGGCCGGAGCCCAACAGGAGGGAACCCTAGATAACCGACAGTTACTAGGGGAGTGATGGCAGTTCAAATTCTCAGGGGATGTCAGTGATGGGAGAATGGGAAAAACAACAGTAACTCCGACAGTGTGTAAACCAAGATAGCAACACAGGCACAGGGGGTAAGCCCCTATGAGGGCAAGATGGATGAAGAGGTCGGTGCCTCCAGCACTTGTTCAATCTTCAGAGTCCCGGCGGTGCAGGGATTTGGGGTTGCGTCTGCGGCCTTGGGTCTGCCATGGTGAGGCAAAGGGCAAGCCAGGTGTAGATGGTGTGAACGGCCAGTCCGGGAGGGCCACCTGTGGAAGCTCCAGCGTGCTGAGAAAGGTGGGCAGGTCCCCAAGATTACGGAAAATGGCGGTCTTGCCCTCGTAGTGCACTCGCAGGTGAAACGGGAATCTCCATTGGTATTTAATTTGTTTGGATTGCAGGAGTAGGGTGAGCGGCTTCAGAGCTTTTCTCATCAGTAAGGTCTGGCGTGACAGGTCAGGAAGGAGCATCACAGGGGTATTGTTGAATAGAATAGTGTCCTGTGAGCTGGCAGCTCTCATGATGGATTCCTTAATTTTATAGAAGTGGACCCGGCATAGTGTGTCACGGACAAAAGAGGGGTCCTGGGTCCGAGGGCCCGAGGTCCTATGTACCCGATCCAGCTCAATGGGATCATCCTTGGGGTGCTGCAGTAACTGATTGAAAATGGTGGTCACAGCGGCAGGCAGGGCCTTGGCGTCAATAGATTCGGGTATTCCGCGAATGCGAATATTATTGCGACGATTACGGTTTTCGATGTCGTCTTGCTGATACGCCAACTGCTGCAACATAACAGTATGAGAGTTCAGGATTCTGTCATGAGACTGCACTGCAGTGCTAAGGCCATCAGTGGTGGCATCCAGGTCCTCAAAACGTGCTCCTACGTCCTTTTTAAAATCAGACATCTCTTTCTTATAGGCCTTTTCAATCCTGTTAACACAGTGTTCAAAATCAGCTTTGGTAGGCAGGGACCTAATATAGCTGTGCAGGGAGCGTATCTGAGCCTCCATGTCCCATCCCTCACCTGAGCCCAGGGAGGCATTGGAACGGCTCCTAGTGAGCATAAAGTCAGATTCCCCAGGGAGAGAGAGGGGGCCATGTGCACTCACCTGGGACTGCAGGGAGGACTCAGAGCGTGCTGGGGACGGAGGAGCCGGCGCCATCTTGGCTTCAGAGTGGCGCTGTGATGCGGCCCGGGATCGGGCGAAATAGTCCTCGAGATCGCCTCCTTTCCGTTCCCCGCCTGAGCCCTTCTGTGCCCGGGGCTTATCTTTCCCCATGTGCCGAGTTTGGGATGATTCTGAGCTAAATCCTAGCAGCGGTAGTGTCCGTGGAGCCGGGTGTCCAGGGAGCCAGGAGAAAGCACGTCTTACTGCTCCATGCGCCAAGCCACGCCCCCCGCTTCTCATTTTTAATGTGCCATGTCATTTTGCTTAGGGCCCCAGGGAGGGCAGGTTCGGCACTGAGTGTTGGCCACAAGAACAACCTAGTTAGGGTGTCACACAATGGTGATCCAGTGTATACTTGTTGTTTTTCCATGTAGGAAACTTGGCCAAAGATAGAGAAATGCAGCAGCTTTGGTAATGGATAAAATCCTGTGTTATGCTTAGAAGGATTGTAAAACAGACAATTGTGCCACACTTTATAAAAAGAATGATTGATATTCCTCTTTCAGGCCTCTAATCTTTTTGATTCATGTATCCCTTTTTTTACAATCTCATAGGGCGCAATCAAGCTGCAGCAGTGGAGCCGACCAACCCCACACAGAGCCAAGCCCCACCCTCGCCGGATGTGCAGGAAGTGGAAAATGCCACCACATCAGGTCAGTGTCATACAGCACAGCTTCAGGTAATACATGTAGGCCTGCATAATTGTAATACATGTTTTTTTTCCAAGTTTCAGGAGGTGTTGGAGCTGTTGGGGGCGGATTGGACACCTACAGTGCCCATGTCCTAATTGGGGAGATCATGTCCTGCAGGGCAGAAATAGAGGACACAAACCTCACCTTAGAGAACCTTATAAAGAAAAACAAAAAGGTGGACCAAAAACTAAAGAATCTCATTGATGTGCTGGGAAGGGTTTAAAAAAAAAAAAAAAAAAATAAATAAATAAAAAATTGATGTAGACAAGTATTTCAAAGCAAAAATATATTTTTCTTGACAAAAAAAAATTTAAGAATTTCTATTAAGATATTTAAAAAAAAAATAAAAATGACACATTTTAAGTGTGATACAATACATATTTTTAGATACTCAACAATGTGTGGCTTCTTATTATATCAATGCTGCCTAAAAGAACAAATCTAGATTTGTGGTGTTTACATTGACAATGATGAGTATTTAGTACAGGAAAATAAACATGACACTATGATAACGTAGGAGAAAGCTAAAATGAACTCAAATTAGAAAAGAATCAAACAAAGAAAAGTACTAGAACAGTGGCAGAAAAATTGGGCCTTAGGCACTGGTGGCGGTGTCACAACACTGCAACCCCTCACAGATACTGTAATTGGAGCGCAGCAAAGAGCCACATGCAAAGTATCGCATCAAAAATTGTTATTAGACGCCCCTGTTAAACAGGGGCAGAAAAATTGGGCCTTAGGCACAACACTGCAACCCCTCACAGATACTGTAATTGGAGTGTAGCAAAGAGCCACATGCAAAGTATTGCATCAAAAATTGTTATTAGACGCCCCTGTTAAACAGGGGCAGAAAAATTGGGTCTTAGGCACAACACAACACTGCAACCCCTCACAGATACTGTAATTGGAGCGTAGCAAAGAGCCACATGCAAAGTATTGCTTTAAAAATTGTTATTAGACGCCCCTGTTAAACAGGGGCAGAAAAATTGGGCCTTAGGCACTGGTGGCAGAGCCCAGAAACATAAATGTACTTACTAGCTATCAGCAAGATCAGTGAGGAGGAAAAGGATATTCAGTCAGCAGCATAACAGGACAGTCACTCAGCATCAGCATAGGCAGTCTCCAAGGGATCTGTCATTTAAAAAAAATTATTGAGTTACATCAGCATCAGGTGCTTGGTAAAAGGTGTTGATCCAAGCCCGATTCATTTTTATGAAGGTCAGTCGATCGACAGAGTCGGTGGAGAGGCGCACCCTGTGATCGGTCATAAAGCCTCCAGCAGCACTGAATGTGCGTTCTGAAAGAACTCTTGATGCAGGGCAAGCCAGTAGCTCAATTGCGTACTGTGCAAGCTCTGGCCAGTAATCCATCCTCAAGACCCAGTAAGCCAGAGGATTTTTGGTGGGGAAGGTGTCCAAGTCTGATCTTGCCCCTAGGTATTCACGCACCATGTAAACCAAACGCTGGGGATGGTTGCTGGAACCGGTCATACCTTGGGGCTGCGGACTAAAAAATTGTCTGAACGCATCAGTCAGACGGCCACCTTCTCCACCGCTCCTTCTGTGACTCACCGAAGCCTCAGCAACACGTTGTCCAGGAACAGGATTTGGTAATCCCCAGGTTCTGGGAACGCGTTGCACAGACCCTTCTGCAAGGCCTCCCGAAGATGTTTCATATTCTGCTCCCTCTGCGATGGCAAGATAAGCTCCGCAACCTTACTCTTGAAACGTGGATCAAGGAGAGTTGCCAGTAATGATTCCTTGGGACTGTAAGTGATCCCTTGAAGACTGCTGCTGCTGATGCTGAGTGCTAGGCTCCACCTCCATGCTGCTGATACAAGAACGAGAAGAACCGGGGTGCGCCGAGTCAACAGCGGAGAGCGGCGAAGATAGAAGAAGACCCCCCGAGAGCGGAGAAGATCCCCCCGGGGAGCGGAGAAGACCCCTGAGAGCGGAGAAGACCCCCCGGAGAGCAGAAGACCCCCCGGAGAGTGGAAGAAGAAGTACCCCCTGCTAAAAGAGCTAAAGAAGACAGGGGGGCCCCCGGAGCAGACTAATAAATTATTTTAAAAACCCTGTGTCGTGTGTTTATTAACTTTAACACTTTGCCTCCAGGTGAATGGGTAGGGGTACGATGTACCCCATATCCATTCACTTAGGGTGGGGGGCCGGTATCTGGGGGCCCCCTTATTTGAGGGGGCTCCCAGATTCTGATAATCCCCCCGCCCGCAGACCCCGACAACCAACGGCCAGGGTTGTCGGGAAGAGGCCCTGTCCTTATCAACATGGGGACAGGGTGCTCTGTCCCCATGTTGAGGGCATGTTGAGGGCATGCGGCCTGGTATGGCTCAGGAGGGGGGGCGCTCGCTCGTCCCCACTCCTTTCCTGGCCGGCCGGGTAGCATGCTTTGGATACGGGTCTGGTATGGATTGTAGGGGGACCCCCTACATCGTTTTTTCGGCGTAGGGGGGGTCTCCTTACAACCCATACCAGACCTAAGGGCCTGGTATGCTCCTGGGGGAAACCCATGTTGGTTTTTTATTTAAAAATTGGCGTGGAGTTCTCCCTCTCAGGAATGCATACCAAATGCCGCACCTAGAATTGGCGGGAATCCAAGTCGGATCCCCGTCGCTTCTATGACGCGCTCGCTGGAATGTGCTTTGTCTATTCCAGCGAGTGCGAGATGTCGGCACCATGTCGCCGAGAATCAGCGCGATGCTGTCATGCTAGAAACACATTCTCGGCAACATGTACTGTAGGCGGGCATGCAGGAACACTGTCTGGATAAAGGGGGCCTTGAGAGGTAAGGAAGTCCTCCTCTTCCTCCCTCTGTTCTGCCTCAAGAGCCCTGTCCATTATTCCACGTAGCGTGTGCTCCAACAGGTGAATAAGAGGGACAGTCTCACTGATGCATGCACTGTCACTGCTCACCATCCTCGTGGCCTCCTCAAATGGTGACTGGACAGTGCATGCATCCCTGATCAAGGCCCACTGGCGTGGGGGAAAAAACCAAGCTCCCCTGACCCAGTTCTGCTGCCATATTGGCACAGGTACCCATTGATGGCCCTCTGCTGTGTGTGCAGCTGCTGCAGCATGGCCAATGTAGAGTTCCATCTGGTGGGCATGTCACAGATTAGGCGGTTCTTGGGCAGGTTGTATTCCCTTTGGAGGTCTGTCAGCCGAGCAGTGGCATTGTATGACCTTCGGAAATGCACACAGACTTTCCTAGCCTGCTTCAGGACATCCTGTAAGCCCAGGTACCTGCCCAAGAACCACTGCACTACCAAATTCAGAACATGAGCAAAACAGGGCACATGGGTCAGTTTTCCCTGTCGCAGGGCAGAGAGGAGGTTGGTGCCATTGTCGCTAACCACCATTCCTGGCTTAAGCTGGCGTGGCGTCAACCATCTCTGAGCCTGCCCCTGTAGAGCTGACAGAACCTCTGCCCCAGTGTGGCTCCTGTCTCCCAAGCACACCAGCTCTAGGACCGCATGGCATCTCTTTGCCTGCATTCCTGCATAGCCCCTCGTACGCCTACGGAGCGTGGCTGGTTCAGAGGAAACATCAGCACAGGAAGAGGCCACAGAGGAAGAAGAAGAGGAGGGGGTGGAGGAGAGAGGTGTGTCACAACCAGTAGTAGTGTTTTGAAGGTGTGGTGGCGGAACAACCTCCAACACTACTGTACATTGCTCTGCGTCCTTCCCAGCTGCCAGCAGGGTCACCCAATATGCCGTGAAAGAGAGGTAACGTCCCTGTCCATGCCTGCTGGACCATGAGTCAGCGGTAAGATGCACCTTACCACTGACTGCCCTGTCCAGCGAGGCATGGACATTGCCTTCCACGTGCCGGTAGAGAGCGGGAATCGCCTTCCGTGAGAAAAAGTGCCATTTGGGTACTTGCCACTGAGGTACCGCGCATTCCACAAACTCACGGAAAGGGGGCAGAATCTACCAACTGAAAAGGTAGCAGTGGAAGTGCTAGCAATTTTGCTAAGCTAGCATTCAACTGCTGGGCATGTGGATGGCTGGGAGAGTACTTCTTTTGGCGCTGCAGCAGCTGGGGCAGGGAAATTTGTCTGCTACCATCAGTAGATTTCCCGCATGTACTACTAGGTTGTGACACACCTATTTTTACACCTTCAGTCCTATCAGTGCAGGCTTCAGAAAGGACTGAGAGTCTAGTGGGGTTGGATGTCCCAGCTGATGAGGGACAAGGGGAGGTCCACTTTGTTCTTTGGTGTGGGTCTTTCAGGTATGCTTGCCAACGAACTGAATGGCAGGTCGACATATGTCTGGTCAAGCATGTGGAGCACAAAGCGGGTGATGTTTTGGCCACGCAAAATACGTTTGAGACATATGTTGCAAATAGCGACGGTGCGATCTGATGCACATGTGTCAAAAAAGGCCTACAGCAAAGAACTTTTGCAGTACCGTTGAGACACAGCAGCGCCCTGCACATGCGTAGCTCTGCGATGTAATGCAGTTGGTGTGCTGCCCTTAAGCTGGCCCCTGGAGGGCATCCTGCCTCTTTGGAGATGTGCCTGTGCCTCTTCCTCCTCCTCCTCCTCCTCCTCCTCCTCCTCCTCCTCTCTCCTATCAGGCACCCATGTAGAGTCAGTGACCTCATCATCCCCTCCCTCCTCATCACTGTCGAAAACCTGGCAGTATGCTGCAGCTGGGGGAACATGACTACCAGATTGCTGTCCCTCTCGGGCACCCGCTCTCTCTGGGCTCACATCAATGCCTCCTCTATCTGTGTTCCATCATCAGAGCCTTCAAAACGCTGCGCATCTTCATGCAGCATGTACCCAACACTGTATTGAAACAGTTCGGGGGACTCCTCAGGAGGACATGGTGGGACTAGGGAAGGATTGTGTGATGCCATTGTGCATAGGGAATAGGATGCCTTGGCAGCTGCTTTGCCAGACAAACTAAGCTCAGCCTGGGTGAGAGAGGATGAGGAGGATGAGGACGGCTTGGTCATCCTCTCTACTAATTTCTCTGCATGTTGAGGCTCAACACGGGCAGCTCCCGAAAAGAAGGACGAGCGTGACAGATGGCCACGTGCTGAAGAGGATGCACCGTGTCCACGGCCAGTGTTGCCTCTAGATGCAGAGCCTGCTTGCCCTCGTGACTCTCTGCCTCTCTTTGTTGTCCTTACAGACATTTTAATGGCCTGCACAGGACAAAATTAGAATTAAACAGCACACGTGCAGTAAGAGCGACTGCGTTTACGTGCAATTAAATAGCACACATGCAGTAACAGCTAATGCGTTTATGTGCAATTAAATAGCACACATGCACTAACAGCAACTGCGTTTATGTGCAATTAAATAGCCCACGTGCAGTAACAGCAACTGCGTTCATGTGCAATTAAATAGCCCAAGTGCAGTAACAGCAACTGTGTTTATGTGCAAATAAATAGCACACGTGCAGTAACAGTTAATGCGTTTATGTGCAATTAAATAGCACACGTGCAGTAATAGCAACTGCGTTTATGTGCAATTAAATAGCCCACATGCACTAACAGCAGCTGCGTTTATGTGCAATAAATAGCACACGTGCAGTAATAGCAACTGCGTTTATGTGCAATTAAATAGCACACGTGCAGTAACAGCTAATGCGTTTATGTGCAATTAAATAGCAGACATGCACTAACAGCAACTGCGTTTATGTGCAATTAAATATCACACGTGCACTAACAGCAACTGCGTTTATGTGCAATTAAATAGCACACATGCAGTAACAGCTAATGCGTTTATGTGCAATTAAATAGCACACGTGCACTAACACTAAACTAAACAGCATGCAGGCAATACAACATGTTAGAGCACTGCTAGCACAATCTACTGCCTGACAAATAGGAATAGCTGATCTAGCTAAGCTATACAGTGTATAAATATATGTACAACGCCTAGGATGTATATATATCCTCCACACACTGTGAATTTAACTAAACTGACTAGCCTGCCTGCTCTGTCTATCTATCTATCTGTCTGGTAGAAAAGACACTGGGGCAGATTCATCAAGAGATACGACGGCGGATCTCCTGATCTGCCGTTGTATCTGTGAGAGCCGATGGTCGGATCTGTGAGATCCCACGGTCGGAGCTATGCGACTGATTCATAAGAATCAGTTCCGCATAGATCTCCCTTAGATCCGACTGGTGTAAGTGACTTATACCAGTCGAATCTTAGGCTGTAATCTCCCGCCGGCCGCTAGGTGTCGTCGCTTTTTTTTTACACGTCGCATATGCAAATGAGGAGAACCGCCGATTCACGTCCGTACGCCCGCCCGTCGCTCTTTTTTAACGTTGTTTGCGTTCGGCTTTTTCCGGCGGATAGCTACCCCTGCTATATGAGGGGTAGCTAATGTTAAGTATGGCCGACGTTCCCGCGCCGAGTTTTAAATTTGTTACGTCGTTTGCGTAAGTCCGTCAGGAATACGGATGGCCGTAAGTAACCTAGCCGCCGAAAACAATGACGTCCTAGCGACGTCATTTGGAGCATGCGCACTGGGCTTTTTCGCCGGCGGCGCAAATTGTACACTCCCCCTAGCCGCAGAATTTGCATTCCGCCGGGGGGAGTTAGGATCCGACGGTGCAATTTGCGAGGTAAGTGCTTTATGAATCATGCACTAGCCTCGCTAAATTGCACCGGCGGATCGTAAAACACGTAGATCTAAAGATCCGCTGATCTACATGAATCTGGCCCACTGTGTCTCTCTCTATCTCTCTCTCTCTCTCTCTCTCTCTAACTGACTGACTGTCTGATGTGGTCTGTAACAGCGCCGCAACACACTACACGCGGCCGCCTTGCAGGCGGCCTTATATAGTGTGGGGCGTGTACTAAACCCCCTGAGCCATAATTGGCCAAAGCCACCCTGGCCAATTATGGTTCTCCGTTTTTTGAGCGCTGTGATTGGCCAAGCATGCAGGGTCATAGTGCATGCTTGACCAATCATCAGCGCGCAATGCCGCAGTGAATTATGGGCCGTTGCGCGTCACTCAAATTTGGCGCAAACGACCCATTTTGTTCGAAATTCGTCGAACGTACGAACAGACAATGTTCGAGTCGAACATACGTTCGAATCGAACACAAAGCTCATCCCTAATTATAAGGGTATTTTTATTTCAAAAGTGTAATTTTGTTCGGAACTCCACTTTAAGAGCTATGGGCAGCAGTGACGTTTTGACGTCGCTTCCGCCCTGCAGTGATATGGAGCCGGGTGGGGGTCATCTTCCCATTAGTCAGCTCCACACCACACACGGAAGAGGACCCGATAACTATACCTCTCTTCAAAGTGCCGCCGTATTTTGACGGCAGGCGGTCCGTAAGGGTGTAAACATCTGATTTTTTTTTTTTGTAAAATATTTATTTTCATTTTTCACAAAGGTATTGACAGTTGTACAATGCGGCATTATCAATCAGACAGAAAGCCAATACAAAATAATAACAATAACCAGAGTAGGGGGAGACGGTGAGGAAAGGGAGGGATATGGGATAGTGGGCCAAAGGGAGGGAGAAGGGAAGGGGGGGAGAAGGGACTCTTAGGGATAGTGCCTCTGGTCCGAGCTCAGGCAGACATTAAACCGGGAGAAATGGCCCGCCATAAAGCAGGGACGGGAGGACACACCGCCCGCCCGGGACATTCGATCCTCATGGGCGGGTCCCCCCCCTAAATATGGGGGAGGGAATGTGTCCCCGTGTCTCTGCTCCCCGGCAGCCAGCAAGGTGGCTCCCTTTACTACATGCTAATTGTAACAGACTTGAGACAATGGGACCAGTCAAACAAGTTGGGGGTTGCATCGATGGTCCCAATATTAAACAAATATCTATGCATTAAACATTTGGTAGGGGGAAGAGGAGCAAGGAATAGAGGAACAGAGTGAAAGTCAGGAGGAGGGACAGAGAGAGTGTAGAGAAGATAAATGAGAGGATAGATGGACCAGCACTCACCACACTCGCCGACTTAAAGGACCCCCATCAACCTGGGGCCTCAGGAGGCCGACTGACGATGCGCCCGGACAAGTTCCCCAAAGGAGGGGTCAGCCAACACCAGTAGCGCCTCATCCAAACTGGAGGATAGCAAAGCCGTGTCATGAACGTGGGCCTTCCACTCTGCCCAGGTGACCTCGAATTTTTCGCGGGTATCCCTGCAAGTGGCCAGCCAATCCTCCGCCTCCATGATCTCCCTCACCTTTCCCAACCAGTCTTGCTCGCTGGGAATGTGTGAGCTTTTCCAATGAATCGGGATAAGTCGTTTTGCCGCATTGAGGAGGTGGGGGAGAGCACTACGTTTATACCGTGACAGGGGGATGGGGGGGACGTGGAGCAGGAAATGTTGGGGTTGGGCCGGGATATCCATGCCCAAGCCCTCAGACACGTGTTTGGCTACCATGTCCCAGAACGGGGCGAAGCACCGGGCACTCCCACCAAATATGGAGGAGAGTGCCTGTCATGGATCTGCCACTTAAGGGTTAATGGTGCAGACTGATTTCAGTGATTAACAGCAGGCTGCCCTATTTAAACACCTCAGCAGCACAGTGTCTTCGCTGCCTGATCTGCAGTATTGACCAGATCATACCTGAGACCTGTTACCTGTTTATCCTGCTTGAATACCTGTTTGAAACCTGAACCCGGCTTGCCTGACTACCCGAACCTCTCCAATCCAGACCCGGCTCCGTTTGACCATCCACTTGCTTGACTTCACTGTTGCCAGATCCACCTGCTTCAGCCATCTTCCTGCACGCTCACCTGTTATGACCCGGCTTGTCTGACTCTGCTATATCTGAACTGTTTCCTGCTTGTGCCGCTGTAGTCGCAGATCCCGTGCGGGTCGCTGACCCATCCTCCGCTTCTGTGTTCAGCATCTACTCACCAGAGGTATTCGTCCTTCTGCAACTTCCCATCATCACCTCGGCACTCCTACCCCTCTGTGCTCCGAGTCCGCTGTTCCCACATTCAGTGGCTCGTGAACCAGAGTCGTAAGTGAGGCTACCCTGCATCAGACTCTACACACCAGGTACGTTACAGTATCAGGCAGCCATGACAGAGTCTGCAGGTGTAGTTCCGGCCATGGAAGAGGTGTGTAAACATCTAGCTTCCCTTACCCAAGCCGTGAAAAATCTGCAAGATGGCTATCTAAGGTTGGAGGGACAAGTTCAGAACTTAACAGCATCTGGGGACGCAACTTCAGCATCTGCTGCTAGACCATCTGCATCTTCATCCGCTTCTGGTCCGTCAGTAGTGATGTTACCGCCCGAACCCAGGGTTCCCATGCCCGAACGATTTTCTGGAGATCGAACCAAATTCCGGGACTTTCGCAACTCCTGTCAGTTGTATTTCGCCTTGCAACCTCGCACATTTTCTTTGGAAGCTACCAAAGTAGGATTTGTTGTTTCTTTGCTTCAAGGGGAACCTTTGAATTGGGCACATCGATTACTGGAGGAGAACAGTGTCCAAACCGAGACTTTGCCGTTCTTTTTCCAGGCCATGGCGCAACTTTAAGACGACCCTCAGAGAACTGCCACAGCTGAAGCGGCTCTACTCGCTCTCCAACAGGGGCGAAGGGCCGTAGAGGACTATGTTACAGATTTCCGCTGCTGGAGTGCGGACACTCAGTGGAATAGCGCAGCCTTGCGCCATCAATTTGGTTTAGGTTTGTCTGAAGCTTTAAAAGATGAATTGGCCCGTATTGGGGTACCCGACACCCTGGATGACCTGATCGATAAAGCTGTGCAGATCGACCGACGATTAAGGGAGCGCCGAGCAGAACGATCCTCTCAGCCAAGTCGCCCAGTCTGGGTCACTACCCGAGCTCCTTTGCCTCCTTCTCGTTATCAGCCACCAACTTCTTCTAACTCTACTGGCTCTTCCTTGGACACTCCTGAACCCATGCAGTTAGACATGATGCGACCTACCTTACCGCCAGAAGAACGCATTCGCCGCCGCCAGCTGAACTTATGCCTGTATTGCGGTGAGGCCGGCCACTACGTTCACAATTGCCCTGTTAAACTACGTAAGTCCCGATCATCAGTTCCTGGTAACATTTCTGCTATCTCTACCAATACCAACCTTCTCGATATCTCCCTTTTGTTACAGCTTCCAGGAAAGACGGTGTCGGTCAAAGCCATCGTTGATTCAGGTGCGTGCAGCTGCTTTATTGACTCCTCATTTGCCGATATGCACAACATCCCTGTCCGCTTAAAGAACTTTACACTTTCAGTTTTTTTGGCTGATGGCTCACATATCAAATCCGGGCAAGTAACCCAGGAAACCTTTCCTTTACCTGCCATCACTGCCTCCAATCATAAGGAACTTTTGATTTTGGACGTTATCTCGTCTCCTTTGTTCCCGGTGATCCTGGGAATACCTTGGCTTAAAGCACATAATCCTCCGATCGATTGGATATCCAAAGAAATCTTGTTTTCATCCCCCTACTGTCAAGTACACTGTCTACCTGGACGCCCTGATCCATCTTCTGCCCTACTTTGTTTGAATACCGATCCAAGTCTGCTACAATCCGTCCCTAAACCCTACCACCAATTCCTGGATGTCTTCAGCAAGAAGGGAGCTGACTCCCTTCCACCTCATCGGCCATATGATTGTCCGATCGACCTCCTTCCCGGGGCTGAGATTCCCTTCGGACAAATTTTTCCACTCTCCGAAAAAGAACAGGACGCATTAAAGATCTACCTGGATGAAAATCTGGAAAAGGGATTTATCCGCCTGTCCACTTCACCAGCAGGTGCCGGAATATTTTTTGTTACAAAGAAAGATCAATCTCTCCGTCCCTGCATTGACTACCGGGAACTCAACAATGTTACAGTGAAAAACCGTTACCCCTTACCCCTAATACCGGAACTCTTCCAAAAGCTAAGGTTTGCCGTCATTTTCACGAAATTAGACCTGAGGGGAGCGTATAACCTAATACGTATCAAAGACGGACATGAGTGGAAGACAGCATTTCGTACCCGTTATGGCCACTACGAGTACTTGGTCATGCCCTTCGGGTTATGCAATGCGCCTGCAACGTTCCAACATTTTGTTAATGACGTGTTCAGAGATTTCTTGGACATTTTCGTTATTGTTTATTTAGATCACATATTAATTTTCTCTCGTTCCTTAGAAGAACACCGAGGACATGTCTGTAAAGTTTTGGATCGTCTTCGCCAGCACAGTTTGTATGCGAAAGCTGAAAAATGCGAGTTCGAGCAGCAAACCATTCAATTTTTAGGCTTGGTAATTTCTCCAACAGGAATTGAGATGGATCAAAAGAAGGTATCTGCAATCTTAGACTGGCCAACACCTCTAGATAAGAAAGGGGTACAACGCTTCATAGGATTCGCGAATTTTTATAGAAAATTTATTAAAGGTTTTTCTGCTATTGTCGCCCCCATCACACAACTCACAAAACAGAACCTTCGCTTCCGTTGGAACCCTGAAGCCCAGAAGGCCTTCGACACTCTAAAAAGACTTTTTACTTCAGCTCCAATTCTCAGACACCCCAATCCAGCGTTACCCTTCCTCCTCGAAGTAGACGCCTCTGAAGTTGCCGTTGGGGCCGTCCTCTCCCAACGTTTAGGAGATAAAGATCTAATACATCCAATAGGATTCTTTTCTCGAAAGCTTTCCCCCACAGAAAAGAACTACGACGTGGGAGATCGGGAATTAATAGCCATTAAGACCGCCTTAGAGGAATGGAGATATTTGCTAGAAGGCGCCGCTCACCCTGTTCTGATCTATACGGATCACAAAAATTTGGAATACTTAAAAACTGCCAGACGCCTTAAACCTCGACAAGCTCGTTGGGCTCTTTTCTTTTCTTGTTTTTGTTTTCACATTACTTACCGGCCAGGATCTAAAAACGTGAAACCGGATGCATTATCCCGAATGCACGACAATCCGAAGGATGCATCCACTCCTGATACCATTTTACCGGACAACAACTTCCTACTGTTACATACCGACCTACTCTCTATGATCAGAAGGGCCTCTTCCGATTCCTCTAAACCCTCTAATATCTCACTAACCTCTAGAGACGGACTATTTTGGAGAGGAAGTCAGGTTTTTGTACCAGAAGATATCAGAGTCGAGGTCTTGAAACTTTGTCATGATCATCCATTAGCAGGCCACTTTGGAGTTAATAAAACTCTTGAATTAATACGACGCACATTCTGGTGGCCCAATCTGGAGGACTTCTGTAGGTCATACATCAATTCTTGTCCTATATGCAACTGAAATAAAACACCCCGAAAACAAGCTTGGGGTTTACTAAAACCATTAACAGCACCCAACCGACCATGGGAAATGATCGCAATGGATTTCATTGTTGAACTTCCTCGTTCCGAGGGATGTACGGCGATCTTTGTTGTTGTGGATCGTTTCACCAAAATGGCCCATTTCTTGCCCCTGAAAAACACGCCTTCTGCAGCGGAGACGGCCCGCGTGTTTATCAAGGAGATTATCAGATTGCATGGAGTACCTTCTAATATCGTCTCTGACAGAGGGGTTCAGTTTACTTCCCGATTCTGGAGAGCTCTCTGCGAAACACTACAAATTCAACTGTCCTTGTCCTCTGCCTATCATCCTTAGTCCAATGGACAAACGGAAAGGACGAATCAAACATTAGAGCAATATATTAGATGTTTCACAACCTTCTCCCAAGACGATTGGGTCTCCCTGCTACCTTTGGCAGAATTTGCATACAACAATGCCAATCATTCAGCTACTGGGCAATCTCCTTTCTTTGCTAATTATGGGTTCAATTTAACATTTTTGCCAGATTTCTTTTCGGAGTCACCAGTTCCAACCGTACAAAGTACTATGGACTTTCTCAGACGCAACAATCAACTTTTGCACAACGCAATTACCAAGGCTCAGGCGGACAGCAATTTTTTTTTTCGATAAGAAGAGAAGGGGTGACTTGGATCTAAAACCGGACGATCAGGTATGGCTATCTTCAAATAACCTCAGATTACCTTGTCCGTCTAAAAAGCTAGCACCTAAGTTTTTGGGTCCTTTTCCAGTCAAAAGAAAAATTAATGTAGCCTCTTACGAACTGTTTTTGCTTGACACCCTAAAGATACATCCTGTGTTTCACGTCTCTTTGCTCAAGCCTGCAGTTGCCGATCCTTTTCCCAACAGAGGGTCTAAACCTCCAGAACCCATTCATGTGGACGGATGGGAAGAATACGTGGTAGAAGCCATATTGGACTGTCGGAAGCGACAAGGCCAGAATCAGTTCCTAGTCAAATGGAAGGGGTACGGCCCAGAGGATAATTCTTGGGAGCCAGAAGGTAATATACATGCCAAGAGGTTGTTACGTGCTTTTTTCCTTGCTCATCCTGACAAAGAAGCCCGACTGGGCATCCGGAGGCTGCCCCTTGGGGGGGGGGGGGGGGCAATGTCATGGATCTGCCACTTAAGGGTTAATGGTGCAGACTGATTTTAGTGATTAACAGCAGGCTGCCCTATTTAAACACCTCAGCAGCACAGTGTCTTCGCTGCCTGATCTGCAGTATTGACCAGATCATACCTGAGACCTGTTACCTGTTTATCCTGCTTGAATACCTGTTTGAAACCTGAACCCGGCTTGCCTGACTACCCGAACCTCTCCAATCCAGACCCGGCTCCGTTTGACCATCCGCTTGCTTGACTTCACTGTTGCCAGATCCACCTGCTTGTTTTACCGACTATTCTTCAGCCATCTTCCTGCACGCTCACCTGTTATGACCCGGCTTGTCTGACTCTGCTATATCTGAACTGTTTCCTGCTTGTGCCGCTGTAGTCGCAGATCCCGTGCGGGTCGCTGACCCATCCTCCGCTTCTGTGTTCAACATCTACTCACCAGAGGTATTCGTCCTTCTGCAACTACCCATCATCACCTCGGCACTCCTACCCCTCTGTGCTCCGAGTCCGCTGTTCCCACATTCAGTGGCTCGTGAACCAGAGTCGTAAGAGAGGCTACCCTGCGTCAGACTCTACACACCAGGTACGTTACAGTGCCCCTCTGTCCACACCCCCTCCAGCACCTATCGGATACATTAGGGAAGATTCTAGCTAATGAGGCCGGCACCCTGTACCAACGCGTCAATAACTTATAATTATTTTCTTGGGTTTTGGCATCAACTGAGCTCTTGTGGGTCAGGCGGTATAGGTGGTAAAGTTGGTCATCCGTCAGGTCAGTCTGTAGGTCCCTCTCCCATTCTCTAACAAAGTAAGGATGGGGATTCGGAGATGCGTCCTCCAACAGCCGGTATAGTACCGAGATCAAATGGGGCTCTGGATCTTCCGACGCCCAAAGGCGCTCAAACTCTGTCAGGCTAGTTCTGATCTGTGCTACCCTCTGACACTTTGCTGTGAAGGTCTCAAGCTGACGGTATCTCCAGAAGTCAAAGGGAAAGCTACCATATCGGGCGTGCAAGGTGGCCAGCGGTGTTAAATCTCCGCTGTCCATAAATCTTGCGAGGCTAACTACCCCATCCCTAACCCACGTTCCGAGGGAGGATTTCAGCTCTCCAGGGGAGAACCAAGGGTAACCACCGACGGGCGCCAGAGGAGAAGTCCTCGGCGCCAGTGCCAGGCAACCATTCAGTTTATCCCACATGGACAGGGAGTGAGCCGTCAGCGGGGACACCCAGTCAGAGAGCCCCCTGCTGTCCGTCGGGACCCAGGGTGCGTAGGACAAGTCCCGTCCCGCCATTGTCTTTTCCAGAGGGACCCATAACTTAAGGGACGTATGGAACTTCCAGTTCAGGATGCGCTGTAGTGCAATCGCCTGATAATACCTAAGGATATTTGGTATTCCCAAGCCTCCCCTCAACTTGGACCTCTGCAAGATCGTCATTGCCAGTCTAGGTCTTTTACCCCCCCATACAAATTTAGTGAAAAGACTTCGTAGTTCAGCGAAAAACATTTCGGTAATCTTATAGGTATCATTTGCAAGAGTCTTTTTCAAAAGAGGGATATAGTTCTGGGAATAAAGTGAGTCTAAAAAATTAGTAAGCTGGATCCCTAAGTACTTCATGGAGGACGCGGACCACCTGAAGGGGAATGAGTCCTTCAAAGAGGACGCTAAGGTGGGGGGGACAGTGACAGGCAGTATCTCGGATTTCGAATAGTTTATCTTGAAGTTCGACACCTCCCCGTACTCTCTTAATTCATCCATCAAGACTGGCAGCGAGACAAGGGGCTCTACCACATGGAACAGTATGTCATCTGCGTAAGCAGAGAGCTTGCGTTCTAGGGAGCCTACATTTACTCCTCTAATGTTGGGGTTAGATCTGACCCTTTGCAGCAACGGTTCCAGGACCAATGCAAACAAAAGGGGCGAGAGCGGACACCCCTGTCTCGTGCCATTCCGGATCGCGAACCCAGCCGAGAGACCACCGTTCACCTTAACCTGTGCTGTAGGAGAGACATAAAGCGTAGAGATCCAGCTTAACATACATGGGCCCAACCCTGACTTCTCCAGAACCGCGCTAAGGAACTGCCAGTCCACTAAACATCTGATTTAATAATCATTTGAGAGTATTTTGTTGATATAGGGCCTTTAGCATGAGGGTATTTCATGCATATGTGTTCAAATTTAGAGAAATTGTCTATGGTATGATTATTTTATTTAGAGATGGGTGTAAAAATTCTTGACTTGAAGGTAACAAAATAGTTTGGATTGGGGGAGCCCGAAAGATTTACATAAATCTGCAAAGGAGCAGATTGTTGTAGTTAAAACCATGTTGTGTAAGCATGTTATACCATCTTCAGACCAGGCCTGAAAAGACTAGGGAGATATTCATGCTGGGTAAAAAGAGTTTTTGAGAAAAAGTGGATTATGTGTTGATTGTAGATTGTTTGAGATTTTGTGTCTGTCCCAAATAGATAGGGAATGTTTAGTGATTGGGTTCTTTAAAGTCTTATGATCTATTGGGCGTAGCCACTAGATATTTTGTATGGAGAGAGGGTCACAATCCATTGCTTCAATGAGTTTCTACATTGAAGTGATATTTTGTTAATTGTGCCAATTGAGCAGCCTTATAATATAAGTACATTTTTGAAATCCTAAGCCACTGTGAATTTTGGAAAGGTATAAAGCTTCTCTAGGTAAGTGTGTTTTGAGTTTCCCCCAAGCAAATTGTATTATTTTTGTTGTATGATTCTAAAGAAATAGGCAGGAACATGTATTGGAAGGACTCTAAATAAGAATAAGAATTTAGGGAGTATAGCCATTTTATTATATTAATTTTCCCACACCATGAGATTGGTATGGATGACCATTTTTAAAGCAAATTTGTAGTTCGTTTCAGTAAAGTAGGATAATTTGAGTAGTGTTTTTAACCTCTATCAAAATTGGATAGTGAAAAGAATTGTGGCGCTTAAATCACAATAATGCAGTGATATAATGAATGCCTATCTCCGCAAAAATGTATATGTGAAAATAAACAAAATAATTAATAAGACATGATCACCCTGTGACAAGTGTGAACAAATAAATAAAATCTTATAACAAAAAGTCCATAAGAATAATCCAATGAAGTTGATTCAGTGCAGTATCTTCCTATTCATTCACCACACCAGTGTGCCAGTGATTTCGCTCCCTTCAGACAATGCACTCACCAACTTTATGTGCCTTACACTCTCCTGCTTGGCTCAAATGCGTTAAACCACATAGAAAGGGTTGATGCTTGCTAATAATGCCAAAAACTCTTGTACTAAACAAGAGGATTACCATACACAAGCAAATACACTAAAAGACAAATTTATACAAAAGGGACATCGAGAAAACACTCTGAATGAAATAATTCAGGAGGTAGCAAATACTCCAAGGGACCAATGTTTAAAGAAAAGAGAAGTCAAAACATCAAATGACCAACATCAATGGGGATTTACTGTATATCAAGTTTTCATTTTCAGTATAAGGAAATTGAAACCATTTAAAAAAAAATATTTGCACATTTTAAGTAGAGACAGAGGGCCAAATTCTCAAAAGAGATACGCAGACTTAACTCCATTTTTCTAAATTTACATTTTATATTTAATTTAATTTTATATTTGCGCACGATCGTCAAAACGACTTAAGCAAACATTTCCGTATTTTCAGTCGTACTTAAATTAGTTACACCTGCGCATTCCCGGGCGCAAATTACGCTAGGCTCGCCGCTGTTTTTGATAGGCAAAGATGCAAATGAGGGAGTTAGGGCGATTCTCAGAATTAAGTGTGTGTGCCGTATTTTCCGCCCTGTGCGCACCTGTTAGTTTTTCTGACTAAATTTCCACATTATAAAACCAGCCCTAATTTTACACATGCTGTGGAAGGGTTTGCTGTAGGTAGTGACTAGAGGTTAGAGCTCTAGTTGTGAAGGTTATTTTTGGAAAAATGCCAGGACCAGCTATGATTCTGACGGCACTTGCTGCCTTACAGGCACAAAGGAGGAGGAGGGCACAGAGGAGAAGGATGAGGGCACAGGCGCGAGTTTATTGTCCACGGCGTGATATTTGGCAAATGCCAGATTATGAGGTGATTGGCAACTACCGTTTTGATAGGGAGGCCATCCTGGAGATCACCCAACTCCTTAATGCGGATCTTATCGCCCCAACCCTACGGTCCCATGCC
Source organism: Rana temporaria (assembly GCF_905171775.1). NCBI lineage: Eukaryota > Metazoa > Chordata > Amphibia > Anura > Ranidae > Rana > Rana temporaria. The sequence continues at coordinate 300,329,757 of NC_053491.1, forward strand.
CTGACACCTCTCGAAAAAGTGATGGCAACCCTCCATTTTTTAGCGAGTGGCTCATTCCAGCGAGCATCTGGAGGTGTGGCTGGGATGGTGCAGTCATCAATGAGCAAATGTGTCCATCAGGTGGTCCCTGCCATACTGCGGCGCATGAGCAACCAGTTTGTCATGCCCACCCAGGAGGACCAGCGTGTGCAAGCCATGACAGACTTTTATAACATTGCTGGCTTTCCAAAGACCATCGGGGCGATAGACTGCACCCATGTGGCACTACAGCCCCCCCATGATACTGAACACCTGTTCAGAAATAGGAAAGGCTGGCATTCGATAAACGTTCAGGTTATCGTAGATGCACATGGCCTCATCTGGCACGTTTGTGCCAAGTTTCCAGGCTCGTGCCACGATAGTTACATCCTAAGGCAGACCAAGATCTACAGAGACTTTGAGATGAACGTTTATGGAGACAGCTGGCTGATTGGTGAGTGACATTGGTGTCAGGTATGCCCCCCCCATGATGCAGACATCACAAGGGGCACATGCATGACTAATATCCTCCTGTCTTTTCCCTTACAGGTGACTCAGGATATGCGTTGGGACCCCACCTGATGACCCCCTTTAGGAACCCCCAAACACCCGGAGAACGGAAATTCAATGAGGTGCACATCCAGACCCGGGCAATAGTAGAGCGGACTTTTGGCCTTCTCAAGTCCAGATTTAGATGCCTTGACAAGACTGGGGGTACACTTTTGTATTCCCCAGACTTTGTCTGCCAAATTATTGGGGCATGTTGCATCCTCCATAACTTTGCTTTGAGAAGGGGCCTGCATGTGGAGATATGTCCTGACCTAACCCCCCACCCAGGCAATCCCCCCCCCAAACCCCTCTACCCGGACTGCTGAGGGCCAGGTAATAAGGAGACAACTGGCTGAAGGCATCTTTGCCCAGTAAATGGACCCTAATTATCTTTTTCTTTTTTCTTTGGCCAGAATAAATCACAGAGATTATGTGACCTGTAAATATTTTCTTTGCACATAAAATGCACATTACTTATATGTCAATGATAATGTCTTTTTTGGTACAAAACGCACATTAATTATCTCACCATGAGAATGCATGAATGCACTTCACTGTGGTCCCTAGCACAGACACATCACATGCACATCGAATTGGATTAGATCCAAGTACCCCCCCCCCCCCTTTGGTACTTGGGAGCAGTAACGCCCCGCCACGGCTCCAATTATGTCACTGTGCATTCATACACCATTCAGGAACCTAGGATGACTTCTCCCTGGTCCTGGGGATCCATACTCCACCAAAACTGAGGGTGACACCCTTCTGATTTTAGGAATGCCACCCCCCCACATTCACACATCATTCACACACATAAACCAAATCATAAGTACAGTAGCAAAAAAAAAATATCAAAAGTACCCCTGCAAATTAAGGATGTTGCCGAGTGCTCCTTCTGGGCTGCCCACGGCCACGGGCACGGGGACGGGGACGGGGACGGCCACGGCCGACTGGGGGATCTTCACGGGGGGGGTCTGTGCAGGGGAGGGACTAGTTTCAGGGGGGGGTCTGTGCAGGGGAGGGAGTATTTTCAGGGGGGGGGGGTCTGTGCAGGGGAGGGAGTCTTTTCAGGGGGGGTCTGTGCAGGGGAAGAAGCAGCCTCCCCTGGTGTCTGTCCTCCTGCTGGCCTTCCCTCCAAGGCAACGGCTATCCTTGTCAGACAGGAAGTAATGTCAGCCGTATTGGCCTGCACAGCCCGGGTATTGGCCTGCACAGCCTGGGTGAGGGCAGTCACCTCCTGGGCCACACCTGTTGTGGCGTTCCTCAGGTCCCACAAACAGGTGATGACCCCCACGGAGTTGGTGGCTACGTCACCCAGTGACTCCCTCATTGCACCCAGGCTGCGCTCCACCTTGGTCATTGTTTTTTGGATTGCAGACAGACTGCGGGTCTGCCGGACATTGTCCCTCAACAGACTGACTGGCAGACGCACCAACCCCCCCTGTTTTCCGGGGTCGGCCTCCTACTTGCCCCTGAGGCTTGTGGCCTTGGAGGAGGAGTTGGAGTGAGCCATGGGTGCTGCTGCATGTTGGAGGAGGGTTGGAAGGGGCGACCCATGATGGTGGCCTGACTGCTGGGCGCCTGTGGGGTTCCCTCAGGGGATGACTCAAAGGTCATATCTTGGCCCATCATTATTTCCTGCCCAATCACAATATTGTCATCTTCCTCCCCCTCATCCTCCTCCCACTCAACATCCAAATTAGGGGAGTTGTGGGCACTCCCCTCCCATGGCGAATCCTGCCCTTCTTGGGACTCTGCATCAGCCTGTCTTGGGGGTGGTGCAGCAGCCTGCCCTGATGGGCCAGCAACCTCCTGCCCTGATGGGCCAGCAACCTCCTGACCTGATGGGGCTGCCACCTCCTGGGCTGATGGGGCTGCCACCTCCTGGGCTGATGGGGCTGCCACCTCCTGGGCTGATGGGGCTGCCACCTCCTGGCCATCTGGGGAGGACACAAAACAATCACAGGTTGTTGGATCCACACACTTGGCACATCTTCCCTTCCCCCACCCACACATGCTAATCACCAGATAGAAATTCTAAAAAATTACCTGTCCTCATAAGAGGATCATTGTCAAAGCCAGGCAGGCCCACCACCTGCTGTGGGTGGAAACACTGGGCCACTGCCCATTCCTCCTCACTCATCCTGACTGGGCAGGGTCCCCCTCCTCCAGTGCCCCTGGTATGGGCATGCAGCGTTGCCAGCTTTTTCCGGGACACGCTCCTCAAGTCATTAATTTTTTTTTGAACTCCAGCGATGGTCCTGGTCTCCCCCCCCGCCGCATTGATCCGATCGGTGATCTTTTGAAGGATCTCCTTCCTCCTGGCCGGGGTGGTGTTGTGGCTCTCAGGGCCATGGAGAAATCGCCCAAATTTAATGACGCCCTGAGCAAGTATATGCTTCTCTGCCAGGGTAAAATTAAGCTTCCTGCGCTTGGGAGCCATGACAGACAACACCCAGCAACAGGGAACTCACCCAAAAAACAAACAACAATACACACACACAACAAAGAAAATACAAACAAGCAAAAAAAAAAATTATACAGACAGCGACTATAAATTCAAAAACAAACTTGCAAAAAAGGAAACCAAAAAACAATCACACACCAAAAAACAAACACTTATCAAAAACAAACTGGCAAAAAAGGAAACCAAAAAACAATCACACACCAAAAAACAAACACTTATCAAAAACAAACAGGCAAAAAAGGAAACCAAAAAACAATCACACACCAAAAAACAAACACTTATCAAAAACAAACAGGCAAAAAAGGAAACCAAAAAACAATCACACACCAAAAAACAAACACTTATCAAAAACAAACAGGCAAAAAAGGAAAACAAAAAACAAATAATCAAAAACAAACACCAACTATACCCTCCAACTCCACAAACACTTTTCTCACAAACAAATCTTACCAAGAAACACTGACAAACGTTCAAAGCAGAAGCAACTTGCTTTAGGAAGGGAACACAGGGAAATACTTTTGCAATTGAAGTCTGTTTGACTGGGGCTATTTAGACACAGGGCGATCTTCAAACTAAGTACGCTTGGCCTTTTACCTATCTCACTGATTGCGATGACCAAAGTTCTGCACATGCGCAGTGAGGTCCAGATTCGTGCGCGCATGCGCAGTACGGCCGGCACTTCATTTGCATGGGGTCACGGCTCATTACAATGAAGCACGCCCACTTCATTCCCACTTGCCATAACCACGCCTTACGCATTGAAACTTAAGTTAAGGATGGCGCAATTTTGTGCGCAAATGCACTGAGAATACGGTACTTACGACACCAACTTAGGGCACCGTAACTTAAATGACATAAATTAGATAATCCTAAATTTACACAGGTTTTTGAGAATTTGGCCCAGACTTTCATGGGAAGTCTTACCAGATCAACCAAAATGTATATACAGAAGAGCACCTAATTTTTGTGACCAAGAGCACTGGTGACCAAGACCAATTTTAGTGACCAAGAAAGATCCACCTGGCCAACAAACAATAAAAATCAACCTAAAAGGATTCTACTTGTGTAGGAAGTGCATATGTTGTAGAACGGTAAATGTAAGTAGGGGAATGTCTAGGTTTACGAATATTGACCATGACATTTTTTAAGTAAAAGGAATGTATTGTACATGTAGTGTACCTATTGTGGTGCCCTTGTGGATTATTTATGTGGGGCGAACAGATCTCCTCATGATTTTTTGATCACAGCTTTACCTCACAGCATTTCTCCTCAGACACACGCTATGTTCTGAGGGTAGGCAGTGGCGCTGAACGATCTCCTCCGGTGAATGGTGAGTCCCCTGGGTAACCCCCCGGTCAGCGCAGCAAGGAGGGTGGGATTTATTCAGGTCTGAAATGGGTCCCTGAGAGCTGTCTAGATGGAGTCAGTGTCTGGTTCTTCCTCCCCGACACCAATCTGCCTGAGATTGCATGTTCTCTCCCTGTGTCTGCGTGGGTTTCCTCCGGGTACTCCAGTCTCCTCCCACACTCCAAAGACACGTGTGCCCCGGTGCTCAGTTAAAAAGGGGGGTGACCGCTCTCCCTATAGAAGGGACCCCTGCCTTCAAGGACCATACTGATAGGAGGTCCAAGGCGCTGACCCGATCCATGTTTACCATGCTGGGGTCTGCATCACTGCCTGTTGTGGCCGCAACCTTGGTGTCTCAGACACTCACTGAATGGCCAAGGTTTTGCACCAGACTCCCTCCCTAATTTGTTAGACCGGCCGACCAGTTGGTCCAGGGCCTTGTATAGGTCTGTGATGCTACACAGGATGCAGCATCCTTGATGTCCAGAGCCTCTGTTTCGGCAGTGGTTTTGCGCCGCCTGATTTGGCTAAAATGCTGGTCTGCTGACCAAGCATCCAAAAAAGCCCTGGCTGATTTACCCTTCAGGGGTGTGAGTTTTTTTGGTACCTCACTGGCATTATCAAGGATGTAAGAGCACTCTCCTCCCTCAGTCCACCAGGAGAAAGGAGCCGCGCCGTGAGCCGGGTCCTTCATTCCCCGCTCAGAAGCGGTATTTTTTATCAGTCAGGGCCCACAGGTAAACCATCCCAGGCCGACAAGGGCTCAGCTGGGGGACGGAAACATCCCTGGGTGCGCACAAGCCGACACCCAAACCTGCCAATGTATGTAGCCTTACCCCTGCCCGTCTCATGGGTAGGGGGACCGTTTCGCAGGTTCACAGCTAGGTGAACCTCCCTGCCCTCCGACCAGTGGGTCTGAGAGGTGGTCTCTTTGGGGTACTAGGTAGAGTTCTAGAAGAATGGGAAGGTTCCCCAGTGGGGCTTTGGACAGCAGTGTAATATAGTTGAAAAATTAGCAAATTGATTACATGGGGTACATTTATTGAAATTGTACAGGTATGAATGAATAAATGAAGTTACAACATTTAAAAGGCTGGCCAATAGGTAAAATACATGGTCCACAATGTAGCTTGTATTCAAGTTTACACAATACTGTGCACATTGTTACACATCAGGGGCCATATTCACAAAGGACTTACGACGGCGTATCTCCATGTAAGTCCGAATGTGAGGCGTCGTATCTCGGCGCCTGATTCAAAGAATCAGATACGCCAGAATTTGTCTAAGATACGACTGACGTAAGTCTCATAGGTGCAAATTTACGCTGGCCGCTAGGGGCGCTTCCGTATATATTTCCGCGTCGAATATGCAAATGAGCTAGATACGCCAATTCAGGAACGTACTTGCGCCCAGCGTATTAATATACGCTGTTTACGTAAGGCGTACGACCGGCATAACCTCATAAAGCAGGGGTAAGTCATGTTAAGGTATGGACGTCGGAAACGTCAGAACAGCGTTGTATTTTACGTCGTTTGCATAAGTCGTACGTGAATGGGGATGGGCGTAGGTTACGTTCACGTCGACTTGGCATTGAGCCGGCGTAACTTAGGGAGAAAATTTTACGTGATACTGAGCATGCGCGCGCATGCGCCATTCGTTAGGCGCGTCATTTACGTGGGGTCATGATTCATTACCATACAACACACCCCCTACCAGCCTACTTTGAATTTCGCGGGCTTACGCCGGCCCATTTACGCTACGCCGCCACAACTTACGGAGCAAGTGCTTTGTGAATACTGCACTTGCCTGTCTAAATTGCGGCGGCGTAGCGTAAATAGGATACGCTACGCCCGCACAAAGATGCGCCCAGATACGTGAATCTGGCCCCAGATTGCTGAACGTGGTGGAATCCCCGACGCGCTTCCACCTCTGTAGCGGTCATCATCAGGGGGAAATTAGCTCTATAAAACACATTGCATAATTTCAGATATAGGAAAACATCGTCATAATTTCAGATATAGGAAAACATCATCATAGGTCCGATTTGGGGTCTAGCATGATAAGATATTTACAGCTGAAGTGAAGTGGATGGTCCCATGGCCAGATGGGTTGTGAATCGCCAGGTGATGAGGAGGATCCCGTAGGGGCACCCACTCCCCCACGGCGGAAGAGCCCGGTCCGAGGGGCTTACAAGGAGCCACACAAGATTGACACCCTCCAGGGGACAGGAGAATCGGAACCTGCAATGAATCCCCAATCAATGACCGTATATAGAGTGTAAAGATTGACACCCTCCAGGGGACAGGAGAATCGGAACCTGCAATGAATCCCCAATCAATGACCGTATATAGAGTGTAAAGGTTATGGGTATATTGGCTCTTGAGACATTAACATGGATTATTAGAAGTATATGGACCAACCGCTATCATAATGTCTCATCAGGTACCAAAAATCCCAGAAGTATAGTTAACTTCTAGGGGTATGGGTAATAAGGTATGTTAGTTTGCAATGTAAGATGGAGTGTAATTGTAGTAGATTAAGGTGCAATCTTGAATTAAAAGAGTGTTGGGATTGGTGAAGGTTATGTGAGTGAAATATATATGTGATAGAGCAAGCCCAGCAGGGACAGTGAAGTGTTAGTGATCAAATTGGAGTGATAAGGTGTTGTGTGGAATGCTGAAGGTGATCAAATGAGAGAAAAAAAGAAGGAAAAAAAATATATATAATATAAATATAAAATAAATTAATTAAAAATAAAATTAAAATAATATGTGAAAATGAGAAAAGGTGTGTATGTGTGTGTTGTGTATGTGTATGTGTTTTGATGTTACCTGCAGGATATAAGCTGTGGTGATGAAGCAATGTAAAAACAAGTGTGTGTGTCTGCAAATGGGTGTTAGAGTGTGAGTGAATGAACCTAATTAGTGAAAAAGTTAAACGAGTATCAAAACATTTACCTTGTATTATGTTGGTTAATATATGTTGAAATATAGGTTTAACTGCGGTCTGGCAGAAAAGTTGGTAACTGGGAACCAGGAGAGGATATTTGCAGTGTGGTCCATAGGGTCTGCGAGCGATCATGGTGTGATCTGCAAGCAGCTGGTCATTGATATATACCAAAGGCAATTAGGGTAGACAGATGCAGGTGGTGCCTCCTTCCCCCTCTCCCTGGTGAATGTGCGTCCAGGCCGCTTGGGGGCGGCCTCCGTGTGGCTCCCTCGGGGTCATGGAAGGCAAAGTCGCCCCGGCCATTGCCGTCATCTCCGCAGCAAGACGCATGATGTCATGGCGTTGCGTGCATGCCGATAAAACCTGCACATGCGCACTTTGCCAGGAACAGTCCAGAGATGAACAAGGGACGCCGCCAGCAGGGTAAAGCTAAAGTCGGCGGATGCATCCGCCAACAAAAGCAATGTAGGGGGGACGCGGACAAGTGCTCACCCCGCCCCACCCTGCTGGGAAGCCACATAGGACCAGGGCCCACCCCACCAAGAGGCGGGCACCACAGGGGCCTACCACACTCAACGGCAGAATCACACCCATCAAGTGTGTGCATGATATATTAGGACACATGACACAATAGTGTACTTCATAGAATAAATTGGTATAATTATAAGTCTAGCAATATCCATTGCATATTGGTTTGAATAAAATAGTAGTTGTGTAGGCGTTCAATGGTCCGAATTTCTGCATGTATGGTCAGAACAATATTGTTTAATTGCCTGAACATACTGCACATACAGGATTATAGGTTAGATATATCCTGATGTGTGAGAAGGGGTAGGATACAGTTAAGATCTATTCCCCCATTAGCCTCACAATGAGGTTAACGATAAATCACCCACAAATGTATGTAATGGTTAGGGTAGAAAGGTTGACTTGCAGGTAACGGGACAATTTAAAGAACAGTACACAAATCCTATAGTGTCTCTCTGTGTCTCGAAGAGGAAAGGGGCATTTAACCACCCAAAAAAGTTTGCTATGGGAAAGGACACATGGGGGAGAGATTTAAGCGCTGCGAACCCTGGAATGGTAGAAGAAGAATGGGAAGGTTCCCCAGTGGGGCTTTGGACAGCAGTGTAATATAGTTGAAAAATTGGCAAATGGATAGCAAAAAGGGGTACATTTTATTGAAATTGTACAGGTATCACAATGAATGAAGTTACAACATTTAAAAGGCTGATCAATAGGTAATATACATAGTCCACAATGTAGCTTGTATTCAAGTTTACACAATACATGCACATTGTTACACATCAGATTGCTGAACGTGGTGGAATCACCGACGCGTTTCGACCTCTGTAGCGGTCATCATCAGGGGGAAATTAGCTCTATAAAAAACATTACATAATTTCAGATATAGGAAAACATCATCATAAGTCCCATTTGGGGTCTAACATGATAAGATATTTACCGCTGAAGTGGAGTGGATGGTCCCATGGCCAGAGGGGCTGTGAATCGCCGGGTGATGAGGAGGATCCCGTAGGGGCACCCACTCCCCCACAGCAGAGGAGCTCTTTCCTATCCACCAAACAGATTCTTTCCCTCATGTCTCCCTGTCCTTCCGGCTCGTCGGTCTGCCCTGCTAGGGGCAGTGCAGGACTTGCTAAGCTGTGGGGTAATTTTACCCATTCCGCAGGACGAGAGTTTTCAGGGATTTTATTCAAATCTGTTTAGGGTCCTGAAGATGGACGGGGTCTGTCAAATTTTGGATCTCAAAGCCCTAAATGCCTTCGTGAGAGTAAGGAAGTTCAGCATGGAATCCTTTCATTCGGTGGTAGCTGCGCTCCATCCAGGGGACCTTCTGGCATCCTTGGACATCAAGGACACATACTTGCATGTCCCAATTTGCGCAAGTCACCAGAGGTTTCTGCGCCTCGCATTAGGGGAGGACCACTCTCAATTTCTGGCCCTTCCTTTTGGTCTAGCGTCAGCACCAATAGTTTTCACCAAGGTGCTCGCACTGATCCTAGCTTGCTGAGACAGTGAGGCATTGCCATTGTGGGCTACTTAGACGACCTTGTTCTGAGAGCAGCTTCTGGCTCAGAATTGGAGGAGGATGGGTCTATAGCCAGCCAGACCCTCCTAGAGTTTGGGTGGGTGTTAAACATTCAGAAGTCGTTCCTGGTTCCGACTCAGCATTTGGAGTACCTAGGGTTGATCCTGGACTCCTTAAAAGCAAAGGTCTTTCTTCGCCTGGAGAATTTGCAGACTCTTCAGTCTGTAGTGAAGGTGTTGACATCACGCAAATAGTTTTCTCTCCATTTTTGCAAAATCTCCTTTGTCTATGGATCGTCAGATTCAGGTAAGCCACCTAGTCTCTCTGAGTTGGTGGCAGAGATCCCTGGCTCTTCGGTCCGGGTAGTTGTTTCTTCTCTTCCAGTGGACGGTGATTATGACGGACACCACCCTCACGGGTTGGGGGGGCGTCTGGGGGGTTCAGTCGGCCCAGAGTTGCTGAACTCTAGAGAAATCCCGTCTACAGATCAATGTCCTAGAACTCCGGGCATTCAGGCTTCGCCTCTCCTCGTGGTCAGGGAGGTTGCTAAGTCGCCCAATCAGGATTCAGTCGGACAACGCCACGGCTGTAGCTTATGTCTACTATCTGGTAAACTGGCAGGCGGACTAACTGAGTTGTCAAATGCGGGACCAGGGTGACTGGTCTTTGCACTCGAAGGTGTTTCAGCTCCCTTGCAGGAGGTGGGGCTCACATGGTGTGGATCTCCTGGCCGCTCATCTCAAACGCAAGGTGTCGAAGTTTGTGGCCAGGTCTAGTGATCCCTGTGCTGACGCATCTGACGCGTTGGTGGCCCTGTGGGGTCAGTATCGGCTACTTTATGCCTTTCCCCCATTGAAGCTGCTTCCTCGGCTGCTCCGCAGAGTGGAGGCAGAGGGGATCCTGATGATTCTAATCACTCCAGATTGGCCTCTGTGTCCCTGGTACGCCGATCTCGTGCGCTTGGTGGTGGATGTACCCTGGCGGTTTCCAATGCCTTCTGTCTCAGGGTCCCATACCAATCAGTGATGCCCACTGTGGGCACTGACATCCATTGTGGGCACTGGCATCCATTGTGGGCACTGATTGGCATCCCTGGTGGTCTAGGGTGGCATACCTGGTGGTGGGCATCCCTGGTGGTCTAGTGTGGGCATCCTCGCGGGGGGGGGGGGCTGCGCTGATAATCGATCAGCACAAACCCCCGTCAGAGGAGCAGAAATCTGCTCTCCTCTACTCGCGTCCGACAGACGCGAGTGAGGAAAAGCCGATCACCGGCTCTTCTTGTTTACATCGTGATCAGCCATGATTGGACACGGCTGATCATGTGGTCTCCGTCAGAGACTCTTTACCTAGATCGGTGTTGCGGGGTGTCAGACTCACCGCAACAACGAACGCAGCGATGTGCGCCCCCAGGGGGCACGTAGTGGCTCAATATCCTAAAGACATCATATGACGTTGGGTCAGGGTATTGAAACCACTTTGCCGCCAACATTTTGTAATAGGGCGGGCGGCAAGTGGTTAAGGGCTGTGTGCAGCTGAACACACACCCAAAGCCTGGTCACTGAGTTGGAGATTTCTTCCCCCTCAAATAACTTTAAAATCTCCAAACTATGGAGCCAAGTCTGGGAATACCAAAATCCAGTCAAATCTATGAAAAACATTTTCTTTGCTCATAATCAATAATTTACTAATGTATTTACAACTATTTACACAGTGGCAGGGTCTCTCACTGTCAGAGTCTAAAGAGTTACATTTGTTTGAGACCTACTACGTGGTTGGCAGACCTCAAGGGAAAACCTTCTATCTGACGGGATCACGCTGCCTCTGACGCAGTCGGTGGTGACCGGCAAAACCGGTTAGGCTCTTTTTTTCCTTGTCCACCTTGCCCCAGTGACTGGAGGATATGGAGGAAGAGGAGGCTACCGCATGAGGAGCCAGAATCGATAAATTTAACGATAGAAGGGGAGATTACTACCCCTGGTGACATGAAAGTTATCAACCTGTCATCTTTTCCCCTAGACTCGAGACACATCCAACTACTACAATGGGATATGTCATTCTCCCCCGTAAGCGACATGGATGAATTTACAGTGTATAAAGTTGTGGTGCTATTTTTAAGGAAGATATTCTTCAGGTCCCTGTATGAACAGGATGGCCCGGCGGCAACAGCAGAGCCTCTGTTGGACAATGAGGCGGCCAGCGGAAATATGCGCCCAAGATATGCCAGCGTAGGAAAGTTACGTCGGTCAGAGGAAGCCTATTTTCAGGAGTATCTAGTTCTATGGGCACGGCGCATAGATACGACGGCGCACATTTACACTTACGCCGCGTATATCGAGATACACCACGTAAGTGTTACGTGAATCCAGGCCTCCAGGTTCATTGTTTGTTATTGTTTATTGTTTGCACATGTCTATGTGTTTTTTGTTTGTGCACCTGACTGTATACCTTGTTATAACAGTGCTACACTGACTAATTCTAAGAAAGACTAGTTTTTCACAGCACCTGTTATGAGAGCGATACTTTTTATCATGTAACCTGACTTTTTGATACATTCAATAATATATATATATTTTTTATCTATGATCTTTTATTGTCCATTACAGCCAATAGTAGCCCTCTATCTTTCTTTGGGGACCCCTGTCTCTTCAGATGCCCCCAGAGAAATACTCAATTCTTTTCATGCTTGACAAGCTTCATTGGAAATCGGCACTGGCACAGAAGATTTGTCTTTACATCGCTATCTGATAAATATCTATTTCTACTTGCTATACGCTTTTATGCTATATGCTTTTATCCATGTAACTCCCATGGACCAGGAATGTCAACTTGCATGACAGTGGCGGAATTACCAGGGTCGCAACAGTCGCACTTGCGACGGGACCCTGGCATTTGGTCATTGTAAGGGGGGGCCCAGCGGGGTTGCTATTCACACGGCTTTGAGCGGAGAGCGTGTCCCTTATGGAACAGCAGCACAGAGACACTGGCATTAACAGTTCTATTTCCCCCTCCGTCCGTCATCTCTTGCATGGGATGAGAGAGGAAACAGCCGATCTGCTCCCCCTTCTCCCCCTCCCCTCTCCTGGTTGTGCTCCGCGAGCAGTCAAGTGTGAAGCTAACCAGCTCACACTTCCAGTGAAACACACACAGGAGGGGGGAGCAGATCGGCTGTGTCCTCTCTCATCCCGTGCGAGAGAGGATGGCCGGAGAGGGAAATAGAACCATCAATGCCGTTGTCTCTGTGCTGATGTTCCATGATAGCCACATTCTCCACTCAGAGCAGTGCTGTCCTGAGAAGGCAGACGGCAATGATTGGATTCACTGATGAGCACTGATAGAAGGCACTAATGGGCACTGATAGAAGGCACTGATAGACACGGATAGGAGGCAATAATGAGCACTAATAGAAGGCACTAATGGGCACTGATAGAGGGCACTGATAGATGGCATTGATGGGCACTGATAGGAGGCATTGGTGCGCACTGATAGGAGGCACTATTGTGCACTGATAGGTGGCACTGAGGAACAATGATAGCCAGAACTTAGGCAGTATTGATGGGCAGCATTGACGAGTACTGATAGATGGCACTGATGGACGGCATTAATGAGCACTTATAGGTGGTGCTGATAGGCAGAATTGATGGGCACTAATAGGCAGAATTAATGAGCACTGATAGGTAGCATTGATGGGAACTAATGGTAAAGTGCTGCTGTGATTGCGCTGGATGCATGTCCCACGGTTTTGGGAGGATGTCCATGGACACTATCCCAAAATTGGAAGCCCGGGGCTCGGATGGAAGGGGGGGGGGGGGGGGTAGAGGGGCCTATTATGGTTTCTTGCACTGGGGCCCTTAAGGTTTTAGTTCCGCCTCTGTTGCATGCATACTCTGGATATCAAATTATGGTTTACAACAGTGAGAGGAAGGTTATAGGACATGTTTTGCATTTAAATCTCTTGCGTTTCATGCCACATACATACTATGACTGTACCCTTCAGTTCCATATACCTCCTCTAGACCACTGTTGACCCAGGGTGCCGCCCTTTCCCCTTTCATATCTCAGCAATTCCCCCCCTTTGGATACATCAAGGAATTAACAACACCTACCACAATATGCCAGCGTGCCTCTTTCCCAGGATCCAGGTCTTATCTTCCTAGGATCCATTTTCCGTTGGGAGCCAACTTAGCTCCACATCCTATTCACATGCATGCAATTTCTATGTTTCAATTTATTATTGCTGCTCAGGATTGAAAATATTTGTACTTTCACATTCCTTGCTATATATATATATATATATATATATATATATATATATATATATATATATATAAGAAGGCCAGTATGGTGGCCTGAGTTTATGGGAGGAGCCCGGAGGGTATTTAAGCAGCCCACTCACACATGCTCTTTGTCGGTTCAGTGTGCGGTACTACACATCACTGGGCCGACTCTTCCCAGCTCACCTCATGTCCGTGAGTCTGCGCATTCAATCGCATTCGACATCGCAAGCGCTTTGCGGCTTCTCCCTTCATGGTCTTCGACGGTGGTTCCCGCTTACTGTCGCAGGTAGGATTCAAACCTTTTTGTATCTTGTGCAATCTTGCAATTCGTTATGCTTCCTATCCTGCATTTCTTTTGGGAAAAAAACCTGCCTCTGAGTTATTGTTGCTCATGTTTCAACATCATTCGGCTCAGGTGTAGTACATTTGAAACTTCCTTATGCCAAACATACGATTCATTTGTAAATCCATTTGGAGATTGACATGTGTTTGTATGGGTTCTTTGGCAGATTGAGGTGGTAATTGGACTCACATGGTGCCTTGTCTGCACTTGATTAGCCTGGGGGGGATGGGTGGTTGGTAGGTGTTCGGTTTCAAAGCAAGGGGTAGCATACACTCTACAACCAATTCGTATCAGATTCGTTCAATACTCCTTACTGTCAATTCGTATCGTATTCATTTCATGCATTTTACAACCATTTTGTATCAGATACATTGCATACTTCCTACCGTTGTCATTCATTGTTTCCCCCATGTCGTGTGTTTTAGTTCCTGCAGCGGAACTTACGTATTGCTTGTACACGGCTCTTCTCTCTAATTTATTTACCAAAGTTATTGCCTGTGCGTCATGCATCACACCACACTCTTGGGATGTGTTGCACATCCACTCCAGTCCAAAGCAAACCCAGTCGAACGTTCACTGTCCAGGTAGGATTCGGTAGCTTGTTTGTCATGTCAAATTCGTGGCCACTCGTGGTGTCACCTGTACCATATGTTTGGTTCCCGCAGTGGAGCTTACAAAGCATTGATACGCACTTCTCGTGTTCTATTTTCTACACCCGGCATCACGCTACACGTTCCCGACATGTTTCACTCCAGCCACAGTCCGCAGCAAACTCACTCGCATGGCCCACTGTCGCAAGTAAGATTTGTTATTACATTCTTTATGTCTTATCAATTTGCTACCATTCTTTGTCTCCCATATCGTTCATTAGTGGCCCCTACGATTCAAACAGGCATTGTCCTTCTACCTTATACTGCTTGCTTAAGGTACAAACAAACCAGGTGTTTCTATCCTTTCTCAGTAACCCAATTCTTATTGATTGAGACCTTGCAACCATGCAAATCATCTCAGCAGTCTGATACCCTTGCTGAGACCCTTGCAACACAAGACCCTTACAAAAAAAAAAAAAAAAATGGAAAAAAATATATAAAACGCAAAAAATAAATAAAACAATTGCCGCCACGTAATCTCAATCCAGCAACCTGACACCTGTTGAGACCGTTGCAACGACGCAAAATTCGTCTCCACAGCCTGACACCCTTGTTGAGACCCTTGCAAACGCAATACCGTCTCAGCAGCCCCACACTCATCAAGACTCTTGCAACCACACAAAATCGTCTCAGCAGCCTGACACCCTTGTTAAGACCCTTGCAACACATGACCCTTACAAAAAAAAAAAAAGAGAAAAAAAAAAGAAATAAAAGTGCAGAAAATAAATAAATAAATAAAATTGCCACCACACAATCTCAGCCCCGCAACCTGACACCTGTTGAGACCGTTGCAACGACGCAAAATTCGTCTCCGCAGCCTGACACCCTTGTTGAGACCCTTGAAAACGCAATACCGTTTAAGCAGCCCCACACTCATGGAGACTCTTGGAAAGCACACAAAATTGTCTCAGCAGCCTGACACCCTTGTTAAGACCCTTGCAACACATGACCCTTAAAAAACGCAAAAAAAAAAAAATGCAAAAAAAAAAAAAACACGCAAGAAGAAATATAAAAAGTGCAAAAAAAATAATAAAAAAATAAATAAATTGTCACCACACAATCTCGGCCCAGCAACCTGACACCTGTTGAGACCATTGCAACCATGCAAAATCGTCTCAGCAGCCTCACACCATTGTTGAGACCCATGCAAACGCAATACCATCTCAGCAGCCCTACACTCATCAAGACCCTTGCAACCACGCAATACCGTCTCAGTAGCCTCACACCATTGTTGAGACCCTTGCAAACGCAATACCGTCTCAGCAGCCCCACACTCATCGAGACCCTTGCAACCACGCAATACCGTCTCAGCAGCCTTACACCATAGTTCAGACCCTTGCAAACGCAATACCGTCTCAGCAGCCCCACACTCATCGAGACCCTTGCAACCACGCAATACCGTCTCAGCAGCCCCACACTCATCGAGACCCTTGCAACCACGCAATACCGTCTCAGCAGCCTTACACCATAGTTCAGACCCTTGCAAACGCAATACCGTCTCAGCAGCCCCACACTCATCGAGACCCTTGCAACCACGCAATACCGTCTCAGCAGCCTTACACCATAGTTCAGACCCTTGCAAACGCAATACTGTCTCAGCAGCCCCACACTCACCACGGAATACCGTCTCAGCAGTCTCACACCATAGTTCAGACCCTTGCAAATGCAATACCGTCTCAGCAGCGCCACACTCATCGAGACCCTTGCAACCACGCAATACTGTCTTGAGCAACCTCCCACTCGTCAAAGACCTTTGTGACCATGCAGTCTCGCAACCTGGCATTCATTGAGACCCTTGCAGCCAGACAAATCATCTTTGGCCTCATGTATACTGCTGTTGGTAAAAAAAAAATGGGTTCAGACGGATGTTCAGAGGCATTCGAAACGCATTCGAAACGCCAATGCCTGTAACAGCTTGTAAACACTGCCAGATGCGGTAACTCATGTTTACCAGCGTTTCATTCACAGTCGTTTTCATTAAAAAATAAAATAAAGGGGAATATTGTCTCAGCAACTTGACACTCATTTGAGACCCTTGCTAAATGTAATATCATCTCAGCTACCTCACACCCGTCTAGACCTTTGCAACCACACAATCTCATCTCAGCAACCTGACACCCGTTCAGACCTTTGCAGCCATACAAAGTCGTGGCAACCACACAATGCCATCTCAAAACAAACCTCATAATCATCGCGACCTTTGCAACCAGGCAATATCGTCTCAGCAAACCAGACTGAGACCCTTGCAAACACGCAATGCCGTCTCAAAACAAACCTTCATACTCAAGGCCCCTGCAACCACACAATATCGTCCCAGCAACCTGACACTCACTGACACCCTTGCAACCGCACAATATTGTCTGCAGTAGTATAAAACACTTTGCGGCAGGCACCTACGTGAAAACCCGAATACAAACTAAACTTGCAAACACACCTCAGTGACAAACAATCAGCCACACAAACACACAGTGGCACCCAGTTGGCCATTCATCTTCAGTGGCATGCGGGCCACTAATCTTTTCTCTGTGTTTTTTCCCTGCGGTTAGTTCAGGTTTTCATCCAGCACCAGCGAGTGCACGTTGGCCTGCGAGTGCACGTTGGCCTGCGAGTGCATGTATATCGTCTTGTTGAGCACCTGTGTATTGTCTTGATTTTCTCACACCAATGCAAGATCCAGTCTAAGTTCTCAAACTAGACCAAGCATCAGTAGCAGACTTAGCTATGTGGGACAACTTCCCCACCTGATAGAACAGCATTTCAATCTTCATCCCGGCAGTGTCAGCCGAGCCACCAAAGGCTTTTGCAGCCATTTTTAGGCTGCCACTGGTTCTCCAAAACTTGGCCCCCAGAAATTCTCTTAAATTTTTGCTTCACCCAGTCTTCATCACACCTCGTGCTGCACCCCATCGTGGCAGCTGCCCAGGTCTGGGACCACACTTGAACAGGACAGACACTGTTCTTCACCACAGACAATCAGGCCACAGCCGACATCATCAATTAAGGTAGATCTAAATCACTCCCCATCACTTCCTGCGCAGGCTCGCGCAGCTGTCACTCCGTCACCAGTTAATATCTTATGTAGTGTAGTGGGTAACACGGTGAGGATCTGTGCAGCAGCATTACCTATGATGGGCATCGAGCCCAGGACCTCCCCACTATACCCAGTGATAGGTAACCCCCTCTTCCCATCGGGATACGAAGACGGAGCATTCTGGCAGTTGAGAAAAAGAGAGTGTATACAAGTAGCAAGGTATATCCACATGGGAAGATGGGTAACCATAGCGGAACTGATGGAAATAGGAAATGTATTCCGTTTGAAATTCTGGAATGCACTTCAGATAGTTCACTTCCTGAACACTTTGCCAAATCCAGAGAGCTTTGAAAGACCACTCATGAAATTCGAGAAAATATGTAACGAACAAGGAACATTACTACATAGTCTTTCAATAAGCTATGAGTTATTAGTACAATCAGGAGGTTGCCCTCTGAGGTGCGTTCAGGAATGGGAAAGGGAATTGGAGAAGTCCTTCAGTTCGGAACAGCGACAATGCATATACAGGCGAACACACGAAACATCAATATGTGTGAGAATACAAGAGACAAACTATAAGATCTTCACAAGATGGTATAGGACACCAGAAAAGTTAAGCAAAATGTTTGCAGAGGTATCAGATAAATGCTGGAGGTGCCAAGGAAGCAAAGGAACGATGCTACATATATTCTGGGAGTGCCCAATGCTAAGGAGTTTTTGGGCAGAGATTAAAAGTGCTTTACAGTTTTGCTCAGATTATGAGATTCCGGAAGATCCAGAATTCTATCTTCTGCATTTAAACCAAATACCAGAAAAAGCCTATAGGGAAATGATTATATGCCATCTATTAGATGCCGCTAAGGCCTGTATAACGAAGAGGTGGAAGTCACCAGTTCCACCAACAGCGGAGATGTGGATATGTAAAGTTAGGGAAATAAGCAAATTAGAAGAGTTAGTCCTGACAACACAATATAAAAGGGAAAAATATTTAAGAACTTGGACTCCCTGGAAGTCCTATATGGACCACAAGGGGGAAGGTTAAGGGGGATAAGGCTGATTGGTATAGAAGGAGCCCGGGAACTTGGATTGGGTATATGTGGGATTTAATGAGAAACCACAGGAATATGGAGAAGGGTCGGAGGAGAGGGAAGTAGGGTGGGTTGTTGCGTTTTTTTTTTTTCTCCCTTTCTTCTTCTTTCTCTCTCAGGGATGTTTGGGAAGGGGAGAGATACGTAAGAAGGAGATATATGTTTGATTTTGACAACAAGGTTAAAGGGGATGTATAATAATACGATGGACTGTGACTGTTGTTTTGTAATAATGTTCTGTTATGTATTTTTTTTTTTTTATATATATATGTGTTGTACTGATTTGTTTTAAAATAAAAAAAGAATTATAATCTAAAAAAAAAAAAAAAATATCTTATGTAGACCTTTTCCAGGCAAATGCAAAAAGCAGCTGATGCGCTTTCCTATTCCAACCTTGAAATGGATGTTTTTTCCAGCAAGAGCCTGGAGCCGACCCAACAACTATCCCTGTCCCACCATGGACATTGCTGACGATGCACTGAAGTCACATCTCACCAACGCAATCCAACTTATTAACCACTCCTTGGCACGCAACACACTGAAGGCCTATCGCACTGCTTGGAACACTAATCGCACATTTTTGGCCCCTTGCCCCGGAGCAGCAATAGGCAACGTTGGACACATCCTAGCCTTCATATCGTATTGCCACATGCAGCTGACCATTTCTCAATACTATCACGCCATATCTAGATGGCATCCAGCATTTCCTGTCCCTGCTGGACCCCAGTAAACCGTCAGTATTCTCGAGCCCATGCAGTCAAGTCCCTCCTACAGGGCATACAGAAGCACCAACCTGTAGTCAGTGGCAAGCGCCTACCTTTCAAGAGTCCCCTCTTTAGGGACATGTCTAAAATCCTTACTCGTTCCCTGTTTAGGGCTTTGCCCAGACTAGTCACCCAAACAGCCATCTACCAGGCCTTCTACGGTTCCCTACAACCTAGTGAATTTAGTCAGCGGCTCCGGCAGTCACACACTGCTCCGACGCCACCCGACTCGCTTTCGAACCACTACACTCTCACAGTCTGCAAACGCAACAAACCAGCCCCTGGGGTTGACATCAACCTGTTTCAGACTGACAACGCCTGACGCCCAGTGACGGTGCTCGACCCACTACTGCTCCATCTACCCAGCCAATCTGATGGTAGCTCGTTGCTACCCTTTCTAAACCAGCTCCCTGAGTGTCAGCCAGTGTGTCAAGCATGTCAGAATCCTCCTAAGTAACTTGGGCTTCAAACCCCAGTCAGTTCTCTGGACATTCTTTCCGAATTGGAGCAGCCTCAGTTGCCTCCCAACAGGGAGTACCAGACTACGTAATCAAAATACCAGGCTGATGGAAGTCTCCTTGTTTTGCCACATACATCCCAAATCCTCATGAAGGAATGGCGCAAGCCTTTACCAAGCTGGCTCAATAAATACAAGAAATCAATATAAACTATTTCCCTATCTGAGTCTTTTGCCCCCTTTTCTTGGCATACTGACCAGACCACCAAGGCACACTTCAGGTCTATTTATGATAAAATGGGGGATGTGGTGGTGCTTGCAACAAAAATCACTAAAATAATGTATATAATAAATATATAAGAAATACAACAAAATAGACTCCGCCTCCTGGTATTGATTAAAAGTGTATCACTCTAAACCGGAATACCATCCAACAAAAATAACCATAAAGTGGAGGATATTGAGAGTGAAAAAATAATGAAATATGTGTGACCAATGTGCCAATGACAGCACAATAGTCTAAATAAAATAGCAAACTTCAATCTGTGCATACAACATTTCCTTCAAATATAATTATGATAGTCCAAACAGTGCTTCATCCATAAATCGTGCAATGTGCAACTATGCAAATAAATAAATAAATATCCAATGACCAACTGTCCACAAAATATTGCAAATAAATAAATGTGAATAAATCCGATGATAAAAAACAATCCAAAAAGTGCTAAAAGTGAAAAAAATATATATATAAAGTCCACACAAGAGTCCCTGTGTAAAAAAGGTCCCAATAAAACTATAAAATAGGAATCAATGTCCAGTGCACAAATCGTGCAAAAGTGAAAAATAAAAATCCAGTGGCTAATAAATATAATGAGTTTCTAAAGTGCATCTGTGCTCAGGTTGCTGTGACATGCAGAGTAATTGTGATTGCAGTCAGCCCGATTCTCCACGGTGACCAGGAATATAAGTGCTAGCCCCTTACCTCAGGGAGGCTAATAAATAGCCTATAGGAATATTTCCCAATGATATCTCCCACAATCAACCGATCGATCCACTCCAATGTATTCACAGGCTCAGCGCGATGATTCTCAAAATAAAGCACAGGAATGCCTCCATAGTGTATGATTACAAACAATATTTTAATGAAAAAAGTAGTAACTTACAAGCAGTGCTGTAAGAACAGCATGTACAACGGCGTGTGTGTAGTCCTGTGTCTCCCGCTCTGCGGCCGCAAGCGGGTGACGTCACCAACAGCCCTCCAACGTCCTCACGCGTATCGCGACAGCCGACGTCGCTTAATCATAGGATGGAGGGCGGCTGGTACGAGGGTGACATTTATAGTAGCTTACTAATGAATACATGAGAGAAACCGGCCAGCGAAACATCACAATGAGATAACTGCAATGTCGCCTGGACGATCTCACTCTCAAAACAGCAATCCATTGTTAAAACTAAGAATGTAATAATAATTACAAAATAAACATAAATAGCCCCCTCTGGTGGTTGAGGGAGGATATGCATGATAGCGAATAGTAGGAGTAAAATAGCTAAAAATGAGGGTACGCCACTACCCCCTGCTGGACATAAAAATATATGTCACAAATATCTAAATACATAGATTTGAGGAAACCAGACCCTGGGATAGGACAATAGTTTATCCAGACTGATAACAGACCATTCAAAGGGATAAAAAACAGGAAATATTATAGCAAAATGCCTATTAATAACAGATGATTTCAGAGGGAAGGATAATAATAGATAATCCATAAATGGTCAATAAAAGAGGATAAGTGAATAAATATAAATCACTATTAATAAAATATTAAAAAACCGCAACAGGTATTTTAAAATCCACAAAATGGCAAGTAATAAAATACTCACTAAAAGCATATATTAAAATAGTAAAAACGTTAAAAAAGAGAGTGATGGGATAAGAATCTTAAAAGTTGGAAATAAAACAATTAAGATAAAATTCCACATTATGCCCATGTGGCGTTAAGGTGCACAATTCGTGTATCCAGCGGGATTCTGCCTGGCTAATTTTCTGCACTTTATTATCTCCTCTCCAATGGGGTTTATACTTTTCTATACCCCACACCATTAGTGAGGATGGGTCTTTATTATGATATTGCTCATAATGGCGAGACAGACTATGCTTAGGGAACCCATTTATTATATTCTGCGTGTGTTCACGTAGTCTTTTCCTCAATTTTCTCTTAGTTCTACCAACATATTGGATCTTGCATGGACATTCCAGAAGGTAGACTACCCCTTCAGTCTCACATGAAATAAATTCTTTGATTTTATATTCCTTCCCTGTGAAGCACGATTTAAAATTTTCTTTTTTCTTCTTACTCTCCTTAGTACGTTTGCAAGTAAAACATCTTTTACAGGGATAGTAACCTTTCTCATAAAAAAATTAAAAACTTTTTTTCTCTGGACGATCAAGAACATTTTTGGCAATCATGTCCCGTAGAGTAGGGGCCCTCCTATATGTAAATAATGGCCTCTCTGGAAGTATTGATGCCAGATGACGGTCGGCCCTCACAATGTGCCAATATTTCCTACAGATCGCCTCTATCTGCTTATGCTGCACGTTATAGTCCATTATTAGGGGTACTCCCCCCATATAGGAGTTTTTTCTTGTAGAATCCTGGATCAGTGTATTTCTATCTAGGGTAACAACATCTTGTATCTTTTTCTCAATAAAATCGGATTTGTAGCCCTTTTCCACAAATCTCTTGCCAATAAAGTCCGCCTGTTTCAAGAATACTTCGGTTTTGGTGCAATTTCTCCTTAATCTCAAAAGCTGACCCTTTGGTATATTGTCTAGCCAGGGCGTGTGGTGACAACTATCCAAAGGCAAGTAGCTGTTTCTATCCACAGTTTTAAAGTGCGTTTGTGTTACCAATTTTGTTCCTTCTTTGGTAATCTCCAGATCAAGAAAGTGGATTTTTTCATCACTAATCTCCCAGGTCAATTTGATATTTTTTTCATTTGTGTTCAAATAAAAGCCAAAGTCAATAAGACTCTCCCTATCTCCTGCCCAAATAATTAAAATATCATCAATAAAACGCCTGTATAAAAGTAACTGTTGCGGTTTTCTGTTATATAAAACATCTGCTTCCCATTCGGCCATATACAAATTGGCAACACTTGGTGCATACTTCGCGCCCATCGCAATACCGCAGATTTGCTTGAAATAGTCATTTCCGTACCAGAAATAATTGTGATCTAGACTGTAGTCTAGACAATTGCAAATAAATTCTTTCTGTACGGTTTTAAGATCACTTAGACCATTCAATGCCCACTCAGTGGCTTGTATTGCTTCCTTATGGTTGATAATTGTATATAATGAAGATACATCAGCTGTTGCTAGATATATAGAATTCTCATCAAGTGAAATCGTATCCAATAGCTGGATAGGGTGTTTTGTGTCTCTGAGGTACGATTCAGTCTTTTTCACTAGAGGTTGCAAAAACCAGTCTATGTATTCACCTATTCTGGCACCTACAGAGTTAATCCCATTCACAATAGGCCTTCCTGGGGGATCTTCTCTTGATTTGTGTATTTTAGGGAGCGTATATAGAACTGGAATTTTGCATCCCAGGGGTTGAAGATATTTAGCTTCTTTTTTGTTCAATAAGCCTTTCTTGGTTCCTCTTTTTATAAGGCTTGCTAAATCGTCTTTATACCGGACTATAGGGTTCCCTGGTAGCCTCAAATACGTTGTATTGTCACTCAGTTGACGTTCAATCTCTCTTTTATAGGCCTCTTTGGACTGAATGACAATAGCTCCCCCTTTATCCGCTTGCCTCACGACCACGTCATTTCTTTCTTCCAATTTTCTTATACCATTCTTGATGTCTCCTGGATCCGAGATTCTCTTAATTTTCAAATCCTGTAGATCTTTTAGTACCATCCGTCTGAAAACTTCAATATGTCCATCATTACTAATTGGTGGGTTGAATACCGATTTGTTTCTCAGGTTACTAAACACCACATCTGTAGCTTCCGTGAGATTTCTTGTTATACCCTCTCCTGGTTTGTTCATCATGTACTTCTTGATGTGAAGGCTTCTCGCAAATTTGTTAATATCCACATAGGCATCGAATTTATTAAAGTTTTTCTTTGGGGCATATTTGAGGCCCTTGTCCAATACTTTTATTTCCTCCTTGGTGAGTTCTACTCCACTAATATTGACAATCCCTTCTCCTATCAATCTCTTTTTCTTCTGCTTCTTTGCTCCCGCTCTGCATCCTCTCTTTGATTTCCGTGTCCTCCAGACTGATTTTCTTGGGTCCTTCCTGGTGATCTCCTCGTTTTCTCTTCCCTGTCCCGATTCCTCTGAACATTCTGATTCCTGTGATCTTCTTTCCTCATATTGCCTGGTCTGGTTTCTGGACTCCAATTCCGTGCTCTCTGTACCCCATTCTCCTGGTGACGCCTGGGGGATTCTCGGCGTCTTTGCTCTAAAAAACGCCTTGGTGATGCGTTTCTATTCTCTCTTCCATACGAGTAGTGGCGATTGGGTGTTCTATTTTCATAATGTCTTGGTGTTGTACCTCCTCCTCCATCATCTCTTCTCAGGTGGTCATAATGGTTATACACTGGTACATTATATGAATTTTCATAGACCCTTCTCTCTTCCTGTTGGTAGTAGTTTCCATCCCGTCTTGGATTTTCATAGTGATAGGTGTCCTGATAAGTCTGATTTCTCCAAGGAGGTGTCCGTGATCTCCCCCTATTAGGCATATGTTGGAAGGGTCTAGGGGCATTATATGCATTCTGGTTTTGCCAGTTCTTTTTCCAAAAGGGTTTCCAGCCATTGTTATTCCCATTTTTTCTCGGTTTTTGATTTGGGGTATTGGCCCCTTGGTTTCTTTCCATTGTATTGGTATTCTGATTAGTTTCTTTATTGCTATTATCATCAAGTCTTGTGTCCTGATCCGGAGAACTCCTATTTGAGGTCGTTCCTACTTCTTCTATTTTATTCTGCCACTTATACACCAGATCATCCTCATAGTCTTTCATGTCCCTCTGGTATTTTCTTTTTTTCCTAGCTGCTGTCTCCTTATCTTTTTGTTCCATGTCCCATTGTAATTGTTTGGACAGAGCCATAAATTCAGGAAGGTCTTTGCTACCTTCCAAGTTAGTTTTTATTTCTGTCATACTACGATCAATGGCTCTGATTTTCCGTTGTTTCCTTTTAATCAATAGTTGTAGCAGTTCTAGACCTTTATCATTGAAAAACTGGAACCACTCATCAGTGGATTCCTTATTAGTTAAGCCATCATTGATGGGTACATCCCATCTTAATCTCCTTGGGATTAGTCTATCCTTGATGTACTTCTCATGGGTAGCAATATCCCACCAAGCATTTATTTTCTTTTCCATCAGATGGCCCATTTTCCTAAAACTATTTTCAATATTTCCACCTGGGTTCTCCTCAGGTTTTTCAAAGATATTATCCATATCTAATTCCCTATTCTCCAAAAATTTAAATACCTCCATGGTTTGCTGCACAAGTAGTATAGATCTAACAACAAGTATGAAATAAGGGGGGAACTAATGCGCAAACCAACCTAATCAAGAACAGAATAAATATAGAATAAATAAATATGCAGCAGCCACCACTAATAGTGCTCACACACTGACAGTAAATGATAAAATGGGGGATGTGGTGGCGCTTGCAACAAAAATCACTAAAATAATGTATATAATAAATATATAAGAGATACAACAAAATAGACTCCGCCTCCTGGTATTGATTAAAAGTGTATCACTCTAAACCGGAATACCATCCAACAAAAATAACCATAAAGTGGAGGATATTGAGAGTGAAAAAATAGGTCTATTTATGTTGTAAGTCTTGTCGCGTGTTTATGTGATCCACATCTCTCTCTCAGAGGGTAACGACCATAAATAAGAAGGCCAGTATGGTGGCCTGAGTTTATGGGAGGAGCCCGGAGGGTATTTAAGCAGACCACTCACACATGCTCTTTGTCGGTTCAGTGTGCGGTACTACACGTCACTGGGCCGACTCTCCCCAGCTCACCTCATGTCCCTGAGTCTGCGCATTCAATCGCATTCGACACCCTCCCGCCCTCCCTTTTTCAGGGCAATTCTCAGCATATCCTTCTTCAATTAACTACCCATTACTTACCTTGGGTATGCCCCCTTTTCTTGGCATACTGACCAGACCACCAAGGCACACTTCAGGTCTATTTATGTTGTAAGTCTTGTCGCGTGTTTATGTGATCCACATCTCTCTCTCAGAGGGTAACGACCATAAATATATATATATATATATATATATATATATATGTACAGGACGCCGTGGCTGGGTCCTGGAAGGATGTTATATTTCCCCTCTGTTTGGATTGTGGTGCCTTTAAGGGAACGGAAAGCGTTAACACACCTGTCTATGGAAGTAGTTTAAAGCAGACAGGAAGCTGCAGGTGAGGGTGAAGGAGTGTAGTGGAGTCTATGCTTGGTAATGGTGGAGAAGTGAAAGCAGTGGAAGCTATGAGAAGCTGTGAACAACTTTAAAAGGACTTGGCAGTGTCCTGCCTGAAAGCCTGCTACTGAAGGACTTACCTGCAAGGACTGTTTAACTGCGATAGCAGTTCTGAGCTGTACAAGTCGGTGAGACTGTTATTTCTTTTGTTTTTGCTGCTGCTAAGCCATTTAAGTTTAATAAACCTCACTTTTGATTTAAAAAGCCTGTGTCCTGCGATCAAGCTGGTCCCCCAAACATTACACTGGTGCTCGAATGCGGGCAGGACAGAATAACAGGCATAAGGAAAAAAAACAAAAAAAACGTTTTTTTTTTTTCTTTTTGCATTGTACTTTATATTGAACTGACATTTAAAGGGACAGTACATTGAATTTATGTCCTGGGTTAAAGCTGCACAAACATTGAAAGTTGAAGCAATGGAGGAGCTAATTAAACAGCTGACCCTGGCTAACATACAAGCGCAAACTTACCACAAAGAGGCGCTGGCTCTGCAGCAAGAAAATACTCGCCTGTTGGTGGCCCAGTTAGCAGCCCAGCAAGCAGC
Source organism: Rana temporaria (assembly GCF_905171775.1). Classification (NCBI taxonomy): domain Eukaryota; kingdom Metazoa; phylum Chordata; class Amphibia; order Anura; family Ranidae; genus Rana; species Rana temporaria. Next base: position 300,356,805 of record NC_053491.1, read on the forward strand.
CCAGCAAGGGGTTTTGCAGGCTCAGGTGACTGCCTTAAAAGAAGCGGTGCAGCAGCTGTCTCAGGTTCAGGAGCCAGCGGCTGTTGCCCCTGGCAACCAGGTGACTGTGAGGGCAAGCCATTTTTTACAGAAATTGTCCCTAAGCGATGATGTCGAGGCATTTCTTGCTACGTTTGAGAGGACAGGGGAGAGAGAAGGATGGTCTCAGGACCAGTGGGCCGGTCTCATTGCTCCTTTTCTTACTGGAGATCCTCAAAAAGCCTACTTTGACCTGCCACCAGATGATGCTAAAGACTATCAAAAGCTAAAGGCAGAAATTCTGGCTCATCTGGGGGTGACCACGGCCGTTCGGGCCCAACGGGTACACCAATGGAAATATCGTCCAGATCGGCCACCCCGGTCTCAAATGCATGACCTGGTGCAACTAGTAAAGAAATGGCTGCAGCCTGAGGTGTTGTCTGGCCCCCAAATCGTAGAGCCGGTCGTGCTGGACCGATAACTGAGGTCCCTGCCAGATGACCTTCAGCGGTGGGTCAGCCATGGAGACCCCAAAACAGCAAACCTCCTTGTTGAGATGGTGGAACGATATACAGTGGTGGAGGACCTGCTGGGACCTACCAAGCGCATAGGGCCTAGTCTGCCACGGCCTGTTCGACCAACTGCTGCCCTTCGAAAGGATGTTCCAAGGAGCCCTGGGACAAACACCCCGGAAGGCCAAGAGTCACTCCTGGTACCTCCTCAGCGTTCTGTTCCTGTTTGGAGAGGAGGGGATGTACAATGTAGGCGATGTCATTCCTGGGGTCATACCCGGGCACACTGCCCACTGCAAGAGGAGCCCATGGAATGCGGGGTTCTTCGGAGGGGGTCTTTTTGTGCCCATAAAGTGTGCACCACACACCTGGATGAGGAAAAGTTTGAGTGTGAAGTCCAAGTGAACCACCTACCTGCCCGGGCTTTGTTGGACTCTGGAAGCATGGTAACCCTGGTTCATCCTAAAGTGATTGGGAAGATTGGTCCGGTAAGAAAAACTTTATGGGTGGTATGCATTCACGGGGACACTAGAGAGTACCCTCTCATCACGTTGTCTATCTACTCAGCATGTGGCAGCTTGTTACGCAAGAGGTGGGGGTGGTAAAGAACTTGGTGCATGATGTTATAATAGGACGAGACTGTCCATTGTTTACAAAACTGTGGGAACAAGGAGAACAGTTCAGAGACTGGGGAGAAACTAGCCCCCCTGTTCCTGCTGCTGAGAGGGATAACCCTGAACTGCCAAACGTTAATGTGGACCCAGATGAGGAAAATGCTAATGATTGGGTTAATGGTGATGAAAGTAGTGTTGATACTATTGAGGATGTCAAGATATGTGGTCCACAGACCTATGAAAACCCCAAGGGGAGGAGCCTTCCCCACTTCAGGTAATGCTGGGGGAAGAGGATGAGGAAGTGGCCTCTACCCCTGCGCTGCCGGATTTGGGTGTTCCCCAGGGGGAACAAGTTGTAGTAGTCAATGGGGTTCCCCAAGAGCCAGGTGCGAATGAGAGGTGGCCACACTTTGCAATATATAACAAATTGCTGTATCGGGTTACCAAGGAGAGAGAAAATGTGGTAGAGCAATTGTTGGTATCCCAACAATATAGACGAAAGGTTCTAGACATGGCCCATGATGATGTGTTAGGGGGACACCTGGGAGTTGAAAAAATGGATGCACGGGTCACCGACCGGTTTTACTGGCCAGGCCTGAAAGCAGAGGTAAAGAGATACTGTACCTCTTGTCCCACCTGTCAGTTGACCGCTCCAGTGACTCGTTTTTGGAGCCCTTTGGTCCCTCTGCCCATAATTGAGGTCCCGTTCGAGAGGATAGCCATGGATATAGTGGGTCCCTTGGTAAAGTCAGCTCGAGGTCACTCCTACATATTGGTGATTCTTGACTATGCCACCCGATATCCTGAGGCGATACCCCTGCGGAATACCTCCTCAAAGGCCATTGCCCGGGAATTATTCCAGATGTTTACACGGACTGGTTTCCCAAAGGAAATACTCACAGACCAGTGTACCCTGTTTATGTCAAGGGTTATGGCCGATGTGTGCAAGCTGTTCCGGATTAAACAGCTACGCACATCGGTCTACCATCCCCAAACAGACGGGTTGGTGGAATGCTTTAATAAGACCCTTAAGTCTATGCTCAAGAAAGTGGTACAAAGGGATGGGAAAGATTGGGACTGCCTGTTACCAGCTCTCCTGTTTGCTATCCGGGAAGTGCCCCAGGCCTTCACAGGGTTTTCGACCTTTGAGTTGGTATATGGGCGGAGATCTCGCGGACTTCTTGACGTGGTTAAAGAGGAATGGGAAAGTGAACCTGTTCAGCATAAGAGTGTCCTAGAATATGTCTCCCAAATGCAGGAAAGGATCCAAACCGTGATGCCGCTAGTCAAAGAGCATTTGCAAAAGGCCCAGGAGGCTCAACGATGGGTCTATAAAAGGGCTGCTAAAATAAGGCACTTCCAAGTGGGGGATCGAGTAGCGGTGCTAATTCCCACTGTGGAAAGTAAGTTCTTAGCCAGGTGGCAAGGACCCTTTGAAGTTGTGGAAAAAGTGGGAGAGGTCAATTATAGAATTCACCAGCCAGGCAAGAGGAAACCGTATCAGATATATCATGTCAACTTGTTAAAGCCCTGGACAGACAGGGGACCGGTGACCTCCCTGGCTAGTGCAAGACTTGAGCCTCAGGTTGGGGTGGAGAGTGTACAAGTAGCAAATACCCTATCTAAATACCAAAGTCAGCAGGCAAAGGAGTTCTTGCAGAGAAAAAAAGAGAAGTTTTCAGACTTCCCGGGGCTAACTAGTATCATAGAGCATGATATTATCACGGAACCTGGAGTCAAAGTTTTTGTCAGGCCCTACCGCATCCCAGAGGCTCAAAGGAAGGGCGTTTCAGAGGAAGTAAAGAAGATGCTAGACCTGGAGATCATTGAGGAATCGCAGAATGAGTGGTCGAGCCCGATTGTGTTGGTACCAAAGCCCAACGGGACTCTGCGATTCTGCAATGATTTTCGGCAACTTAATGAGGTTTCACGGTTTGATGCCTACCCCATGCCCCGGGTAGATTAACTTATTGAGAGACTAGGTCCAGCCAGGTATATCACAACATTAGACCTTACCAAGGGGTATTGGCAAATCCCATTAACTAAGGCTGCTAAAGAGAAAACTGCTTTTTCTACCCCAGAGGAGAGTTTTCAGTACAAACGAATGCCTTTTGGACTGCAAACTGCTCCAGCCACGTTCCAGTGAGCAATGGATAGGATTTTACGACCTCATCGGGAGTATGCCTCAGTGCACTTGGACGACATAGTCATTTTTAGCAGAGACTGGGAGTCACACTTGCCCAAAGTCCAGGCAGTACTGGACTCTCTCTGGAAGGAGGGGTTTACAATAAACCCTAAAAATTGTGCTTTGGGAATGGAGGAGGTGAAATACCTGGGCTATATCGTGGGTAGAGGGGTGGTGAAACCTCAGGTCAGCAAGGTAGACGCTATAAAGAGTTGGCCCCGCCCCCTCACAAAAAAGCAGGTACGTGCATTCCTGGGCATGGTGGGATACTACAGGAGGTTCGTACCCAACTTTGCCACATTGGCGGCTCCATTGACCGATCTGACTAAGGGTCGGAAATCGGTCATGGTGGAGTGGAATGCAGACGCTGAAAAGGCTTTTTTGGAGCTCAAGTCAGCACTGTGTCAACACCCTATCTTGATAGCGCCCAATTTTTCAGATGTAGGATTGGGAGCTGTATTGTCACAGGTTGTTCATGGTGAGGAACACCCAGTAGTCTTCCTCATTAGACAGTTGACACCAGCAGAGAAAAACTACGCTATAATTGAAAGAGAGTGTCTGGCCATTAAGTGGGCTCTGGAGTCCCTCAGGTATTACCTCTTGGGGAGGAAGTTTAGGCTCATTTCTGATCATGCCCCTTTAACATGGATGAGGCAGGGTAAAGGGACTAATGCCAGGATTACACGTTGGTTCCTGGCGCTCCAAGAATTTAAGTTTGTAGTGGAGCATAGGCCCGGGAGACTGCATCAAAATGCAGATGCCCTCTCCCGAGTCCATTGTTTGAGCTCCATTGTTGCCTCTACCTCCTTGGCGTTGGGGCACAGGGGGGGGATATGTACAGGACGCCGTGGCTGGGTCCTGGAAGGACGTTATATTTCCCCTCTGTTTGGACTGTGGTGCCTTTAAGGGAACGGAAAGGGTTAACACACCTGTCTAAGGAAGTAGTTTAAAGCAGACAGGAAGCTGCAGGTGAGGGTGAAGGAGTGTAGTGGAGTCTTTGCTTGGTAATGGTGGAGAAGTGAAAGCAGTGGAAGCTATGAGAAGCTGTGAACAACTTTAAAAGGACTTGGCAGTGTCCTGCCTGAAAGCCTGCTACTGAAGGACTTACCTGCAAGGACTGTTTAACTGCGATAGCAGTTCTGAGCTGTACAAGTCGGTGAGACTGTTATTTCTTTCGTTTTTGCTGCTGCTAAGCCATTTAAAGCGGAGTTCCACCCTATTTTTCAATTTATCTGCATTCGTTTTTACACTGCCCCCTTAAATACATTTGGGATGTTTTTTTTTTGTCTTTTAAAAACTCACGGTTTTCTTGGTGTGAGTCTCTTTCCCCCGCCGCGGCGGAATGGCCTCCCCGCCGCATCTAGCGCTGCTATGCCTCCTGGGAGATGTGTGTCATCAATCCCAGGAGGCTGGCCTCAACATCGCAGCCGTAGTTGAACATCTCGGGGGGCGGGAGGGAGGGCAGTGCCGCCCATAGAGGTGGTGTCCTTCCTCTTCTCCCTCTCTAACTCCTCCCCCGTCCTAGCACCGCCCCGTCCTCCCCTCTCCACCACCCGCCAGCCTGCCGTCTGTCTCCGGTGCACGGAGATACAGATCATCAGACAGACAGAGCGGATCTCTGTCTGATAGGTCTGTATCTGAGAGCACCGCTCGTAGTACAGCCCCGCCTCCCTGTACATTGAAACATCGCTCTGCACTGTCTGTTACAATTCTAGTGCAGGGAGGCGGGGCTGTACTACGATCAGTGTACTCACATACAGACCTATCAGAGATCCGCTCTGTATGCCTGATCATCTGTACCTCCCCCCACTCCGCACTGGGCACTAATAATGTTGTCACCGCACCAATGTCACCGCACTGATGTCACCGCACTGATGGACACTAATAATGTTGTCACCGCACTGATGGGCACTAATAATGTTGTCACCGCACTGTTGGGCACTAATAATGTTGTCACCGCACTGATGGGCACTAATAATGTTGTCAGCGCACTGATGGGCACTAATAATGTTGTCACCGCACTGATGGGCACTAATGTTGTCACCGCACTGATGGGCACTAATAATGTTGTCACCGCACTGATGGGCACTAATGTTGTCAGTGCACTGATGGGCACTAATAATGTTGTCACCGCACTGATGGGCACTAATGTTGTCACCGCACTGATGGGCACTAATAATGTTGTCACCGCACTGATGGGCACTAATAATGTTGTCACCACACTGATGGGCACTAATAATGTTGTCACCGCACTGATGGGCACTAATAATGTTGTCACCGCACTGATGGGCACTAATAATGTTGTCACCGCACTGATGGGCACTAATTATGTTGTCACAGCACTGATGGGCACTAATGTTGTCACCGCACTGATGGGCACTAATAATGTTGTCACCGCACTGATGGGCACTAATATTGTCACCGCACTGATGGGCACTAATAATGTTGTCACCGCACTGATGGGCACTAATAATGTTGTCAGCGCACTGATGGGCACTAATGTTGTCACCAGACTGATGGGCACTAATAATGTTGTCACCGCACTGATGGGCACTAATAATGTTGTCACCGCACTGATATAAGGCACTGGTGCCACTGCACAGATAATGAACTGGTGTCACCGCACTAATGGGCACTGATAATGCACTGGTGGGCACTGATAATCTGCACTGGTGTACCCTGACATTTGGGTCTGGTTGTGGTTCTGGGGCCAAAGCGGGGGGCCGATGCGGGGAGCTGTGCCGGGGCCGATGCGGGGTGCTGTGCCGGGGATGATGCGGTTGGCTGGGGCCGATGCGGGGTGCTGGGGCCGATGCGGGGTGCCGGGGCCGATGCGGGGTGCTGTGCCGGGGATGATGCAGTGGGCTGGGGCCGATGCGGGGTGCTGTGCCGGAGACGATGCGGTGGGCAATGTTATGGTGGCAATGTGCTGTGCTGGGGGAAGAAGGAAGCAGGAGGAGCTCAGCACAGGGATGGTGGGAACCCCTCATAATGGGGCACAGCGGGTGTAAAGACCCGGGAACTCAGCACAGGGATGGTGGGAACCCCTCTTAATGGGCACAGCGGGTGTACAGACCCGGGAACTCAGCACAGGGATGGTGGGAAACTGCCATTCCACTCCTTGTCAGTGAGGGTGTGGTTGCTAGTTCCTTTTGCTCCTGTGCTCCAGAGACCAGGGGCTAGAGTGGCTTCTCTGCCCCAGGAGGGATGCTGGATCCTGGGGAAGAGCCGGGCGGGGCCCCCTGGATAGGCCTGTGGAAGATTCTGGGCCTACCCAAAGGAAAGATGAATCCCTGTCAGCCTTCAGACAGAGGACTGTCAGTAGGTTGAAGCAGATTGAGAAGGAGGAGGAGAAATTGATGGTTTTGATGGCTGAGTTCAGGAAGAAAAAACAGATCTGTGCTAAAGTATACAGTAAGAAAAGACCAGCTCTGAGGCCTGAGCTGAAGGACCTGGAGCAAGCTGTAAGGAAGCAGAAAGAACTGGTGAGCTCTCTGAAGGAGAACAGCGGAATATTTAAAGAAAAATATAGGAATGAGGAGCGATTTAATCGCATGAGAAGAGGAGCCGCTTCATGCATGGAGGATGGGGAAGCCAGCGAGGAGATGCAGGTACAGGCAGGGTCGGCGGTGAGTGAGAAGGTGGGCCCGGAGGATGAGCCCTCTGCCCCCTTCACACCTCAGCAATGTGGCACATCTCAGGAGGGTGAAGGTCCTGCCATGCTGGATTTCATAACCAAGTTGGAATCCCCTCCAGATGCGGCTTCCCCAGATGGTGATGTCAAGATGGACACCGTTTCTAGTCCTGTGGAGAGAGCAAGATCCACCATGGAGTCTGCAGCAGCTGAGGGAAGCTCTGATCCCAGCCATAAAATCGCACAGGTAACAACCCAGCAAGCAGGTACAGTGTGTGTGCAGGATGGTGGTGGGAACTTTATTATTGACAATAAGCTTGCTGAGGGTTGTAGTGCTGCAGGCAGTCAGCCCATAGACAATGTACAGCGTACACCTGATAAAAACTGCCAGTCTGCGGAGAGGTCCATGGACAACACAGTGACTTTGCCTGGACCAGGCACAGCGGCTGTACCTGCGAATGATGGAGGTGATGCTGGGTGCAGTAGTGCCACAACTCTGCAGAAGTCTGCATTGGACAGGACTGGAGCTGTGTTTACAGAGCGGGGGGAGGGGTGGGTCCTGCCTCTGCTAATACAATCCCAGCTGAATCAGACGCTTTGCCGGCAGGTTTGAATGTGTCTAAGGACAGGACTGCAAGTACTGGGGGTGGAAGGAAATCCTATGCTGGTGTTGCTGCTGCAGGATCTGGGAAGGGGGAACAAGCGGGGAAGGAGCATGGGAATGGTTTGTCTTCCTCCCTGTTTAAAAGGAGGAATGTTGTGCAGCTGAGGTGGGAAGGCGGTGGAATCCCCCCACATAGGAGGGCGGTGGTGGATAAGATTCTACAGATGGGGTTCACGCCCGCAGATATCTTCGCCCTGATCAGTCCGGCAGGTTCCTATGAGTATGATTTGTCCTTTCTCCGCCCGGAGTCTTTGGACATTTTTTGGGAGAAATATGAACACGTGTGTAGGGGCCTGCCAGACTGGAAGGGGCTCATGCCCAAACTTGTCTCCCGCCAGCCACTCATTAAAGTGGTCACGATTCTGGTCCGCAATGAGTCCATACCACAGGGGGATCTATGTATATGGCTGAGGAGGTATGGAGACGTCCTGGGCCCCCTAAAGAAGATTCTGGATGACCGGGGAATATGGACGGGGGGATGGTCTGTACAGTTAAAACTAAAGATCATTGATAATGTCGTCCAGCATCTGCCATCCTCAGCTTTCCTGGGGAGAGACAGGCTGACCATCTTTTATCCATGCCAGCCAAAGCTCTGCAATAAGTGTGGAGACAAAAGTCACCTTGCGTCCTCCTGTCCAGTGATGAAGTGCTCTCTGTGCCAGGGAATAGGACATCTGGCTAAGGATTGTAACATCATAAGGTGCAATCTGTGCAATGCGGTGGGACATCCTTACAGTCAGTGTCCTGAGGCAATGCACAATAAGCCTGAGCTCATGAGGGAGTTCTTCCGCCTGGACATGGAGGATGCTCGGAGCTCAACAGCTGGAGGGCCTGTGAGTCCATCTGAGTCTGTGCCAATTCCCAATGTGTCTGTGGTGCCCCAGACTGTGCCAATTCCCAATGTGTCCGTGGTGCCCCAGTCAGTGGTGTCCCAGTCTGTGCCAACACCCAATGTGCCGTGTCTCCCCAGTCTGTGGTGCCCCAGTCTGTGCGTTTACCTAGTGTGTCAGTGTCTTCCCAGTCTGTGTCTTCTAAAATTTCAGAGGCAGCAAGAGGTGCTGGTGCATCAAGTGCAGTGCCAGTCCCCCTCCCTCGACGCTGCAGGGTTCCTGTTAAGGATTGTGGGGTGCAGAGGAGTGGGGAGGATGGTGAAGAGGCTGGCCTGGTGGTAGATAAGGGAAGGGAGTGTGGGGGGGAGGGGGGTGAAGTGGAGGATAGGTGTGGGGAGGCTGTTGACTCCGGTTTGTCCAAGGATGATATGGAGTGGTTGGAGGATAGGAGGAGGAGGGGCAAAAGGAAGAAAAAAAAAGGAGGTACAGTTACCTTAAGTCCTGAGGTTTTGCCTTTGGCGAATAAATTTAAGGTACTGTCTGATGAGGATGATGATGATGATGATGATGATGATGATGAGGAATGGGACTCATTCAGTTCTGCATCCTCTATGGATGATGAGTGCCAGGGTGCAGCAAAGCGTGCTGGTTCTCCAGGGAGACGGAATAGTCAGGCTAAGAAACGGCTGCCTCAACTACCCTAATGGCAGTTCCCACTCCGTTAAAAGTGGCAACCATTAATGTTGCCAGCTTAAGATCAGTAAGTGCTCGTCATATGGCCTTATTTTTGCTCAGCGAGTTTGATGCTGACATTTTGTTTTTGCAAGAGACCCATCTGAGTAGTCTGGCCGATGTACATCTGGCAAAGAAGGAGTGGAGGCGTGGTCCCTCATTTTGGTCTCTTGCGGCTGAGCCTTACAGCGGGGTTGCAGTCCTTTTTTCTGGTATGGTAATGTGCCGGCGGGTAATTGAGGTAGAGATTGGGAGATGCATGGTCTTGGACGTCTCTGTGAAGGGGCAGGACCTGCGCCTGATTAACATCTATGGTCCCCAGACGAAGTGGGACAGGAAATGCCTCTTTACAAAGATTAAGCCTTTTCTTTTTACGGCCCAGCAGGTTATCTTTGGAGGTGATTTCAACACCATTACTAGGTCTAAAGACAGGAGAGGTGTCAGAGATAAGCTGGGCTATGACACCCTTTTTCTCAATGCGATAGTTAGGGAAGCAGGTCTGGTAGATGCGCACATTAAGCGCTGCCCAGACAGCACGGGGTTCACGTTTCAGCGAGGTAATAGTCAGAGTTGGATAGATAGGTTTTTTTTAAAGGGAGACTCTGCTTTTTCGGCACCTGTGTGTCGGGCAGTGGAGTTTTCTGATCACTGTATTCTATATGTGACTCTGAATGCCTCAGACATGCCACCTAGGGGGAGGGGTATCTGGAGATTGAATTCCACCCTCCTGGAAGACGAGAGAGTAAGACAATCCTTTGAGGATTTTTTTCAAGCACAGGTAACGATCCTAGACTTTTGCAACAGCAAGTCAGAATGGTGGGAGCTTGTAAAACAGCGGACTGTTGGGCTTTTCAAGGCCATAGGGAAAAAGAAGCAGCAGGATAAGTATATCGCCTACCAGCGTTTGCGGAGGAAACTTGACCGCCTTGTTTCGAATGGAGGAGATTCTGGGGCGATCTCTGAGGTGAAGCTCCTCCTTAGGAGACATCAATATGACCGGCACGCCTCTTTGGTTCAGGAGAGGGAATACGGGAAATACCATTCGCCTGACCCTTACCAGAACTGTAAACAGAGCGTAGCAGTTAAGACAGTCAATGGCCTGAAGGACAGTACGGGCTCTCTGACAAAGTCTAGGTTAGGGATCCTGGAGGTTGTCAGGTCATACTATGCCGATCTCCTCGGAGGAAGGAACCTTGATCGGACAAGGATGTTGGGTTTTTTGGACTCTACACCAGGACTGGAAAGTAATGTTCCTTTGATGAATTTGACAGATGAAATCACTGCAGATGAGGTAATCCGGGCTATTGAGAAACTGGCCATCAAGAAAACGCCAGGGCCAGATGGTTTGACAGCCAAATTTTATAAATGTTTTAAGACAATCCTGGCTCCCTACCTTGCGGAGGTCTTTAATGGCTGTTTACAAGAGGGTTCTCTCCCTCCCTCCATGAGGCAATCTGCAGTGATCCTTCTGTCAAAGGGTAAAGATCCTTCGATGATTGAGAATTGGCGCCCCATCAGCCTTCTTAATGTCGATAGAAAGATACTGGCAAAGATTTTTTTCTGGCGATTATCACCAGTGGCAGGCAGTTTGTTATCCCACCACCAGCACTGCTCGATCCAAGGTAGAAGTACCTTCTCAGCAGTGTTAGCTGTCCGGGAGGCCTTGGAGCGTTGTAGGGCTGCTGGTTGGGGTAAATTTTTGCTGACATTGGATCAGGCTAAGGCCTTTGATCGGGTTAATCATGAGTACTTATGGCTCCTTCTCGGCAAATATGGCCTGGGGGGGGTTTCATTGATTGGCTCAAGATTTTGTACAAAGGGGCTGAAAGCTTTCCTCTGGTTAATGGTTGGGTCGGGCAGCCCTTTGTGGTTGGCTCGGGCGTGCGTCAGGTGTGCCCATTGAGTCCTCTGCTATATGTGTTTGCAATTGACCCCTTCGTCAGAAGGCTAGAGAGTGGACCATTGTGCGGTGTACCTTTGGGCATCGCTGGTAAGCCTCCTTTGAAGGTTGTGGCCTATGCTGATGATGTTTCTGTTTTTGTCTCTGGGACTGGGGAGGTGCAGGAGGTGGTCTCAGTGATAAGGCAGTATACAGAGGCATCAGGTTCAAAGGTCAACCAGGACAAGTGTGAAGCTTTCTGGATGGGCGTGGAAGGTGAGAGCTTTGTTGTCCCGGACGACTTCCCGCAGCCCCAACAAAAAATTAGAGTTCTAGGCATTGAATTCGGCCCAGGTGACTATGGCCATGCAAATTGGGTGAACAGGCTGGAGAATGCCGATGCCAAGGTGGCAAGCTGGAAGGGCTGGCGGCTTTCCTTGAGGGAAAAGGTTGACCTGATCAAGACTTACCTGATTCCGATTTTTCTGTATGTCAGTTTTGTTTGCATTTTGCCAGCTTCTCTCTATACCAGGATCTATAGTTGTTTCTTCCAGCTGTTATGGGGGAACAGAATAAACCTTGTCAAAAGGAATGTGACTTACCTTCCTAGGCGGGAGGGTGGTCTAGGGATGATCAACCCTGTAGTCTTTTTCTCTCTGATGTTTGTGAAGTACAATCTTGGTAATATGTTGGCAGAGAGACCGCCTGGGTGGGTTGGTATTTTCCAGTCCTGGTTTAGGCCCTTTCTGCGAGACTGGGAAAATGGTGGGCCAGTGAAAAGCCTGAGGGTCAAGCATGACAAGCATCCGGCTTATGTTGCCCCGTGTTTGAAAATGCTTCGGCAGTGGCAAGTAACGGCAGGAGAAGTCAGATCCCTTCCAAGGAAACTTCTTGAGAAGCGGATCATGAGCTTTGCTTTTTGCGAGCCACTGGCCTTAACCTCTTGACCACTGGGCACTTAAACCCCCTTCCTCACCAGACCAATTTTCAGCTTTCGGTGCTCTCACAATTTGAATGACAATTACTCAGTCATACAACATTGTGCCCATCTGAAATTTTTGTCCTTTTTTTCCCACAAATAGAGCTTTCTTTTGGTGGTATTTGATCACCTCTGCGATTTTTATTTTTTGCGCTATAAAAGAAAAAACACTGAAAATTCTGTAAAAAAAAATCGTTTCTGTCATATTAGCAGGTATTGCGGAGTATGGGGGGGTTATTGCAGAGTATGGGGGGGTTATTGCAGAGTATGAGGGGGTTATTGCAGAGTATGGGGGGTTAAATGCAGAGTATGGGGGGTTAAATGCAAAGTATGGGGGTTAAATGCAGATTATGGGGGGTATGGGGGTATTGCAGAGTATGAGGGGTTAATTGCAGAGTATTGCAGAGTATGAGGGGTTAATTGCAGAGTATTGCAGAGTATGAGGGGTTAATTGCAGAGTATTGCAGAGTATGAGGGGTTAATTGCAGAGTATTGCACAGGGAGGGAGGGATGGATCTGTGACTGCATGTGTCACAGATCCATCCCACAGCAGCTGCTGCTGCTGCCGCTCTCCCCCTCTCCTCTCACACTGTACCGATCGGTACAGAGAGGAGAGGGAGGAACCAGCGTCATGACATGACGCCGGTTTGTTTACAAGTGATCGCTCCGTCATTTGACGGAGCGATCACGTGGTAAACCGCTGCTATCAGCGGCGATTTACCGCGATCTGTGATGCGCCGGGTCTTCTAGACCCGGCGCTCACAGATGATTCCGCGAGCGCGCCCCAGGGGGCGCGCGAGTGAAGGATTCTGGGAGGACGTCCCAGGGACGTCGTCCCGGAATAACTCCACCGCGCTGTAGCAGTATTTTCGCTATGGCGCGGTGGGGAAGAGGTTAAGGGATTGCCCAAGCCTGGTTTTGGGGGCGGGTTTGCGATTGATTAATTTGGAGAGAATCCCAATGAAGTTTAGGGATCAGGCTTGACTTGCCTTTCATGGAAAACTATATGTAAAGGGCAACTTGAAGTTTCTTTCCATGAGTGATCGGGGCTGCCCGAGAGTGGAGTGTGGAGGAGTGGTGGAGTCCATGGATCACTTTCTGCTTCAGTGCCCTTTCAATATAGAGGTGTACAAGAGGGTGGGGAGGGCTCTGAGTATACCCTTCCTCCCCCATATGAGTTATGCAGAGTGGGTGTATGGGGCATTCCAGACTCCTCAGGATTATGATTTGGAAACACTTTTTTTAGTTAGTCTAGTAGTACGTTTTTTCACATGGAGTGCACGGTGTCAGGTATCCTTACGGAGTAAAATCCTCCCTGTCGATGTGGTGGTGCAGGATGTTCTGGGTGAGGTTGGGAAGATTCGGGGTCTTGAGAAAAACAGGTGGCAGCAGGAGGCCTGGATAAAGGCGTGGAGGAATATCAGGACTCTGTAGCTGCTGCCTGTTGATCTCGGGGTGTGCGGCTTTCTTTCTATCCTTGCTTCACTCCCCTAGATTTTCAGATCAAATATATTTTTGATAAAAGGCTACATGCATGGTGACGGTGATGTTTCTTAGTCTGGCTTCTCGTAGGGATTATGTTTATTTTGTTCTTGTTCTTTCTGTTTGTATTTATATTCAATTATTTTGTAAATATGTTTTACTTATTTATTATGGTTTTATTGTATAAGTTGTTGTTGTTTGTAAGATTTTCAATAAACAAAATTAACCCCTCATAATGGGCACAGCAGGAGTACAGACCCGGGAACTCAGCACAGGGATGGTGGGAACCCCTCATAATGGGGCGCAGCGGGTGTACAGACCCAGGAACTCAGCACAGGGATGGTTGGAACTCCTCATAATGGGGCACAGCGGGGGGTACAGACCTGGGAACTCAGCACAGGGATGGTGGGAACCCCTCATAATGGGCACAGCAGGGGGGTACAGACCTGGGAACTCAGCACAGGGATGGTGGGAACCTCTCATAATGGGCACAGCGGGTGTACAGACCCGGGAACTCAGCACAGGGATGGTGGGAACCCCTCATAATGGGCACAGCGGGTGTGCAGACCCGGGAACTCAGCACAGGGATTGTGGGAACCCCTCATAATGGGCACAGCGGGTGTACAGACCCGGGAACTCAGCACAGGGATGGTGGGAACCCCTCATAATGGGCACAGCAGGTGTACAGACCCGGGAACTCAGCACAGGGATGGTGGGAACCCCTCATAATGGGGCACAGCGGGTGTACAGACCCGGGAACTCAGCACAGGGATGGTGGGAAGCCCTCATAATGGGCACAGCGGGTGTACAGACCCGGGAACTCAGTGCAGGGATGGTGGGAATCCCTCATTAAGGGTTCCAACCATCCCTGTTCTGTGCTGACTTCCTGTGGCTGTACTCCTGCTGTGCCCATTATGAGCGTACGAATCCGAATTGAGTTTCGGGCACAAAATACGAAATAACGGCTAATGCGAAATGGAACTAAACAAAATGAATTTATTGACAGTGCACATGTCTGGTATATGTATACACACCACATATATAACAAGAGATATATATCATCTTGTTATGTAGATATATCTGCACAGGAACAAATTATTTTGTATATTTACTGGTTCCTGGAAGGAGGAGGGGAGGAGAGGTTTGCATAGATAAGGGGCGGTAACTTCCTCTGACACTCCCGTTGCTATTGAAACCTGATCTGAAACCATTACACTGCTTGTACAGCACTGAGCGTGTGCGAGGCTGAAATCCAAGAAGTCATACAGTCTGGCTTCATGATGCCCACACTTAAGATGGCCCCAGTCAATTTCTGTTTTATAAAGTGTCTAAATGCTGTAACAACCTAACAAAACGGACCTTAGTTTACAGACTAACTGTAGTAGAATACATTAAGCTTGTGTATTACAGGGGTTTTCATATTTAAAAAGTTTTTATTTTTAAAATTGTGGCCGGAACTCCGCTTTAAGTTTAATAAACCTCAGTTTTGATTTAAAAAGCCTGTGTCCTGCGATCAAGCTGGTCCCCCAAACCTTACAAAATATATATATATATATATATATATATATATATATATAGTAAAATTGTGTATTCTTAAAAGGCCTACAATACACAGCTCGGCGCCTGGTGGACTCTCACTTTTCAAAAAACACAAGATCAGAAATAATGTTTCCTCTAAAAATGAATGTGGAGGAAACACATATAAGCTGCCGTTAAATGCCATTTGTCCTTTCACCCCGGCTGCTGCAATGAAGCACGTGATGGGCTAATGAGTTATCTGCTTGTTTTTTCCCTCATTGAGGGTGAACGTCCGCTTGCTGTGTGCAGCAGCTTTTTATCACCTCATCCCGATCCACACACTCTTTTTAAGCGTACGAGTGGATCGATAACACGGGACGCCGTGACGTGCATCTGTTTGGAACGCCTTCTGTGTTCCGATTGGCTGACAGGCGATTGCCTGTAGGAATGCCCCTAGGGGTTCCGATTGGCCGTCGGATGGATGAAGGGAGATTATTTATATCCGGTCATGTCGTGAGCGTAGCTATACCCTCCGCAGAAGTCGCACGATTGACAAAACTAGTAAGGGTTACAGCCTTACGCCTTAACTGGATATGTCATTTACACTACACTGAGGGATCCGAGAAGGAAGTTGTTCCACCTGCATACCAGCTGGGGACTGTGGCCAAGCACGCTGCTTCTTTGCAAAGGACCGGGTGAAGTGATTTTACTCTGCTTATTTTGATTATACTTTGTGTACGTACAATTTTAAGGGGGGTGCCTGATGGAAGGGATGTACATTAAACAGAATCACGCTATGTTGGCATTTTTTGTGTTTATTTATCACATCTGAGGTCGATCCTATAAGAAGTGATTCCCTTATGAGACGGACATGACAGCAGTCTTCATAGCTTTATCTTCGATTACTGTGAAAGGTTTGCTTTGTTTTTATCTCTGGTGAGTTTGAACCCCTGCGGGGACCGTTTTCTCAACACGCGGTGGATTGCGAGTGCGGTGGATGGTGCACAATCTCTATATCCTCTTTCACCATTATTGGACATTCTATCTATGTGAAAACTTTTTTCAAGTCACCTGGAACTGATTATCTGTCTAGTTGTACTATATGGTGCTGTTAGTCACCTGACATCCAACACCAGCCCTGTTTGGTATTTTGCATTAAGAGGGATTCTCCTTCAACTATATGATATGAGTACTATATATATATATATATATATATATATATATATATATATATATATATATATATATATATATATATATATATATATATATATATATAGTGAACTTTGGGGGTTGTTAAGCTCAGCGAGACAAGTGCTTAAACCGTAGTAGTGAATAAAAAGGGGTTTTTATTTGCAAACCAAACCGAACAAAACAACGTTTTCTTCAGCATAGGGAAAATCATCAAAACAAAAGTCCTGCTTGTCTTCAGCACAAACGAAAAAGTCTGTTTTTCCTTCAGCACAGCAATCAAAACAAAACACAGGCACATACGGTTTGGTAAGTATTCCAGTCCTTCTCGGCAGCATACAACTTCTGCAGACACCTTCACTTCCACACTCCTCCCCCCTCTGTCAGCACTTCTTCTCCTTTTAGCTGACTTCCTGGAAGTTGTTAACCCCCTGTGTGCCTGAAAGCCGGGGTCAGAAGGGACTAGACTCCGAAAACTGGCACTATGTAGCGTCCATCCAGGACCCAACCCTGGCATCCTGTACATATCCCCCCCCTGCCTCAACGCGGAGGTGTTGGAGGCACTGTGGCAGGCGCAGCACTACTTAAATACTGAGTAGCACCATGCGCTATGGCATTAGGGTTAATGATGTAATCTCTGACTCTTCCCTAAGATGCCGTTCTGTGAAGCGCTGAGAGGGTTAAGAACACACCATACAATTCTTCTTAGATAACTGTTCTTTAATAACTGCGTTCATTTATAACTTCAAACTGCTTCATAACATTGCTGCTTGCACAGCCATAGTCCATATAACACGTCGTATCAGTATAATGAAGTATTCGGAATAGGAAATGGTGAAACAGTAGATACGGTATGGTATGGTATGGTATGGTGGTATGGTATGATATGGTGGTATGGTATGATATGGTGGAACTGCAGATAAAACATAGATACACATTCAAAATACAGTTCCGCTTACTCTGCAGTTAATAAGGATAAGCTAGATCATACTATATGTGGATTTGCTCACCTATTTTGCCTCTTGCTTTCACAGAACTCTCTCTGTTGTGGAGCTGACTTTCTGCTGTCTGCTCTCTCTAGATCTGGAAGGAAAATGGCTGCTGGAAAGCTTGGTTTCACTTTGCCTCACAAAGGGAGGGGGCGGGTAATCTGTCATTGGCTAGGATCGCTGTCCATCAAAGCTAGCTCACAGGCATAGCCTGCTTTTCTACTCTTGCTCACAAACAAAATATTAAATGCAAAATACAGCGATAACTCTTTCCATAGTTTAAAAATACATATATAAACTCTGTGTGTGGGTTATTGTCACTTTTATACACCTAAGTGTGTTAACTATATGAACTTATTATACAGGTTTCTGCCTCCAGGACATGCTTTTTTAGCTGGCCAGCTACAGGCACCATTTGCCATCATACAGTGGACTCGGGAGAGGGCATCGGCATTCTGATGCTGTCTCCCGGGTCTGTGCTCTACCATGAAATTGAACTCCTGCGGAGACAAAAACCACCTT
This sequence comes from Rana temporaria, assembly GCF_905171775.1. NCBI lineage: Eukaryota > Metazoa > Chordata > Amphibia > Anura > Ranidae > Rana > Rana temporaria. The sequence continues at coordinate 300,374,554 of NC_053491.1, forward strand.
GTTACCCTGGCATTGGTGTGTTTGTTCTGTCTCATTCACGTAAGAGGAGCATAGTCTGATATAAGGCGAAACCTCCTACCTAGGAGAAAATACCGTAGGGAGTCCAAAGCCCACTTGATGGCAAGACATTCGCGTTCCACCACTGCATAGTTTTTCTCAGCTGGCGTCAGTTTCCTACTAAGAAAAACTATTGGGTGCTCCTCTCCGTTGATTTCTTGAGACAGAACTGCTCCTAGCCCTTCACTTGAGGCATTTGTCTGCACTATAAAATCCTTAGAAAAATCTGGCGCCACAAGCACCGGATCCTGGCAGAGTGCTGTCTTAAGCATTTGAAAAGCTTTTTCAGCCTCAGCATTCCATTTGATCATGACCGACTTTCGGCCTTTGGTGAGGTCAGTTAGCGGTGCCGCAATGGTGGCGAAGTTGGGGACAAACCTCCTATAGTACCCACTAGGCCTAAAAATGCTCTAACCTGTTTCTTTGTTAGGGGGCGGGGCCAGCCCTGTATGGCCTCTGCCTTGCTCATTTGGGGCTTCACTAACCCTCTACCTACAATGTATCCTAGGTACTTGGCTTCCTCCACCCCAACCGGACACTTCTCCGGATTGATGGTAAACCCTGCTCTTCTCAAGGAGTCTACCACTGCCTGTACCCGGGGAAGATGGGAATCCCAGTCCATGCTGAAAATGACTATGTTAACCACAGGGGGTTGTCATCCAGGTAAACGGAGGCATACCGTTGGTGTGGACGTAAAGTTTTGTTCATGGCCCTTTGGAATGTGGCAGGGGCGCAGTGTAGACCAAACGGCATTCTCTTATACTGGAAGTGACCTTCTGGGGTAGAGAAAGCTGTTTTCTCCCTGGCCTCCTTGGTCAGGGGAATCTGCCAGTAACCTTTTGTGAGGTCCAGCGTGGTGATGTACCTGGCAGGACCCAATCTCTCAATCAGCTCATCTACCCGTGGCATGGGGTATGCATCGAACTTGGAGACCTCGTTGAGTTTTCTAAAGTCGTTGCAGAAGCGGAGAGTACCATTGGGTTTGGGCACCAACACGATCGGACTGGACCACTCGCTCTGCGACTCTTCGATGACCCCAAGTTCGAGCATCCTTTTAACCTCTCCAGACACTGACACTCTATGAGCTTCTGGGATCCGGTAGGGTTTTCTTTTTCCTGGTTGGTGTACCTTATAGTTTACCTCACCCACTTTCTCCACTATTTTAAATGGACCTTGCCACTTGGCCAAGAACTTTCTCTCCACTGTGGGTATTAGGACAGCTACCCTGTCTCCTACTTGGAACTGTCTCACTTTAGCCGACTGGTTATATACCCTTCTTTGGGCATCCTGAGCCTTCTGCATGTGCTCTCTCACCAGCGGCATCAGTTTAGCCACCCTTTCTCGCATTTGAGAAATATGCTCTACCACGGTTTTGTGCGGGGGGGGACTCACTTTCCCACGTTTCCTTTACCAGATCAAGCAATCCCCGGGGCCTTCGTCCGTACACTAGCTCAAATGGTGAGAAACCCGTGGATGCCTGTGGTACCTCCCGAATAGCGAACAACATGGCAGGGAGTAACATGTCCCAATCTTTCCCGTCTTTCTGGACCACTCTTTTTAACATGGACTTTAGAGTTTTGTTAAATCTCTCAACTAGGCCTTCGGTCTGATGGTGATAGACGGACGTCCGCAACTGCTTAATCTGTAACAGCCTGCACAAGTTCGCCATCACCTTTGACATAAAAGGGGTGCCCTGATCCGTTAGAACCCAGTTTGTGAGAACATTTGAAATAACTCCCGGGTAGAGTTGAGCGGACACCTGGATGTTCGGGTTCGGACCCAAACCCGGACTTTGAAAAAAAAGTTTGGGACCGAACCCGAACCCGGACTTTGACCCGGACCCGAACCCCATTGAAGTCAATGGGGACCCGGACTTTTGACTACAAAATGTCTCTAAAAAACTAAGGGAAAGGGCTGGAGGGCTGCAAATGGCAGCAAAATGTCGGGAAGAGCATGGCAAGTACTCTGAAAATAAATGTGGATAGGGAAATAACTCAAAATAACATACAATAAAACATTAAAAAAAATAAATAAAAAATAAAATCATTTTGACCTAGGAGGACGAGGTCCATATGTATTAGGATGTGGTGGATGTGGCGGTGTAGGTGGAAGCGACGGTGGAGGAGGTAGCCAACACAGCAGGTTTTGGTTTTTAATATATGTATTTTTTAAATTAGGGTAAACCCCAAAAGAGTCAGAAAGATCTAGGGTTGCTACGTCATCCCTTTAAACCAGAACACAGAGTAATTACACAGGTTCTGGGGCTAATTTACTGTCGATAAGGCACCAAGTGAGTTTAATTAGCAGCAACTTAATCAGCCAGAGAACCCGTGTAATTAATATGTTTTTGCTTTTAAAGGAATGAGATGGCAACCCTAGAAAGATCAGAAAAAAAAGGCCGGCCCGGGGGCTATTCTGCACAAGGTACGGACAAGTCCTGTGGGATCCATGCCTGGTTCATTTTAATGAACGTGAGCTTGTCCACATTGGCTCTGGACAGGCGGCTGCGCTTGTCTGTGATAACGCCCCCTGCCGTGCTAAATACACGTTCAGACAATACACTGGCCGCAGGGCAGGCCAGCACCTCCAAGGCGTAAAGGGCAAGCTCAGGCCATGTGCCCAATTTGGAGACCCAGAAGTTTAAGGGGGCATAGCCGTCATTGAGTACGTGTAGGCGTGTGCACACATACTGCTCCACCATGTTGCTGAAATGCTGCCTCCTGCTAAAACTTTCCATATCAGCTGGTGGTGCTGTTTGTTGTGGCTAGGGATGAGCTTCGCGTTCGATACGAACGTAAGTTCGACTCGAACATCGGTCGTTCGACCGTTCGACAAAACTCGAACAAAACGGGTCGTTCGCGCCAAATTCGAGTGACGCAAAATGTCCCATAATTCACTGTGGCGTTGAGCGCTGATGATTGGCCAAGCATGCTGTATGTCCCGCATGCTTGGCCAATCACAGTGCGCAAAAAACGAAGAGCCATAATTGGCCAAAGCCAGGGTGGCTTTGGCCAATTATGGCTCAGGGGGATTAGTACACGCCCCACACTATAAAAGGCAGCCTGCACGGCGGCCTCGTGTAGTGTGTTCCGGCTTTTGTTAGAGAAGTCAGTCAGACAGTTAGAGAGAGAGAGAGAGAGAGAGAGAGAGAGATAGAGACAGTGTCTTTTCTACCAGATAGATAGATAGATAGAGCAGGAAGGCTAGTCAGTATAGTTAAATCTACAGTTTGTAGAGAATATATTCACATCCCTAGGAGTTGTCAATATATTTATAAACTGTATAGCTCAGCTAGATCTGCTATTAGTATCTGTCAGGCAGGAGATTGTTCTACATGCAGTGCTCTAACGTGTTGTATTGCCTGCATTAGGGTTTAGCTTAAACTTAGTACTCCGTGTTAGTCAACGTGTGCTAGTTAATTGCACATACACGCATTACCTGTTACTGCACGTGTGCAATTTATTTGCACAGAAACGCAGTCGCTGTTAATGCAAGTGGGCTATTGAATTGCACAGAAACGCAGTCGCTCTTACTGCGTGTGTGCTGTTTAATAGCAACTGAAAGCAGTCGCTCTTACTGCACGGGTGCTGTTTAATACCACCTAAACGCAGTTGGTGTCACTGCGACTATTTTGTTACATAGCACCTGAACGCAGTCGCTCTTACTGCGCGTGTGCAGTTTAATACCACCTGAACGCATAAATATGGCTGGAAGGACAAAGAGAGGCAGAGAGTCACGAGGGCAAGCAGGCTCTGCATCTAGAGGTAATGCTGGTGGTGGATGTGGTGCATCCTCTTCAGCACGTGGCCGTGGCCGCTCGTCCTTCTTTTCGGGAGTTGGCCGTGTTGAGCCTCAACATGCAGAGAAATTGTTGAGGCTCAACAAAATAGCAACAAAAAAGCCGTCCTCATCCTCCTCATCGTCTCTCACACAGACTGATCATAGTTTGTCTGGCAAAGCAGCTGCCAAGGCGTCCTCTTCCCTCTGCACAATGGCATCACACAATCCTTCCCTAGTCCCATCGTGTCCTTCTGAGGAGTCCCCCGAACGGTTTCACCACAGTGTTCGGTACATGCTGCATGAACATGCGCAGCGTTTTGAAGACTCCGATGACGGAACACAGATAGAGGAAGGCATTGATGTGAGCCCAGGGAGAGGGGGTGGCCGAGAGGGACAACAATCTGGGAGTGATGTTCCCCCAGCTGGAGCATTCTGCCAGGTTTTCGACAATGATGACGAGGAGGGAGGGGATGATGAGGTCACTGACTCTACCTGGGTGGCTGATAGGAGAGAGGAGGAGGAAGAGGAGGAGGAGGAGGAGGACGAGGCACAGGCACATCTCAAAAGAGGCAGGATGTCCTCCAGGGGTCAGCTTAAGGGCAGCACACCAACTGCATTACGTGGCACTGCTGTGTCTCAACGGTACAGCAAAAGTTCTTTGGTGTGGGCCTTTTTTGAAACATGTCCATCAGATCGTACCTTTGCTGTTTGCAACATATGTCTCAAGCGTATCTCGCGTGGCCAAAACATCACCCGCTTGGGCACCACATGCTTGTCCAGACATATGTCGACCTGCCATGCAGCTCGTTGGCAAGCATACCAGAAAGACCAACACCAAAGACCAAAGCGGACCTCCCCTTGCCCTTCTGTGACCTCCAACCCCACTAGACCCCCAGTCCTCTCTGAAGCCTGCACTGAAGTTGTAGAAATAGGTGTGTCACAACCTAGTAGTGGTAGTACATGCGGGCAATCTACTGATAGTACCAGACAAATTTCCCTGCCCCAGCTGCTGCAGCGCCAAAAGAAGTACACTCCCAGCCATCCTCATGCCCAGCGGTTGAATGCTAGCTTAGAAAAATTGCTAGATACAATTGTAGGGGGCGTGGCCAGGCAGCTGATGTAACCGGACGCACTCTCAGCTCTCTCCGCCGAATCTCCTGACATCCATCCTGCACGTTGCCCGTCCTGCCTGGTCTTGGTGCCCAAGTGCTGCGGAACAGTGCCCTGATCATCCCGGTGCCCTCCGTTCCTAGATCCGAGGAGGATGTCGGCAGCTAGGAAGCAAAACGCAAACCGAGCTGCAGACAGCATGGCAAGCCAAGATGGCGCGCAGGCCTCCCGCACAGCCAAGGAGAAGCACAGGGATGGAGCGGAGAGACTCTTCTCCAGAGTACTGGCTGCGGATCCCGGCGCTCTCCCGGAGAGACAGAGCGAGCTGGCCGGGGGAACATCTGATACGGACGATACTGTCCCTCTGGAGGATGGCGGAGGCCCGGAATTCCTATGGAGCGCCGTGAGTACTCCTAATAGCAACCCCACTAGGCCGCAGTCTCTCCCCAGCCCTGCCTCTGATAGTGAGCCCTCACTTAGAGACATTTTTGCGGCCATTACCACGTGCAATACCTCCCTAGCTGCCCTGACTGCTGACATCAAAGGGGTTAAGGCGGAAATAACATTTTTGAGGCAAGATGCACAAAAATTGAGGGAAAGAACCTCTGCTGCAGAGGGCAGGATAAGCTCCATTGAGGATGACATGGCCCCCATGCAAAGAGATCTCTCATATAATAACCATCTCCTCACTCAACACTCATCCCGATTAGAGGAATTAGAGAACAGAATGAGAAGGAATAACGTGAGACTGGTTGGTCTGCCTGAAAGAGCTGAAGGAAAGGACCCTGTTGAGTTTATTGAAAACTGGCTGGTGACTGCTTTTGGCAAAGAAGCTTTCACTCCATTATTCTCAGTTGAGAGAGCACACAGAGTGCCTTCTCGGCCTCTGCCACCGGGGGCCCCTCCAAGACCCTTTCTGTTTAAACTGCTCCATTATAAAGATAGGGATGCTATACTGCGCAATGCTAGGCTTAAACCTGAAGCCATGAAGATTGATAATGCTAAAATCTCCTGCTTCCCTGACTTCTCTGCTGAGCTACAAAAGCAACGTGCAAAGTTTATAGACATTAAACGTCGCCTCAGAGCTCTAGATGTAAAGTATGCTATGCTATACCCCTCTAAGCTAAGGGTGGAAGCTCTAGGCTCCGTTCACTTTTTTGACCTTCGTCTTCGGCTGCACAGTGGCTGGACAGAGAGGAACGCTCAATCCGTGATGGTCGCATCCAACGCCGCGCTCAACAGGACGGGTAATACTCTGATTTAATTATCGCTGACAACTACCTGTTTGTTCCTATTCCAAGGCGGAGAAGCTGCTGATGTTTAATCCACATTTTACTAATTGGGCTACTTTGTTTTAGCTGCTGAGAAGTTTGAACACTTTGGTGCACTTCCACTGTTGCCCCCATGTGGATCTGGCTGCGGCCCCACCTTGCCTACGAGCACATAAGTTTGGCCATGTTGGCCTATGGTTATATGACTTTGTTTTTTCTTCTACTATCCCTTCATCTTCTGAGTAACCTCGCTGGAGGACCACCTCGATTCGTCGTGTACCACTCACGTCCTGAACTTGCCCCCCCTCTTGTAACTACCTCAACTGTGTATTGCACATTGCTCTCTGTCTCATCCCTACTACTGATGCCGCACCTTCCTACCCCGATACATATCTCTTGCGTCTGCCGGAGATCGGATGCCCATTTCCTCCTTGCCGGTCTGATCTACCATCCTCATACTCAGTATGATAGTATTGTTATTACCATGCATGTTTTACCTGTTTCTAAACTACAATGGCTGCATTGACTAGATTTGTGTCTTGGAATGTGAGGGGTTTAAACAACCCGGTTAAGCGCCTGGCCGTGCTCCGTACGGTCAAGCGGATAGCTGCTGATATTATTTGTCTGCAGGAGACTCACCTCCCCCCGACCTCCACGCCCCAATTTGCGGTAAGGCAATTTAGCCACCAATTTCATTCTACCTTCTCAGTGTACTCGAGGGGGGTGAGTATCCTGGTCAAGCAGGGCGCGCAGTTTACGGTCCTGAAAACACAAATTGACCCTGATGGGAGGTATATCTTTATCTTATGTTGTATACACGGTACTAAATGTATTTTGGCTGGAATATATATTCCTCCTCCGTTTTCATCTAGTATATTGAAGGTATTGACAGATTTCATGGCCCGCTTTACGGGAATACCTGTATTAGTGATCGGTGATTTTAATAACTGTCTGGATAATACTAGGGATAGAATGTCTGCACAAGGAGAAGTGGGAGTACGGGGAGGGAGCGGGCCCACTTCGTTTGCCCGCTTACTAGCGGAAATGGGCCTCACAGATGTCTGGAGGGCTCATAACCCGGAGGCCAGGGTTTACTCCTGTCAATCGGCCTCTATTGGTTGCCTGTCCAGAATTGACCTCGGTTTAGGGAATGATTTGCTCCTACCAATGTTAGAGTCCTCCCAGTACCACCCCAGGCAGGTCTCGGACCACTCCCCATTGTCAATAGACATCAGGTGTGGAGCCCGCAGGGGTAATACCCTTTGGAAGCTCAACCCCTTCTGGCTATCGCTTATTCCAGATCCAGACCCTATCCTGGAACTACTCACAAATTTCCTTGAACGAAACTTGAACACGGCAACATTGGACGTGGTATGGGATACGATTAAAGCCTTCCTCAGAGGCCAATTTATTAGGGAAATTTCCAAGGTCAAAACGTCCACAAAGAAGTGGGAGATGTCGGTGCTGGAGGAGGTAGGATCCTCTGAAGCCAGATATATAGCTGACCCCACGGACGATAATAGACGTTCGTGGCTAGCGACACAAACCTTACTTAAAGACCTATCCATGCAGTTAGCTGAAAATAAACGTTTCTTCCTACAGCAGAGCCACTTTGAAGAGGGTGAAAACACAGGTCACATGTTAGCACTACTAGCTAGATCACAACAATCATCCTCTCACATTACGTCGATCACGAATCACGCGGGGATTCCGTGTCACTCAACTAAGGAAGTCATAGAGACCTTCAAACTTTTTTTTCAGGAAGTATATTCTTCCAAAGTTAACCCCACTCAGGCCGAGATTTACACGTTTCTGGACAAATACCCCATTCCATCTTTGTCTGCTTCGGATGTTGCCCTGCTCAATGCTCCTCTAACAGAGGAGGAATTACTAGAAGCACTAGCACACTCGAAAAATGGTCGAGCCCCGGGGGCTGACGGGTTACCATCTGAAGTGTACAAAAGATATGCTACCCAACTCCTCCCTACTCTTCTTAAAGTCTATAACCATGCACTTGAAACGGGTTTCCTTCCCCCATCCATGAATGAGGCCCTTGTGGTGGTCCTGTTGAAACCTGGTAAGGAACCCTTGTCACCGGATTCCTATAGGCCGATCTCACTTCTGACATGTGATGTCAAGCTGTTGGCCAGGGCTCTGGCTAGCAGGTTGGCTAAATGCATACAAAAAGTGATTCACAGAGATCAGTCGGGGTTTATCCCGACGAGGTCGACTTCGCAGAACTTGCGCAGACTTTTCTTAAACTTGCAAATCCCCCCGGACAATGTAGGAAATAGGGCGGTTCTATCGTTGGACGCCGCCAAGGCGTTCGACAGCGTAGAATGGCCCTATCTTTGGGAAGTCCTGAGTCGATTTGGGGTGGGATCCACATTTTTGAAGTGGGTTCGGCTGTTGTATAGTTCCCCGTCGGCGAGAATGCGCGTCAACGGGGAAGTATCGGGACCCTTCCATCTTGCTAGGGGCACCCGGCAGGGGTGCCCTTTGTCGCCCCTGTTGTTTGCCCTGGCTCTCGAACCACTGGCCATTCACATCAGGCATATGCAGGAAATAGTGGGGTTTCAGAGAGGACCTAGGAAAGATGTGGTCTCCCTTTATGCGGATGACACTCTAATATACTTGGGAGATACAGACGGCTCTTTAAAAAATGTTATGAACCTAATTGCTGGCTTCGGTCGGCTCTCGGGTTTCTCTATTAATTGGAATAAATCGGTTCTTATGCCCTTAGATCCCCTGCCGGGTCCATTGCCTGACTGCGCAAGGGACATTGCTGTGGTGGATGAATTTCGTTATTTGGGCATACAGGTCACACCACTCCCGCTTCAATACCTAGACAGGAATCTATCGCCATTACTACAAAAACTCCGCCTAAAATGCTCAGCCTGGAGGAAATTGCCACTGTCCGTGACTGGTAGAGTCAATTTAATTAAGATGGTTTGGGCGCCTCAGCTCCTGTACATCTTTCACAACTCTCCAATTTGGATTACACATAGATGGTTTACTCGGATAGACTCTCAGTTTAGGGAACTAATCTGGGGGGGAAAAGTGGCTCGTATTAGTCTACACTCACTGCAGCTTACAAAAGATCAAGGGGGCCTTGCGGTCCCACACTCGAGGTTCTATTTTATAGCCTCACAGCTCCAGCATCTTGGTAATTGGGCTGTGGTTGATGACTCGTATCCGATTAGGTCATTGATAGTCCCAGTAGATTCGGCACTCCCGGCACTGGTGTATCTGGAGGCTGGTCTTACCCAGTTCCCTGATACTCTTCCCACGATAACTCTATTGAACACTCTATGGAAATATGTGAGAAACACTTTTAAACTTAAAGCGATCTGCCAGTTCACTCCAATTTGGAGAAATAAATATTTAGGAGAGCTCTTTACACTGAAGGGCTTCGGCCCATGGGAGAGGCTCGGGATACATTATGTTACCCAGTTGTTCTCTGGCACTGTCTTTAAAACTTTTGCGGCCATGAAAGAGGACTTTGGGTTACATAACACCCAATTCTATCAATACCTACAGTTGAGACACGCATTACAGTGTGAGGGTAGGCTCTCCCCACTGGTTGTGGTAGCGCACCCTCTGATGAGAGATGTGCTCTCCACGGAGGACAGGGCAGGTATGATTTCACGGGTATATGCAAGACTGCTCCAACACACTCATGATGCCAGTAAACTTCCCTGCAGACGTGGGTGGGAGCGTGACTTGGGACCTATAGATGGGGAAACCTGGGAGTTGTGTCTGACATCCGCCCCCTTAGTCTCAGTCTCTACATCTCAAAGACTATCACATTTATATTTACTACATAGGGTGTACAGGACCCCAGCCAGGCTACACAAATGGGGCTTTAGGGACACCCCCTTGTGCCCAAAATGCACTGCACAAACTGGTGATCTGCTACACATGATGTGGAAGTGCCCCAAGTTATTCCGGTATTGGAAATTCGTTCTGGATACTATAGCTCAGGTGTTTCAGATTCCAGTTATTACTGATCCAGTGGTTTGCCTCCTTGGTGCCTTGGAACTACCTGACCTCCCCCCAAATGGCCATACCGCAGTGCTAAGATTGCTTTATCTTGCCCGCAAAGAGATAGCTAAACTATGGATAACCCCTAGGGTACCAACAGGCACACAATGGGTGACACAGGTCAACAGTATTTTAATACGCGAAAAGTTAACATACCAACATCGGGGTGCATTAAAGAAATTTTATTCTATGTGGCAGCCATGGCTAGATGTGCCGGGACTAGGCCCCTTGCAGTTGGTGAGGGACAGATTATTGCAGGGATAAAATGCCTTTGTTTCAGGGTGTGGAAATGCGACTGCGCTGTGAATAGAGAGAGAGAGTGGGGCATGCTACACCACTCATTGGAGAACCCAAAGAGGTGCTGAGAACATAATGGTGGTCCACAGTTCTTTTTTCTTTTTCTTTTCCCCTCTTCTTCCTTATCCTTTTCTTCCTTTTTCTTTCTTTCTCACTCTTTTTCACTACCTGTCTCCCCTCCTCCCTTTTTTCTCAACCTTAGTTTGTGAAACTTTTTCTCACCCCCTGAGATTGCAGTCGGATGCTTCTGTGCACAGTCAGACTACATTCACCAGGGTAATAATGCATACTGCTTGTAGTATTGTAAAGTGTAACACTTTCTCATAACTGCCTTGTTTACGTTTATGTTGGCAGGCATGCCATTAGAGTACATTGGTATTAGACCGAAACTTGATATACGCTGATATAAGATTGTATCCTGACCCTTTTTGTTTTTTCCCTGTATACTGCAAATGATACTTACCTGTCTGTGTGCAACCATGTGATTGTATCTCTATTTTTCTACAATAAACTTGTTTTTGATTTAAAAAAAAAAGAAAAATTGCTAGCACTTCAACTGTTACCTTTTCAGTTGGTAGATTATGCCCCCTTCCGTGAGTTTGTGGAATGTGCAGTACCTCAGTGGCAAGTACCCAAATGCCACATTTTCTCACGGAAGGCGATTCCGGCTCTCTACCGGCATGTGGAAGGCAATGTCCATGCCTCGCTGGACAGGGCGGTCAGTGGTAAGGTGCATATTACCGCTGACTCATGGTCCAGCAGGCATGGACAGGGGCGTTACCTATCTTTTACTGCCCATTGGGTGACTCTGCTGGCAGCTGGGAAGGACGCAGGGCAAGGTACAGTAATTTTGGAGGTTGTTCCGCCACCACGGCTCCAAAACACTACTACTGCTTGTGACACACCTCTCTCCTCCACCCCCTCCTCTTCTTCCTCTATGGCCTCTTCCTGTGGTGATGTTTCCACAGAACCAGCCGTGCTCCGTAGGCGTACGAGGGGCTACGCAGGAATGCAGGCCAAGAGATGCCATGCGGTGCTAGAGCTGGTGTGCTTGGGAGACAGGAGCCACACTGGGGAAGAGGTTCTTTCAGCTCTGCAGGGGCAGGCTCAGAGGTGGTTGACTCCACGCCAGCTGAAGCCTGGAATGGTGGTCAGCGATAATGGCACCAACCTCCTCTCTGCCCTGCGACAGGGAAAACTCACCCATGTGCCCTGTTTTGCGCATGTTCTCAATTTGGTGGTGCAGCGGTTCTTGGGCAGGTACCCGGGCTTACAGGATGTCCTGAAGCAGGCCAGGAAAGTCTGTGTGCATTTCCGGAGGTCATATAATGCCACTGCTCGGCTGAAAGACCTCCAGAGGGAATACAACCTGCCCAAGAACAGCCTAATCTGTGACATGCCCACCAGATGGAACTCTACGTTGGCCATGCTGCAGCGGCTGCACACGCAGCAGAGGGCCATCAATGAGTACCTGTGCCAATATGGCAGCATAACTGGCTCAGGGGAGCTTGTTTTTTTTTCACCACGCCAGTGGGCCTTGATCAGGGATGCATGCACTGTCCTGTCACCATTTGAGGAGGCCACGAGGATGGTGAGCAGTGACAGTGCATGCATCAGTGAGACTGTCCCGCTTATTCACATGTTGGAGCACACCCTACGTGGAATAATGGACAGGGCCCTTGAGGCAGAACAGAGGGAGGAAGAGGAGGACTTCCTTACCTCTCAAGGCCCCCTTTATCCAGACACTGTTCCTGCTTGCCCACCTAGAACACAGGAAGAGGAGGATGAGGAGGAGGAGGATTGTATCAGCAGCATGGAGGTGGAGCCTAGCACTCAGCATCAACAGCAGCAGTCTTCAAGGGATCATTTACAGTCCCAAGGAACACGTGGACTTTTACGTGGCTGGGATGAGGTGGCTGCGGATCCTGTCGTCCTCAGTGACCCAGAAGACTCTGCCCCGAATGCCTCTGCAAACCTACGCTGCATGGCCTCCCTGATCCTGCAAAGCCTGCGTAAGGATCCTCGTGTACGTGCTATCAAGGAGAGGGATCATTACTGGCTGGTAACTCTCCTTGATCCACGTTACAAGAGTAAGGTAGCGGACCTTATGTTGCCATCGCAGAGGGAGCAGAAGATGAAACTTCTGCAGGAGGCCTTGCAGAAGGGTCTGTGCAATGCGTTCCCAGAACCGGGGGGATTACCAAAACCTGGCCCTGGACAACGTCTTGCTGAGGCTTCGGTGAGTCAGAGAAAGAGCGGTGGGGAAGGTGGGCGTCTGACCGATGCGTTCAGACAATTTTTTAATCCGCAGCCCCAAGGTCTGATCGGTTCCAGCAACCATCGCCAGCGTCTGGTTTACATGGTCCGGGAATACCTAACGGCAAAATCCGACTTGGACACCTTCCCCACGGAAAATCCTCTGGCTTACTGGGTCTTGAGGATGGATCACTGGCCAGAGCTTGCACAGTACGCAATTGAGCTACTGGCTTGCCCTGCATCCAGTGTTCTTTCAGAACGCACATTCAGTGCTGCTGGAGGCTTTGTGACCGATCACAGGGTGCGCCTCTCCACCGACTCTGTTGATCGACTGACCTTCATCAAAATGAATCAGGCTTGGATCAACACCAGCTACCAAGCACCTGATGCTGATGTTACTGAATAATAATTTTTTGTTGAAATGTCAGATCCCTTTGAGACTGCTGATGCTGAGTGACTGTCCTGTTATGCTGCTCATGGAATATCCTTCTCCTCCTCACTTTTCTTGCTGATAGCTAGTAAGAAATGTTGTTTTTCTGTGCTCTGCCACCAGTGCCTAAGGCCTAATTTTTCTACCCTGTTTAACAGAGGCAAAAACAAAAATAAATCTGCGCTATCCAAATACTTAGCAGCCACAAACAATCCAGTGAAACAAGAAAGCAGTGAAAAAACAGAAAACAATTTTGTGGCGCTAAAAATAATAATAATGATAACGATATGGTACTAATAGTCTGTGTTAACACCAATTGACAGTGTAATGAAATGAAAAAGTCCATATATAATAAATCAATGACAGTAGATTGTTAAAAATAAACTGTTGATGGATGAGTAATCAAGTCAATGGTTCCAAACACCACGGTGAATCAAAGTAAATGATTTGTGAAAATGACCACCACCAGAAGCGGAGGCTTACCAGAGGTATTGAACCCAAATAAGCATACGCTTAAAGGGTCAATACAAGCTGAATATAAGTTGGTGAAGACCACATCAACCGGATCTGGATATACGATTGGGAGGATACCCTGAAGACATCACGTAAACCAGCACAGGGGGGAATAGCAGCAACTTGGAGGTAATTCTCAAAGGATCAGGCCGTATCCAAAGTGCATAAAGGAAAACGAAGGCACATAGTGTGATACCGTAACAATGTTGAGATTTAATAACGGTTAAAAACACTTACAGTTTTGCTGAATAAAAAGGACATCAATAAGAAATAGTGCATGGCAGCAGCAGAGTCCCGACGCGTTTCGCAATAGTTTGCATCATCTGGGGGTGATGATGCAAACTATTGCGAAACGCGTCGGGACTCTACTGCTGCCATGCACTATTTCTTATTGATGTCCTTTTTATTCAGCAAAACTGTAAGTGTTTTTAACCGTTAGTGTGATACCGTAACAATGTTAAGATTTAATAACGGTTAAAAACACTTACAGTTTTGCTGAATAAAAAGGTCATCAATAAGAAATAGTGCATGGCAGCAGCAGAGTCCCGACGCGTTTCACAATAGTTTGCATCATCTGGGGGTGATGATGCAAACTATTGCGAAACGCGTCGGGACTCTGCTGCTGCCATGCACTATTTCTTATTGATGTAATTTTTAATTCAACAAAACTGTAAGTGTTTTTAACCGTTATTAAATCTCAACATTGTTACGGTATCACACTATGTGCCTTCGTTTTCCTTTATGCACTTTGGATACGGCCTGATCCTTTGAGAATTACCTCCAAGTTGTTGCTATTCCCCCCTGTGCTGGTTTACACGATGTCTTCAGGGTATCCTCCCAATCGTATATCCAGATCCGGTTGATGTGGTCTTAACCAACTTACATTCAGCTTTGTGAAAATGACCACCACCAGAAGCGGAGGCTTACCAGAGGTATTGAACCCAAATAAGCATACGCTTAAAGGGTCACTCTACCTGTCCCCTGTCATATACTGTCTGTGCAGTACAATTGTTTATGGCTGGGTTACCTGCTTCTTGCTCTAGGTAGTGAAATATATAGGTGAATTTCTGCCCATTTCACCAGCACACTCTACCTGTCCCCTGTCAAATACTGTCTGTGCAGTACAATGTGCTGGTAAAATGGGCAGAGATTCACCTATATATTTCTCTACCTAGAGCAAGTAGAAGGTAACCCAGCCCTAAACAATTGTACTGCACAGACAGTATATGACAGGGGACAGGTAGAGTGTGCTGGTGAAATGGGCAGAGATTCACCTATATATTTCTCTACCTATACCAAGAAGCAGGTAACCCAGCCCTAAACAATGTACTATATGTAGCAGATGTCACAGAAATCAAGAGTGCTGGTTTAGATTTCTGAAGCAGCATACACCTCACTGACACTGTCCCTCAAAATCCGGAGCCTGTCCCTACCATAGCTACACTAGACTGACAAGCGGCCCATAAACCATAAGATGATAATGATGTCAAATAAATAAAGAATGCTTGGTTAGATGTATGAAGCAGGATCAAACCTCACTGACACTGTCCCTAAGCAGCAGAATCAGCAGCCTTTCCCTATCATAACTAAAGCATCTGTGCTGTGTGCCTCTATCTAATATAGAGGCTGGTCACATGCTGGGTCACATGCTGCACTGGCCAATCACAGCCATGCCATAAGTAGGCATGACTGTGATCAGTTCCCAGTCACAGTAGTAAAACGAATGGCGATTGGCTTTCCCGTGCAGCGTGCCAAAACATACCCGAACTCCGAACCCGAACCCGGACTTTTTCCAATTATTCGGGTTCGGGAGCAAAAAAAAACCAAAGTCCGTACCGAACCCGAACTTTACAGTTCGGGTTCGCTCAACCCTACTCCCGGGCAATGGCCTTAGAGGACATTTTTCTTCTGGGTATCTAGTGGCGTAGTCTAGGATGACCAATATGTATTGGTGCCCCCTTGCCGACTTTACCAGGGGTCCCACAAGATCCATAGCGATCCGCTCAAATGGGACCTCAATAATTGGCAAGGGTACTAGGGGGTTTCTATAGCGGGGCACTGGGGCAGTTAACTGGCAAACAGGACAAGACTCACAATATCTTTTAACCTCAGCCTTCACCCCTGGCCAGTAAAACCGGTCGGTTATCCTGGCCTCCGTTTTCTCCGCCCCCAGGTGTCCTCCCAGTGCGTCGTTGTGGGCTAGATCAAGGAGCATCCACCTATACAGTTGAGGGACCAGCAACTGCTCTATGGGTTCCCCTCGGCTCTAAGCCACACGATAGACTAGGTCCCCCTTCAACGCAAAATGAGGAAACCTCTGATCTGCACCTGGTATTTGTGAAACCCCATCAATGACAAAAACCTGCTCTCGAGCGTTCACCAAGGTAGGATCCTGTAACTGGGCAGTGCCAAACGCACCCCTGGGTACATCCAGGTCAGGATGCACTGGCCTCGGGGACGTTTCCCCCTCACCCTCCTCAACCGGGGAGAGCTCCTCGTCATCCTCCCTCAGCATGACTTGTAATGGGGAGACTCCCCCCCCCTTAGAGGTCAACTCGGTTTTGAGACCTGACACAGGACCATTATTATTAGAACTAAGATTCTCTGCAACGTCATTATCACCAACAAGTATCTCCACATTAGAGGGGTGTGTTGTGGAGGTTTTTAGGCCCGGATCCCCCAGACTCTGTCCCTTCCAAGCTCAGTGTCCCCAGTTCTCCTGGCAGACCCGTCTGTATCTGGTTCCATAGTTCCAAAAATAGTGGACAGTCCCGCCCCACTATGATGTCATGTATCAAGCTTTTTACCACCCCAACCTCCTGGGTAACCGAGGTATGGCCATAGGACACAGTTACCGGGACCAAGGGGTACTCCTTGGTGTCCCCATGGATACATACTACCTGTAGAGTCTTAGTTACTGGGCCTATCCTCCCAAGCACCCTGGCATGTACCAGTGTGACCATGCTGCCGGAGTCCAGTAGAGCCCTGGCAGCAAGGTGGTTCACCCACACTTCACACTCAAACCGTCCGGAAGCTAGGGCGAGATGCGTGGCACACGCTCTTTGCACATAAAAAGAGCTTCTTCGGGCAATCTCGCACTGGCTCCTCCTGAAGCGGGCACTGTGCCCGGGTATGCCCCCAGGACTGACATCGCCAACACTGTATGTCCCCCATCTTTGGCACAGGAATCGACCTCCGTGGTTCTATGGCAGACGGTGTAAACCTGCGGACGCCAACATCTGGCAAGGCTTCTCTCCTTGGGGTGGTGGCTGGTCTGGGTGTCCTTGGCGTGGGTTCCTGACGCTTGGCAGGCCCAAGCAGGTCCTCCACCACGGTGTACCGTTCGACCAGCTCGACCAGCTGGTCAGCGTTAGTAGGGTTTCCATGGCTTACCCAGCGCTGTAGGTCATCTTGTAGGGACTGTAGGTACCGGTCCATCACTACTTGTTCCACCATTTGTGGACCTGACAACTTTTCTGGCTGCAACCATTTTTTAACTAACTGAATTAGTTCATGCATTTGGGACCTGGGTGGTTGGTCAGGTTTGTAACGCCAGCGATGCACCCTTTGAGCCCGGACGGCTGTGGTCACTCCCAGGCGGGCCAGGATCTCGGCTTTCAGACGCTCATAGTCCCTGATGTGCTCAGCTGGGCGGTCAAAATAGGCCTTTTGCAGGTCACCGGTGAGAAAAGGGGAGATAATGCTGGCCCATTGGTCCCGGGGCCACCCCTATCTCTCTGCTATCCTTTCAAAGGTGGTGAGAAAGGCTTCCACGTCAACGTTGGGCGTTAGTTTTTGCAAGAAATGGCTGGCCCTCACAGACCCTGGGTTGCTAGCGGCAACGACCGCTTGCTCTTGTCCCTGAGACAGCTGCTGTACTGCCTTCTGCAAGGCAGCCACCTGTGCTTTAATGGACTCCTGCTGGGCCGTAAACTGAGCGGCCAGCAGCCTTGTGTTTTCTTGCTGCTGAGCCATCGCTTCCTCATGGCGACGGTTTGCCTCTGCTAAGGCTTGCTGCTGGGTCACGGTGGCTTGCTGCTGGGTCAGGGTGGCTTGTGACCTTAATGACCTCCTCCATGCCTTTGCCTGCTGTTTTTAATGCCTGGGCTGACTTCACCCAATACATGCCATAAGGACACTTTAAATGTCAGTTTTTAGTTTTAAACGTTTTTTTGCGCATGCAAATGCACTTTGCCCGCATTCGACACCAGTTGTGAACTTTGGGGGTTCTTTATCTCAGCGAGACTAGTGCTTAAACCGTAGTAGTGAATAAAAAGGGGTTTTTATTTGCAAACCAAACCAAACAAAACAACGCTTTCTTCAGCATAGGGAAAATCATCAAAACAAAAGTCCTGCTTGTCTTCAGCACAAACAAAAAAAGCCTGTTTTTCCTTCAGCACAGCAATCAAAACAAAACACAGGCACATACGGTTTGGTAAGTATTCCAGTCCTTCTCGGCAGCATACAACTTCTGCAGACACCTTCACTTCCACACTCCTCCCCCCTCTGTCAGCACTTCTCCTTTTAGCTGACTTCCTGGAAGTTGTTAACCCCCTGTGTGCCTGAAAGCCCGGGGTCAGAAGGGACTAGACTCCGAAAATTGGCGCTATGTAGCGTCCATCCAGGACCCAACCCTGGCGTCCTGTACAATATATATAAATATATATATATATATATATATATATATATATATATATATTATTTATTATATATGTGACGGATCTAGGATCTCAGGTACCCCAGGTGGGCATCTCCACCAGACCTGTGTCTCCTGTCCTCCAAACGCACCCGCAGCCACGAGACAAGCCACACAGGTGTTGAGGGTTAAACATGTAGAGCATAAACTGTTTATTAAATACAAAACATACACTTTTACACACAGTTAGGGAAACTCCCCTTAGCCTTGTCATAGAGGGGAGGGGGTAGGGGACAAGGAAGAATGAATGGGAACTGAACACTTGTACATTGAAATAGACTACAGTTAAACATAAAGGGATTATGGTAAGCAGGTAGCCCCTCAATACACATCCCTTGCGAAGAGATGTCTCCAGTCCAGACCATTGTCTATGTGCCATGAACCAACACAATTAAACACAGCAACAAGAGGGGGGATGGGGGAGAAGGGATGTAGCATTACATTACATTATCTCAATGCCAGCTTGTCCCCAAGTCTCCAGTCTCTTCTGGGCCAAAGTCTTTGGGTAGGAGGCCAGCCCACAGCCCCCGCCAAAACACACAGTGACAGTGGCTTCTGTCACATTTCTCCCCTTTTAAAAACAGACTAACCAGGTTCCTGACCCTCAACTGGTCTGGACCTGTGTTAGTTACAAGTTTCCACCCCAGGCAAACAGCAAAAGGAAAAGTACGACTCTGGAGCTGGGGAGCAAAATCACACATACGGTCTCCCGGGAATAAACACAAGCCGCTGCAGATTGGGGGGTGGGTGGTAGGTATTGGGGGGAGCTGAATAATCCTTTGTCCCGATGCCAGCGCTTCAGCTGGTAGGGAGCGTAGGATGGTAGTGCTAAGCCGGTGGGGAGGAAAAGGTACTTGCTTTTCTCCTGGTGTAGTTACCAGCCGCTTGGGAGGTATCTTGCAGGGACTATCTCCCGGACTCTCCATTTCTTTTTCTGATGCTGGGTAGAGACCAACAGCGCTCTGCCCCTTAGCCAGCGCTTCTGCTGGGGGGACATATACAAAGGTAGAGTTCAGCCGCTAGGGAGGGGGAAGGGTTTTCTCCCCTCCTGGTTCTGTGACCAGCTGCCGAGGCAACTTCTGACAGGGGCTGTCTCCCAAACCCTCCAAAAACATACTGAGGGCTGGGAAGGGGCCAGCGGCACTCTGCCATGCAGCCAGCGCTTCTGCTGGGGAGATAAACACTGGGGTAGTGTCCAAGTGCTTGGCAACCTCTCACGGAGTTCATCCCTCGGACTCCCTGGATCTAACTCTAAGGGTGGGCAGAGGTCAGCGGCACTCTGCCACGTAGCCAGCGCTTCTGCTGGGGGCATGAACATTGGGATAGTGTCCAATTGCTGGGGAGGGAAAATTGCTTTCTCCTCTCCCAGTGGTGTATCTGCTGTTGGGGTAACGGCTCACGAAAATCATCTCTCGGACTCTCCGGATCCAAGTCTTTTTCTGATGCTGGGCATCAGCTTCCTGTCTGCTATTTCTCCTGGACAGTCCAAGGCAATGGGAGCCATGCCAGGCTGCTGATCACCATCAAACAGCCACTTGTAGGCAATCTCGAGCTCCCATTCCTGCTCAACCAGGAACTCCAACTCCTCCAGGTCCCACACCTCTTTGGGGAGGTCCAGCACCTCATCTCGGAAGTCCAGGATGTTTTCCAGCCGCCACTCCTCATCTCTCACAAAGTCTGGGTCTCCGTACATTTTTTGATGGAGCAGTCCCACACCGCCGTAGCCAACGCCTTCTGTCAGGCTGCCATCTGCTGTACCTGGCCACAGTTGAGCCGTGAACCACTGGAGGACTCTGTAGCTGGCGTCCAGCCACATCTCCTCCTGGACCAATCTTCTGAGCTCCGACTTTCATTCATCTCACGGTTGTTCCCTCAGGAACACCTCTCACGCACGGTACTGCTTCCAGTACATCTCTGTGGCGGAGGGAAGGATCTTCCCCTGATGGTGCCGCTTGTGGCTTAGCGTTTCATGCCAGAGTTGCTGGCGGATCACATCCCCCCCAGCCGAGCATGGTGTGCTCCTTCGCTGGTCCCCGATGTTGCTTCTGCCTGCCTTGCAGCCTCCTCCCGAACACCACTCTCATGCTGGCCGGTCCCCGTATCGCTCCTCGGCAGCTGCCCGGATCTTGAATCCTGGTGGTGGTTTGGATGTCCTGGACTGCAGGAGACATTGCACCGCTGCCACCACTGTGGCGGATCTCGGATACCACAGGTGGGCATCTCCGCCAGACCTGTGTCTCCTGTCCTCCAAACGCGCCTGCAGACTTGCAATAACCAACCCTTAACCCCTCAATCACAAGACAAGCCACACAGGTGTTGAGGGTTAAACATGCAGAGCATAAACTGTTTATTAAATACAAAACATACACTTTTACACACAGTTAGGGGCACTCCCCTTATCCTTGTCATAGAGGGGAGGGGGTAGGGGACAAGGAAGAACCAATGGGAACTGAACACATTGAAATAGACTACAGTTTAACATAAAGGGATTATGGTAGGCAGGCAGCCCCTCAATACACATCCCTTGCGGAGAGATGTCTCCAGTCCAGACCATTGTCTATGTGCCATGAACCAACACAATTAAACACAGCAACAAGAGGGGGGATGGGGGAGAAGTGTTGTAGCATTACATTACATTATCTCAATGCCAGCTTGTCCCCAAGTCTCCCGTCTCTTCTGAGCCAAAGTCTTTGGGTAGGAGGCCAGCCCACAGCCCCCGCCAAAACACACAGGCCCAGATTCAGGTACGACTTGCGCGGGAGCAAGTGTGATTTGCGCCGCGCAAGTACGGATTTGCTCCCAGGCAAATTTGCGGGTGACCCAGAAAGCAAGCTAAGCCTGAAATGTGCCATTTTTGCACGGAGGCAGTTTCTCTGCCCCGGCGCAATTAAGGGGCAATTTTGCTCAGGGAGCAACTTGCGCTCTCATGGTTTTCCCTCAGTAAATATGCAAATGAGGAACTGCCACTGATTCATAAACTTGCGCGTGTGAGGAGCATTTTGCTCCCAAAGCGCGCAAGCTGTTTGGCCGGGGCAAATTTGCACTTTATAAAAGCAGGGGCATGTTAGCAACAGATGGCCACAGGTCAGCTGGAGAGCAACTACAGCACTCCTCTCCATGTGTAGGGACTACAAACAAACAAAAAAAACTTTGAGCATAAACTAAATAGAGAAAAGCTCCTAATCTGAGCAACAAAAAAATATCCCCCCAAAAAAAAAAATATAAGCATAATCAAAATAAATAGAAAAAGCTCATTATATGAGCAGCAAGGGATAGGTAAAAAATACAAAAAATAAAAGGAAAATATATATATTTTTTTTTTACATCCTTGTGCCAAGGGTGCCCCGGCTCTGGCTCCTCAGTCTGCGTGGTTGAGCCTGTGGTGGGGATGGAGCCTGGGCTGAGGATGGAGCCTGTGGTGGGGATGGAGCATGGGGTGGGGATGGAGGGGGGGGAGGAGCATCAACCCCTACTTCCTCACTCCTGGCAGGTGGTGCCTGCATGCCCTCCATGGCGTTGGCCAGGCGGGTGAGCACGCTGTTGGTTTGGGCCAACATCCGCAGCTGCCGGGTGGTATTGGTCCTCTGCTGCCGCCGGTTTAATCTCTCCTCCTGTCGCACAGCAGCAATGTTGGCCTCCACCGCACCTGCCAACCTGCTCACCTCCGCTGTTAGCAAAGCGATGGCACCCTGCTGCTCGACCATGCAGGTGACCATGGCTCCACAGTTGGCACTGACTTCCTCCAAGCTCTCAGTATCTCGTATCCCCCGGTCAGCATGCAGGGTGAGGGCCTGCTGCAGAGAGGAGGAGGAGGATGCCAGGCTGTCCGCCACCCGCCTCAAGTCTCCCACCATGTCCCCTATATGGCGGGTCTGCCGGGCCTGCTCCTCCTGCAGACCTTCACGGAGGCTGGAGGGTACACCCCTCATTTTACATAGAGCCTTCCTTGGAGGAGAGGCTGGGGCACGAACTGAGGGAGAAGAAGGGGAGTGGGCCACACTGGAGGGAGGGACACTGGAGGGTGGGACACTGGAGGGGGGGACACTGGAGGGGGGACACTGGAGGGGCTTGCCCTGGAGGGGGATGACGTTATGGTCGGGGGGGTGGTGGGGAGGTCAGGGATGGTGGGATCCTCCTGGAGGTACACAGATTCATCCAGGTTGAGGATAATGAACTCCTCCACCACTTCCTCCTCCCTAGATGGACTCTGGCCGATATCCTCCTCCACCAACATGCCCAGTATCTGCAGGGGGCCTGACTGGACCACATGATGTACTGGGGATGGTGTGGGTCGCCCTACAGCCGACGCTGGCCCAGCCTCATCATCAACATCTGTGGATGACACAAAAAAAATATGTTGCTGGAGCAACACACTTATTCCCTTCTACCCCCTCCCATGATACACAGCGAATATGAGAAATAAAAACTTTTTACATCTTCCCTTCTACCCCCTCATATGTTCCCTTCTACCCCCTCCCATGATACACAGCGAATATGAGAAATGAAAACTTTTTACATCTTCCCTTCTACCCCCTCATATGTTCCCTTCTACCCCCTCCCATGATACACAGCAAATATGAGAAAACAAACTTACCAGTCCCCAAGTCCCCAACAGTGGAGTCATAGCCTGGGAGTCCCTCCACCTGCTCCAGCGCTAAACTTTGTGCGATCACCTCCTCCTCTGGATTTAATCGTAAAGAGCAGGCTGGTCCTCCTCCCGTGCCCCTGCTATGCTTTCTGATTAGGACAATTTTGTCCCTGACTCGACGACGCATGTCAGTAAATTTTTTTTGGATGTCCTCCCAGGACCTCTCCTCAATGCCCAGGGCATTTATGTCCAATGTAATAGCCTCATATATTGCCCTCCTTTGGGCTACGGTGGTATTCTTCCGCTCTGAACCAAAAAGAACGGCAGTATGGCGCGTCAGTGCCGCAAGCAGTATATCCATCTCAGCGGAGACAAAATTTGCTTTTCTTTTTTTTTTCTTATCAGGAGGTGCCATCTCAGAAAAAAGGGCAAAATTACCTTGCTCAGGGGGGGGGGGGTGGGAAAAGCAGGATGTAATTTTGCACAGGACCTGCGCAGGTCTGCCCCTATTTATTTGCTCAGTGCAAGCAGCTGGGCAGAATTTGCCCTGAAAATAGGCGCAAACCACTGCTGAGTGGAAAAAAGATCATTTGCATAGGGCACACCCACTTTCACTTGCGCTGCCTTACGCCCTGATTTTTGCCTTACAAAGGAGCAAATTAGCAGACAAAAGGAATCCTGAATCAGGTGGCAATCTTTCCAATTTGCCCCAGCGCAGAGCAAATCAGCTGCTCTTCACATGTGCAACTAATGGGCAAATCTACCTGAATCTGGGCCACAGTGACAGTGGCTTCTGTCACAATATATATATATATATCAGTGCCTGTATTCGGCCCCCTTAAACTTTGCGACCTTTTGCCACATTTCAGGCTTCAAACATAAAGATATAAAACTGTAATTGTTTTTGAAGAATCAACAACAAATGGGACACAATCATGAAGTGGAACGAAATTTATTGGATATTTCAAACATTTTTAACAAATAAAAAACTGAAAAATTGGGCGTGCAAAATTATTCAGCCCCCTTAAGTTAATACTTTGTAGCGCCACCTTTTGCTGCGATTACAGCTGTAAGTCGCTTGGGGTATGTCTCTATCAGTTTTGCACATCGAGAGACTGAAATTTTTGCCCATTCCTCCTTGCAAAACCGCTCGAGCTCAGTGAGGTTGGATGGAGAGCGTTTGTGAACAGCAGTTTTCAGTTCTTTCCACAGATTCTCGATTGGATTCAGGTCTGGATTTTGACTTGGCCATTCTAACACCTGGATATGTTTATTTGTGAACCATTCCATTGTAGATTTTGCTTTATGTTTTGGATCATTGTCTTGTTGGAAGACAAATCTCCGTCCCAGTCTCAGGTCTTTTGCAGACTCCATCAGGTTTTCTTCCAGAATGGTCCTGTCAGGGCACTAACTCTTACCTGCCTTCCAGAACAGTGCAATCGCGGCTGTTTGCGCCGCGCGCGTGCGTGGTGTTGGCGCGCGCGTGCGTGGTGTTGGCGCGCGCGGGCGCGTGCAGGTGCGCGCGCACGGGCGCGCAAGACCTGTAGTTCCGTCCAGCCAATCAGTGCCCTGAGCGGGCTATTTAAACCTCTCCCTTTCCTGTGGCTAGTTGCTGGTTTGTCACAGCGTTTGTTTGGAGTGTTTCCTGGATCCTGGAAAAACCTTACCTGATCTTGTTCCTGTTTACCTGACCTTGGCTATACTCTACCGGATTGCTGCTTTCTCCTACCTTGACCTCGGCTTGCCTATTGGACTATTCTGATCTCACCTGCCCTTGACCTTTTTGGCTTGAACTTTGGACTATCTTGTTTATCTGAGCTTCCTTGACCACAGTCTGTTTTCTGGATTTCCCTGTTTCATACCAATCCTGCTTCCCGGACCTCCTGGAATTCCCTGCCGTATTTTCAGCCATTTCCAAGTGGACTACTGCCTGGTTGTTCCTGTTTCACGCACCCAACCTTCACCTTCCCATCGGTACCGGTGCCTCCTGGTGCGTCTGTTCCCCTGTCCCCACTTCAGGGGGCGGACCGCGCCAGGTCGCAAAGGGAGCCACCCTCAGCATCTTGGCCTTGGTAAGTGTACTTTTGTTACTACCTGATAGTACCTGATAGTACAAACCAGCCAGATGTCCGAGGCCGACAGGGTGCGCTCGCCTTTTGAGACGCTATGCCAACAAGTCTCAGCCCTCACCGAAGCGGTACAGAAACTTCAGGAAGGCTATCTGCATATAGATGGTCGCTTACAACAGATGAATGTCACCCCCGGATCCTCGACCGCCTCGGCAGCATTAGCTACAGGTCCTGCTTCTTCTCAACCCTCTTCTGCCCCTCCAGTGCTGGTAACTCACCCTGAACCACGTGTGCCTACCCCGGAGCGATTCGCTGGCGACCGAAAGAAATTTCGGGCATTTAAGAACGCTTGCTCCCTGTATCTGACTCTTCAACCCAGGACTTTTTGTTCAGAAGCTGTAAAGGTTGGTTTCGTGATCTCCCTCCTTGCAGATGAACCACAAGCTTTGGCCCATAGTTTGTTGGAACAAGGGAGCCCGATATTAGACACCATGGACACTTTCTTTGAACATTTATCTAAGTTATACGATGATCCTCTCCGTTCAGCTACCGCGGAACTTACCCTTCATCAACTAACTCAGGGGAGGAGACCTGTAGAGGACTACGTTGCTGACTTCCGTAAATGGTCTGCTGATACGGGGTGGAATGAAACTGCCCTAAAATACCAGTTTCGCCAAGGGTTGTCGGAATTCCTCAAGGACGAGCTAGCCAGAGGTGACCCACCTGCCACTCTGGAAGCCTTAATCCAATCGGCCACCCAGCTTGATCGACGCCTTCGAGAACGCCGGCAGGAACGCTTCCAGACATCCCGTCCTAATTGGATTCCGCCTAGATTCTCACCGGCTCCTCCACCTGCTCCAGTTCCACCTGCTGCTTCGTCTTCAGATCCAGAACCAATGCAGCTCGGCCTACTCCGGGCACCTCTCACCCCTGAAGAGAGACAACGTAGACGGCAGTCCAACCTCTGCCTGTATTGTGGCGCTGCAGGACATTTTCTTCGCACCTGTCCCATAAGACCCAGTAAGTCAAGACTACCGTCTTTTTTCAATTGCCATATTTCCAACTTACCACAGACTTATGTTGTACTTTTTCTTTCTCTACAGCTCCCGCAGGGGGCGTTCCGGCTGCCAGCCATCGTTGACTCCGGGGCTTGCAGCTGCTTCCTTGATTCTGCCCTAGCCCAGAAGCTGCATGTCCCATACCGGCCAAAAAACTTTCAGTTACAGATCCATCTGGCAGACGGCTCTCTACCCCGCTCTGGATTAGTTACCATGGAAACTCTGCCCGTCCACGCCATCTCCGACACCGGCCATCGAGAGTATCTGTGCCTGGACCTCATTCCTTCCCCTTTATTCCCTATTATTTTGGGTTTACCCTGGCTACAAGCGCATCAACCTTCTATAGACTGGCTCAAAAAAGACATCATATTCCCTTCTGCTTTCTGTTCTCAGCATTGTCTTCCTCCCGTTAAAGCCTCCTGCTCCACCTTGATATCTGCACCATCGGATCTTCAACACGTTCCTGCTGCATACTCAGACTTTAAGGATGTGTTCGATAAACAACAGGCTGACCGCCTTCCCCTACATCGACCATACGATTGCCCCGTTGATTTACTTCCCGGTTCTAAAATCCCTTTTGGTCGAATCTTCCCACTCTCAGAGACTGAATTGGTGGCCCTAAAGGCTTATATCGATGAAAATTTAGGAAAGAAATTCATCCGCCCTTCATCTTCCCCAGCCGGGGCTGGAATCTTTTGTATTGATTACAGGGAGCTAAATAAAATCACTGTCAAAAATAGGTATCCTTTGCCCCTCATTCCGGAACTTTTTCAACGCTTCCGATCAGCCCGGATTTTCTCTAAGCTCGATCTCCGTGGGGCCTACAACCTCATCCGGATCAGGCATGGGGACGAATGGAAGACCGCTTTTAGATCAAGGTTCGGGCACTTTGAATACCTAGTAATGCCATTCGGCCTCTGCAACACCCCTGCCACTTTCCAACATCTGGTAAATGACATTTTTCGCCAATATCTGGATGACTTTTTAGTCGTCTACTTGGACGACATCCTCATTTTTTCGGTATCACTCGAACTACATCGCATCCACGTTAAGAAGGTCCTGACTATCCTCAGAGAACACAAGCTTTATCTTAAAGCGGAAAAATGTGAATTTGAGAAGACTACAATTCAGTTTTTGGGGTTCATCATTTCAACCGACGGTATATCCATGGATCCGCAAAAGGTCAAAGCAGTTCAGGATTGGCCAGCGCCAGTTGACAAAAAAGGGGTACAGCGTTTTATTGGCTTTGACAACTTTTACCGAAGATTCATTGTTGGTTTCTCATCCATTGTGGACCCTATCACTCTTCTAAGTCACCAAGGTCATCGCTTTCATTGGTCCCGGGAAGCTCAAGAAGCATTCAAAAAATTAAAAATCTTATTTTCTTCAGCCCCTATCCTTGGGCATCCAGATCCAAGCTTGCCCTTTATCCTGGAGGTCGACGCTTCGGAGACGGCCATCGGTGCTATCCTGTCACAAAGACAAGGACCCAAATCCTTACTGCACCCCATAGCTTACGCTTCACGAAAACTAAATCTCTCGGAAAGAAATTATGATGTTGGGGACCGGGAACTGTTGGCCATTAAGTTCGCTCTTGAAGAGTGGAGGTACCTCTTAGAGGGTGCTCTTCACCCCATCTTGATCTTCACAGACCATAAAAACTTGGAATACCTGCGATCTGCCAAACGTCTGAGACCTAGGCAAGCCCGTTGGGCCTTGTTCTTTGCCCGCTTCAACTTTCACATAACCTTCAGACCAGGATCTAAGAATGGAAAAGCTGACGCCCTATCCAGAATGTTCACCGAAACCCCTGATCAGTCAGAACCCAGTACCATCTTGACGTCCCAAAATTTCTTTCTGATTTCTCAGTTGGATCTACTTTCCTCTTTAAAGACGGCTTCCACTCAAATTACCAACATACCCTCACTCTCTCTTGAAAGACGAGACGGTTTACTATGGTCTCGAGGCAAAATTTTTGTACCTGAACAAGTGAGACAACTAGTACTGAGCATATTCCATGACCACAAACTAGCAGGCCATTTTGGAGCTCGGAAAACCGCGGAATTAGTTAGCCGCTCCTTCTGGTGGCCAAAGTGGAGGTCGGACTGTAAAGACTATGTAACTTCGTGCTCTCGGTGTCAACGTTACAAAGGCCCAAACGCCAAATCCTGGGGTTTACTCAGACCTCTTCCTGTTCCTGAACGCCCCTGGGCGGACATCTCTATGGATTTTATTGTAGACTTACCACCTTCTGGAGGCTTTACTACAATCCTGGTAGTGGTCGACCGGCTGTCCAAATTTGCACATTTTGTGCCCATGATTGGCACATCCTCTGCAGCAGAAACCGCTAAAGTTTTCTTCAAAGAGATCGTGAAGCTCCACGGAACACCCAAAAGCATCGTTTCGGATAGAGGTGTACAATTTACATCTAAATTTTGGAAGGAACTTTGTAAATCTCTGGAGATTAAAATCTGCCTCTCATCAGCTTACCACCCGCAGTCCAATGGTCAGACAGAGAGGACCAACCAAACGTTGGAACAGTATCTCCGTTGCTTCTGCTCCTCGTTGCAAGATGACTGGTCGTCTTTGCTACCATCCGCAGAATTTGCGTATAACAATTCTCTACATTCATCCACTAACCAGACTCCATTTTGGGCTAACTATGGTTACCATCCTACTTTTCTTCCAAATTCAATTCCCGAGATTCCGGTACCTGCTGTCCAAGAACATATAGTTGCTTTACAACAAAATTTTCAAAGACTTCAAAAAAACATGCAACAGGCCCAGGAAAGTTACAAAAGATCCTACGATAAGGGAAAGAAGGAGTGTCCAGCTTTTAAAGTCGGGGAGAAGGTATGGCTATCGGCCACGAACCTTAGGTTACCCATTCCTTCTCGTAAATTAGGTCCTAGATTCATAGGCCCATTCGAAATTAAAAGAGTGATCAATCCTGTGGCTTTTGAACTAACATTACCAGGGTCATACAAGATCCACCCCGTATTCCACGCATCTCTGCTCAAACCCGTTATTCCAGACTCTTTTCCAGGAAGGGAAGAACTTCCACCTCCTCCAGTGGAGATTGAAGGTGAAAAAGAATTTGAGGTCGAATCTATTTTAGGTTGTCGGAAGAGAGGGAGACAACTCCAGTACCTTGTCAAATGGAAGGGTTACCCGCCTGAAGACACCTCATGGGAACCTTCCAGAAATTTACATGCTCCTCGCCTGATCCGAATTTTTCACCGGGACCATCCGGAACTGATGGACAGTTTAGGCGTCCGGAGTCCGCCCCTAGGGAGGGGGCACTGTCAGGGCACTAACTCTTACCTGCCTTCCAGAACAGTGCAATCGCGGCTGTTTGCGCCGCGCGCGTGCGTGGTGTTGGCGCGCGCGTGCGTGGTGTTGGCGCGCGCACGGGCGCGCAAGACCTGTAGTTCCGTCCAGCCAATCAGTGCCCTGAGCGGGCTATTTAAACCTCTCCCTTTCCTGTGGCTAGTTGCTGGTTTGTCACAGCGTTTGTTTGGAGTGTTTCCTGGATCCTGGAAAAACCTTACCTGATCTTGTTCCTGTTTACCTGACCTTGGCTATACTCTACCGGATTGCTGCTTTCTCCTACCTTGACCTCGGCTTGCCTATTGGACTATTCTGATCTCACCTGCCCTTGACCTTTTTGGCTTGAACTTTGGACTACCTTGTTTATCTGAGCTTCCTTGACCACAGTCTGTTTTCTGGATTTCCCTGTTTCATACCAATCCTGCTTCCCGGACCTCCTGGAATTCCCTGCCGTATTTTCAGCCATTTCCAAGTGGACTACTGCCTGGTTGTTCCTGTTTCACGCACCCAACCTTCACCTTCCCATCGGTACCGGTGCCTCCTGGTGCGTCTGTTCCCCTGTCCCCACTTCAGGGGGCGGACAGGGAGCCACCCTCAGCCACCCTCAGCATCTTGGCCTTGGTAAGTGTACTTGGTACTTGGTAAGTGTACTTTTGTTACTACCTGATAGTACCTGATAGGTCCTGTATTTGGCTCCATCCATCTACCCATCAATTTTAATCATCTTCCCTGTCCCTGCTGAAGAAAAGCAGGCCCAAACCATGATGCTGATACCACCATGTTTGACAGTGGGGATGGTGTGTTCAGGGTGATGAGCTGTGTTGCTTTTACGCCAAACATAGCGTTTTGCATTGTTGCCAAAAAGTTTGATTTCGATTTCGGAAAAAATACACCTAAGATCCGACCGGATCGACCCGAGATGCCGTCGTATCTTGTTTTGTAGATACAAAACAAAGATACGACGCAGGAATTTTAAAATTACCCCGGCGTAGCAATAGATACGCCGGCGTAATCCTTTTGTGGATCTGCCCCTAGGTATGATGGCATAAAGGAAACAACATAAATAGAAGTTTATATGACTGTTAAACTATTTGTTGTCTTACAACCCCTGTCTGTCAGTTGTATTGACATATTTTTAGTCCTATTTAACCACTTAAGCCCCGGACCAATATGCAGCTTAATGCCCAGAGGTGTTTTTACAATTTGGCACTGCGCTGCTTTAACTGGTAATTGCGCGGTCATGCAATGTTGTACCGGAACGAAACTTGCGTCCTTTCTTCCCACAAATAGAGCTTTCTTTTGATGGTATTTGATTGCCTCTGCGATTTTTATTTTTTGCGATATAAACGGAAAAAGACCGTAAATTTTGAAAAAAAAATATTTTTCTTAAAACAAAAAGTAAAAAATATCGAATAAACTAAATTTTAGTCAAACATTTAGGCCAAAATGTATTCAGCCACATGTGTTTAGTAAAAAAAATCGCAATAAGCGTATATTTATTGGTTTTCGCAAAAGTTATAGCGTCTACAAACTAGGGTACATTTTCTGGAATTTACACAGCTTTTATTTTATGACTGCCTCATTTCTTGAGGTGCTAAAATGGCAGGGCAGTGCAAAACCCCCCCAAATGACCCAATTTTGGAAAGTAGACACCCCAAGGAAACTGCTGAGAGGCATGTTGAGTCCATTGAATATTTTTATTTATTTTTGTCCCAAGTGATTGAATAATGACAAAAAAAAAAAAAAATTATATATTGCTCACACAAAAATTAAATATTCCATGGACTCAACATTCCTCTCAGCAAATAGCTTGGGGTGTCTTCTTTCCAAAATTGGGTCATTTGGGGGGTTGTGTGCCATCTTGGCATTTTATGGCCTTCAAAACAGTAATAGGTAGTGATAGCTAGTGAGGAGGGAAATCAAAATTGTATGCCGTTGGAAATCTTGAAGGCGGTGCTTGGTTTTCTGGGCCCCGTACGCGGCTAGACTCACAAAAAGTCCCACACATGTGGTATCCCCGTACTCAGGAGAAGCAGCAGAATGTATTTTGGGGTGCAATTCCACATATAACCATGGAATGTGTGAGCAATATATCATTTAGTGACAACTTTGTGCAAAAAAAAATCAGTTTGTCATATTCTCGCAACTTGTGTCAAAATATAAAATATTCCATGGACTCGACATGCCTCTCAGCAAATAGCTTGGGGTGTCTACTTTCCAAAATGGGGTCATTTGTTTTTTTTTGTGCTATTTTGGCATTTTATGGCCTTCGAAACTGTGATAGGTAGTGAGGAGTGAAATCAAAAATTTACACCTTTAGAAAGCCTGAAGGCGGTGATTGGTTTTTGGGGTCCCGTACGCGGCTAGGCTCCCAAAAAGTCTCACACATGTGGTATCCCCATACTCAGGAGAAGCAGCAGAATGTATTTTGGGGTGTAATTTCACATATGCCCATGGCATGTTTGAGCAATATATCATTTAGTGACAACTTTGCGCAAAAAAAAAATATATATATTTATTTTTCCCGCAACTTCGGTTTAAAATATTAAATATTCCATGGACTCACGATGCCTCTCAGCAAATAGCTTGGGGTGTCTACTTTCCAAAATGGGGTCATTTGGGGGGTTTTGAATTGTCCTGGCATTTTATGCACAACATTTAGAAGCTTATGACACACATCACCCACTCTTCTAACCACTTGAAGAAAAAGCCCTTTCTGACACTGTTTGTTTACATAAAAACATATTTTTTTTTTTTTGCAAGAAAGTTAAGTTGAACCCCCAAACATTATATATTTTTCTAAAGCAAAGGCTCTACATATTAAAATGGTGGGTGTTGCAATTTTTTTTTTCACACAGTATTTGCGTAGCGTTTTTTCAAACGCATTTTTTGCGAAAAAATACACTTTTTTTTATTTTAAAGCACTAAAACACACTATATTGCCCAAATTATTGATGAAATAAAAATGATGATCTTAGGCCGAGTACATGGATATCAAACACGACATACTTTAAAATTGCGCACAAACGCGCAGTGGCGACAAACTACATACATTTTTAAAAGCCTTTAAAAGCCTTTACAGGTTACCACATTAGATTTACAGAGGAGGTCTACTGCTAAAATGACTGCCCTCAATCTGCCCTTCGCGGTGATACCTCACATGCATGGTGCAATTGATGTTTACATATGACTCCAGACCGACGCTTGCATTCGCCTTTGCGCAAGAGCAGGGGGGGACAGGGATGCTTTTTTTTTTTTTTTTTTTTATATATTTATTTTCGCTTTTTTTATTTTATTTGTAAACTGTTCCTTCCATTTTATTTATTTTTTACCATTTTTATTGTTATCTCAGGGAATGTAAATATCCCTTATGATAGCAATAGTTAGTGACAGGTACTCTTTTTTTTTTTTAAATGGGGTCTATTAGACCCTAGATCTTTCCTCTGCCCTCAAAGCATCTGACCACACCAAGATCGGTGTGATAAAATGCTTTCCCATTTTCCCAATGGCGTTGTTTATATCCGGGGGGGGGACATTCCCTCCCACTGAATGTAAAAGCAGTCTAGAGGCTAATTAGCTGCTAGGACTGCTTTTACATGAAAGCCGACCGCTGGCTGAAAAGAATGATACCAAGATAATGCCTAAACCCGCAGGCATCATTCTGGTATAACCATTCAAAGTCCAGCAACATACCAGTAGGTTGATGGTTCTTGTTGGACATGTATTGTAATCTTTTTTTTTCATGCAGCCTGTTGGCTGAACGAAAAAAAGATTGATCGGTGGGTATGCCCACCATTAGAATACCTCCCTTCATCCACCCACTTCTAATGATGGGCATACATGCACCATTTATATATGCCGAGGCATGGGGGCATCCTCCCGCAAAAAAGTTATGCCGCGTACACACGGTTGGACTTTTCTATGCCGCGTACACACGGTCGGACTTTTCTATGCCGTGTACACATGGTCAGACTTTTCCACGGGAAAGCCTCCGTAGGAATGTCGACCGTACGTACGCGGCATTAGGACCAAAATCGCTCCTCCGCCCCTAATGCCCCCATGCTTCGGCATATATGCTCTTTTTTAACTGTGGTGGTGAAATCACCTCCTACAGCGTTGGAGTCGCGGCTTTCTATATCGTGGGAGCAAACGCTGTTGCTGTCACGCTAAATAAATCCGCGCTGCAACTGAATGGCGTACCTGCTAAGCAAATGATGGTTAACATTAAAACAAAGTAACATTACAGTATAACAGTAAGATCATACCATACCTGCAAAGCAAATACCAAAAAAAAAACATAGTAAAAAATAAAACATTTAACGCAATCTGTACCTAAAATATATATATGCCGAAGCATGGGGGCATCCTCCCACAAAAAAGTTATGCCGCGTACACACGGTCGGACTTTTCCACGGGCAAGCCTCCATCGGAATTTCGACCGTATGTACGCGGCATAAAAAGTTATGCCGCATACACACGGTCAGACTTTTCCACGGGCAAGCCTCCTTAGGAATGTCGACCGTATATACGCGGCAATAAGAGCAAAATCTTATTGCCCCCATGCTTCGGCATATATGCTCTTTTTTTAACTGTGGTGGTGAAATCACCTCCTACAGCACTGGAGTCACGGCTTTATATATCGTGGGAGCAAACGCTGTTGCTGTCAAGATAAATAAGTCCGCACAACAGCTGAATGGCGTACCTGAAAACAGTAAAGTAAATTACATACCTGAAAAGAAAGCATGAAAAAACATAACAATAAAACTTTGCAGAATAGAATACAGTAAAAAAGAGCAGAACAATAGAGAGAGAATAGAGAGGGAGAGAACAATAAAACGACAACTATTTTTGGTTTTTTAATTTTATATTTTTTTTGTGTTTTTATTTTTTACTTTTTTTTTTTTTTGTAACTGTTGAACTTTCCGGATCCAGGTTTGGGTCTCTCAAAATGCGATGGCATCTTGGGAGACCCTGTGTAAGTGTGCCTAGCCTGTGAAATGTTTTACCCTACGCTAATACTTCACTCGGGTGTCAAAAACGCCTGTCACGCCTAAATCCGCGCTTGGTACAGACACGACATTTTCTTTGGGGGGCTTTTTGGGTAGGGGTACTCTCGAGGGCATATACAAAATGCCTCTCGTGCAGTCGGCTTACTGCATTTGGTTGGGGATGGTGAGGTACAGAACCGCCTGGATACAGGAATTCTGTGACGATATCCCTCTGGAATTGAAGGAAGGATCCGTTCTGTCCTGAAGCTTTGTATAAGACAAAAGCATTCAGTAGAGTCAATTGAAATAAATGTAGAGACACTTTTTTGTACCAGCGTCTCGCCTTACGGGCAATAGGATACGGCGCCATCAACTGGTCGTTGAGGTCCACCCCTCCCATATTAAGGTTATATTCGTGGACACAGAGGGGTTTCTCCACAACACCAGTCGCCGTATGAATTTGTACTGTCGTGTCTGCGTGAAGGGTGGTAAGAACGAAAACATTCCTATTGTCCCGCCACTTCACAGCGAGCAAATTTTTACATCTGTAGCAGGCTCTCGCCCCCAGCCTAAGACAGGCATCTACAAGCCGCTGGGGAAAGCCCCGGCGATTAGGTCGCACGGTGCCACATGCTCCAATCTGATGATCAAAAAAGTGACTAAAAAGTGGCACGATACTGTAAAAATTGTCCACATACAAGTGGTACCCCTTTCCGAATAAGGGTGACACCAAGTCCCAAACGATCTTGCCAGCGCTCCCCATGTAATCTGGGCATCCTTCCGGCTCTACCTCACTATCTTTGCCCTCATAAACCCTAAAGCTCCATGTGTAGCATGTTGCCCTGTCACAGAGCTTATAGAGCTTGACCCCGTATCTGGCATGCTTGCTGGGAAGGAACTGTTTGAAAGACAAGCGGGCAGAAAATTTAATCAGGGACTCATCAACGCATACAACCTGCTGGGGATTAAACAAGGCTGCATAACGTTCATTGAAATGGTTTATGAGGGGCCGAATTTTGTAGAGCCGGTCATATTCAGGGTCTCCACGTGGACGACAAAGTGCATTGTCACTGAAATGCAGGAACCGCAGGATCGCCTCGTATCGATTCCTGGCCATGTGAGCAGAGAACACGGCATATGGTCAATGGGATGTGTGGACCAATACATCCGCAACTTCGGAAATTGGTGTATGCCCATGTTGAGGGTAAGGCCCAGAAAGGTCTTAAATTCGGAAACCTCAAGAGGTTTCCATTCTTTGGCAAGGAGAGACTGGGGATTAGCGGTGATGTAAGTACCAGCATATAAATTAGTCTGGTCCACAATAGATCTATAGAGATCTTCCGTGAAATACAGCGAATAGAAATCAAGTGGCATAAAATTCGCTGTATCCACCTGAATGCCGGGTTGGCCAGTGAATGGGGGAAGTACGGGTGC
The DNA here is from genome assembly GCF_905171775.1 of Rana temporaria. Taxonomy (NCBI): domain Eukaryota; kingdom Metazoa; phylum Chordata; class Amphibia; order Anura; family Ranidae; genus Rana; species Rana temporaria. Next base: position 300,410,475 of record NC_053491.1, read on the forward strand.
TGCAGAAGTGGTGGGGACCCAATCAGGATAGGCGAATTCTGCAGGAAGGGCACTATGGGCACGACGGGCCTGTCTTTGTCTTCTTCTTGGTGGCAGCGGGACACTACTTGTGCTTGCCACCTCGCCAGCTTGAACTGCACTTATGGGACTCGCCACGTCACCACGTCTTACTGCAGTGCTGGATGAACGACCAGGGTGTACTAGGCCGCTGGTGCTTGCCAATCCACCAGAAGGAATAGCGGCGCTAGTACTTTTCTGCTCCATACAAGGGTCCTGCGGTTCTTGCTGCTCAACAACATCAGAACGGGGTCGGGTACGCCTGGCCTTAGCAGGGACCTCAACTTCGTCGTCAGAGCTATCTGACATGGAGCCGCTGTCGTAAACTGGTACATATTCTGAGCCAGATTCTGACAGATGTGTGACCTCCTCTTCACTATCTGTCAAGCTCATGAACAAGTAGGCCTCGTCATCAGTGTACGTTCGCTTTGCCATTTTGGACTCTAAATTTAGTCGTACACTGGTGATGATTCACAGGTAAAAAAAGCACCTGACTATAGAAAAGCAAAAAAACTGTTAGCGATCGCAGGGATCAGGCCTGTCTCTGCGAACGCTGCAGTTATGTGTGTTGTGTTTTTGAAGTGACAGTGATCGATCGATACTGCACTTGGGTGGGTTGGGCTGGGCAGAGGGGGAAAACGCAGGTGCTAGCAGGTATCTGGGCTGATTCCGCTAACAATGCGTTTTTGGGTACCCTAAACTGCTGGGTATGCTAGTATAGATCTGATCAGATCAGGTATCGATCCGTTCAGATACTATACCACTAAGGGGGGGTGTATGCTTTGCGAGTGGGTGTAAGCGGTACTGGCACTAACATAATGCTGCCTGGGGTGACGCAGACCCTGACTGACGCTAAAATTTCATTTATATCACCCGCCGGGCGATCAGGGGATTAAACCTTTATTGGGTTATATATGGCCGGTGCCCTGATGCTATAAACAGCAAACTAACTAACCAGCGTCAACCGTAACACTTATATGGTGATCACTGGTGAAAGGGTTAACTAGGGGGCAATCAGGGGGTTAAAACCTTTATTAGGTAATATATGGGGGTACCTGGCGCTTTCTAAAAGCCTGGCTAACCTAAAATAACTAAATAACTAACTGGCTAACCCGCGTCACCAGTGACACTTATACGGTGATCACTGGTGAAAGGGTTAACTCTAGTGGCAGTCAGGGGTTAAAACCTTTATTTATGGGGGTACCTAATGCTATATAAACCTGGCGGCGAACTTAAAAAAAAAACTAGCTACCTAGCGGCGAAAGTGACACTAATACAGCGATCAGAAAACCGATCGCTTAGTGACACTGGCAATAGGGGGTGAAAGGGTTAATTAGGGTGGTGATCAAGGGGTTAAACCTTTATTAGGGGGGTAGGGGGCCTAAAGCTAATGTCCCTAACACTTTTTTCTGTCACAAATGACACTAATTGCAGTGATCAGAAAATAAATGATCACTGCAATAGTGACACTGTGACAGTTGGCTGGGGGGGGGGGGGGATCAGCGGTGACTGGGGGGGGGGGGGGTTGTGTGCCTATGTGTAACGTGTCAGTGTACTGTTTGGTGCAACTCACGTTACAGAAGTCCTCTCTCCTCTGGATCCAAGGACTTCACTTCCCCTTCCTGTGTTTACACTTAACACAGGAAGGGGCTGAGCAGGACGCCCATTGGCTGTGAGCAATCGAGAGGGGGTGGCTGGAATCGAATAGCCGCCCCCTCATCCCGGATTGCTTGTAACCACTTACCGACCGCCGCACGGACCCCCGACCCGCGAATAGGCGAGGACGTATATATACTCCCATCTGCCTGTCCGTGCCATTTTGCGGACGTATATAGTCGTGCGGCGGGCGTTAAGTGGTTAACCAGTTCCTGACCTCCGCATGTAAATGTACGTCCACAATATGGCACGTACAGGCACATGGGCGTTCAAGTACGTCCTTGCCTTTACCGGGTTCGGGGGTCCGATCGGGACCCCCTCCGGTACATGCGAAGGTCGGGAACGGTGTACGGGTGATCCGGGATGAGGGGGCAGCTATTGGTTTCCAGCCACCCCCTCTCGATCTCCCCCGGCGAATCGGCTTCCTCCTGAGCCCGCCCTGCCTGTGTAACTGTAAACACAGGCAGGGAGGAAGTGATGTTTTCTCCCCTCTGTCGGTCTTTTCGTCCGGTTCCAGAGGAGAGAAGAAGTCTGTACTGTGAGTTGCACCAACACAACACTGACACAGCACACATAGGCACATAACCCCCCCCCCCCGATCACCCCCCGAGCACCCCCACATCACCCCCTGTCACAGTGTCACTGATTGCAGTGATCATTTATTTTCTGATCACTGCATTTAGTGTCAGTGTGACAGAAAAAAGTGTTAGGGCAGTTAGGTTTAGGCCCCTTTAGGTCCAGGGTAGCCCCCTACCCCCCCCAATAAAGGTTTAACCCCTGATTGCCCCTAGAGTTAACCCTTTCACCCCTATTGCCAGTGTCACTAAGCGATCGGTTTCTGATCGCTGTATTAGTGTCACTGTTGCCGCTAGGCAGTTAGTTTTTTTTTAGGTTTGCCGCCAGGTTTATATAGCGTTAGGTACCCCCATAAATAAAGGTTTTAACCCCTGATTGCCCCTAGAGTTAACCCTTTCACCACTGATCACTGTATAAGTGTCACTGGTGACGCGGTTAGCCAGTTAGTTATTTAGTTATTTTAGGTTCGCCGCCAGGTTTTTAGAAAGCGTCAGGTACCCCCATATATTACCTAATAAAGGTTTTAACCCCCTGATTGCCCCCTAGTTAACCCTTTCACCAGTGATCACCGTATAAGTGTTACGGTTGACGCTGGTTGGTTAGTTTGCTGTTTATAGCATCAGGGCACCCGCCGTATATAACCGAATAAAGGTTTAACCCCCTGATCACCCGGCAGGTGATATAAATAAAATTTTAGCGTCAGTCAGCGTCTGCGTCGCCCCAGGCAGCGTTAGGTTAGTGCCAGTACCGCTTACACCCACTCGCAAAGCATACACCCCCCTTAGTGGTATAGTATCTGAACGGATCGATACCTGATCTGATCAGATCTATACTAGCGTACCCAGCAGTTTAGGGTACCCAAAAACGCATTGTTAGCGGAATCAGCCCAGATACCCGCTAGCACCTACGTTTTCCCCCTCTGCCCAGCCCAACCCACCCAAGTGCAGTATCGATCGATCACTGTCACTTACAAAACACAAGACACATAACTGCAGCGTTCGCAGAGACAGGCCTGATCCCTGCGATCGCTTACAGTTTTTTTTTAAGCTTTCCTACAGATCAGGTGCTTTTTTTACCTGTGAATCCTTACCATTGTACCACTAAATTTAGAGCCCAAAATGGCAAAGCGGATGTACAATGATAAGCAGGCCTACGAGTTCATGAGCATGACAGATAGTGAAGAGGAGGAGGTCACGCATCTGTCAGAATCTGGCTCAGAATACGAACCTGTTTACGACAGTGGCTCCATGTCAGATAGCTCTCACGATGAAGTTGAGGTCCCTGCTAAGGCCAGGCGTACCCGATCCCGTTCTGATGTTGTTGAGCAGCAAGAACCGCAGGACCCTTGTATGGAGCAAATAACCAGTACTAGCGCCACAATTCCTTCTGGTGGATTGGCAAGCACCGGCGGCCTAGTACACCCTGGTCGTTCATCGCCGCTAACCCCCAGTCTCTCCTTGCCAAAGAATGGAAACCTCTTGAGGTTTCCGAATTTAAGACCTTTCTGGGCCTTACCCTCAACATGGGCATACACAAATTTCCGAATTTGCGGATGTATTGGTCCACACATCCCATTCACAATATGCCCGTGTTCTCTGCTCACATGGCCAGGAAACGATACGAGGCGATCCTGCGGTTCCTGCATTTCAGTGACAATGCACTTTGTCGTCCACGTGGAGACCCTGAATTTGACCAGCTCTACAAAATTCGGCCCCTCATAAACCATTTCAACGAACGTTATGCAGCCTTGTTTAATACCCAGCAGGTTGTATGCATTGATGAGTCCCTGGTTAAATTTGCTGGCCGCTTGTCTTTCAAACAGTACCTACACAGCAAGCGTGCCAGATACGGGGTCAAGCTCTATAAGCTTTGTGACAGGGCCACAGGCTACACATGGAGCTTTAGGGTTTATGAGGGCAAAGATAGTCAGGTAGAGCCGGAAGGATGCCCAGATTACATGGGGAGCGCTGGCAAGATCGTTTGGGACTTGGTGTCACCCTTATTCGGAAAGGGGTACCATTTGTATGTGGACAATTTTTACAGCAGCGTGCCACTTTTTAGTCACTTATTTGATCAACAGATTGGAGCATGTGGCACCGTGCGACCTAATCGCCGGGGCTTCCCCCAGCGGCTTGTAGATGCCCGTATTAGGCCGGGGGCGAGAGCCTGCTGCAGATGTAAAAATTTGTTTGCTGTGAAGTGGCGGGACAATAGGAATGTTTTAGTTCTTACCACCCTTCACGCAGACACGACAGTCCAAATTCGTACGGCGACTGGTGTTGTGGAGAAACCCCTCTGTGTCCACGAATATAACCTTGATATGGGAGGGGTGGACCTCAACGACCAGTTGATGGTGCCGTATCATATTGCCCGTAAGACGAGTTGCTGGTACAAAAGAGTGTCTCTACATTTATTTCAATTGACTCTACTGAATGCTTTTGTCTTATACAAAGCTTCAGGACACACTTTATCCTTCCTTCAATTCCAGGAGGATATGATCACAGAACTCCTGTATCCAGGCAGTACTGTACCTCACCAGCCCCTACCAAATGCAGTAAGCCGACTGCATGAGAGGCATTTTACGTATGTCCTCGAGCATACCCCTAACCAACGAGCCCCCCAAAGAAAATGTCGTGCCTGTACCAAGCGCGGATTTAGGCGTGACACCCGTTTCTTTTGTCCCAAATGTCCTGCCGATCCTGGTCTTTGTGTTGGTGAATGTTTTGAACGCTTCCACACACATGTTAATTATTAGCGTAGGGTGAAACATTTCACAGGCTAGGCACACTCACACAGGGTCTCCCTAAATGCCATCGCATTTTGAGAGACCCAAACCTGGAACCGAAAAGTTGAAGTTACAGTTTACAGTTACAAAAAAAGTGTTAAAAAAAAAAAAAGTAAAAAATAAAAACACAAAAAAAAAAATATAAATGAAAAAAACAAAAATAGTTGTCGTTTTATTGTTCTCTCCCTCTCTATTGTTCTGCTCTTTTTTACTGTATTCTATTCTGCAAAGTTTTATTGTTATGTTTTTTCATGCTTGCTTTTCAGGTATGTAATTTACTTTACCGTTTTCAGGTACGCCATTCAGCTGTTGCGCGGACTTATTTATCTTGACAGCAACAGCATTTGCTCCCACGATATATAAAGCCTGTGACTCCAGTGCTGTAGGAGGTGATTTTACCACCACAGTTAAAAAAAGAGCATATATGCCGAAGCATGGGGGCATTAGGGGCGGAGGAGCGATTTTGCTCCTAATGCCGCGTATATACGGTCGACATTCCTACGGAGGCTTGCCTGTGGAAAAGTCTGACCGTGTGTACGCGGCATAACTTTTTATGCCGCGTACATACGGTCGAAATTCCGACGGAGGGAGGCTTGCCCGTGGAAAAGTCCGACCGTGTGTACGCGGCATAACTTTTTTGCGGGAGGATGCCCCCATGCTTCGGCATATATATATTTTAGGCACAGGTTGCGTTAAATGTTTTATTTTTTACTATGGTTTTTTTTGGTATTTGCTTTGCAGGTATGGTATGATCTTACTGTTATACTGTAATGTTACCTTGTTTTAATGTTAACCATCATTTGCTTAGCAGGTACGCCATTCAGTTGCAGCGCGGATTTATTTAGCGTGACAGCAACAGCGTTTGCTCCCACAATATATAAAGCCGCGACTCCAACGCTGCAGGAGGTGATTTCACCACCACAGTTAAAAAAAGAGCATATATGCCGAAGCATGGGGGCATTAGGGGCGGAGGAGCGATTTTGCTCCTAATGCCGCGTACATACGGTTGACATTCTTACGGAGGCTTTCCCGTGGAAAAGTCTGACCATGTGTACACGGCATAGAAAAGTCAGACCGTGTGTACGCGGCATAGAAAAGTCCGACCGTGTGTACGCGGCATAACTTTTTTGCGGGAGGATGCCCCCCATGCTTCGGCATATATAAATGGTGCATGTATGCCCATCATTAGAAGTGGGTGGATGAAGGGAGGTATTCTAATGGTGGGAATACCCACCGATCAATCTTTTTTTCGTTCAGCCAACAGGCTGCATGAAAAAAAAAAAGGTTACAATACATGTCCAACAAGAACCATCAACGTACTGGTATGTTGCTGGACTTTGAATGGTTATACCAGAATGATGCCTGCGGGTTTAGGCATCATCTTGGTATCATTCTTTTCAGCCAGGGGTCGGCTTTCATGTAAAAGCAGTCCTAGCAGCTAATTAGCCTCTAGACTGCTTTTACATTCAGTAGGAGGGAATGCCCCCCCCCCCGGATAATAACAGCGCCATTGGGAAAATGGGAAAGCATTTTATCACCCCGATCTTGGTGTGGTCAGATGCTTTAAGGGCAGAGGAAAGATCTAGGGTCTAATAGACCCCATTTTTTTTAAAAAAGAGTACCTGTCACTAACTATTGCTATCATAAGGGATATTTACATTCCCTGAGATAACAATAAAAATGGTAAAAAATTAATAAAATGGAAGGAACAGTTTACAAATAAAATAAACAAAGCGAAATAAATATATATAAAAAAAAAAAAAAACATCCCTGTCCCCCCCTGCTCTTGCGCAAAGGCGACCGCAAGCGTCGGTCTGGAGTCATATGTAAACAGCAATTGCACCATGCATGTGAGGTATCACCGTGAAGGGCAGATCGAGGGCAGTCATTTTAGCAGTAGACCTACTCTGTAAATCTAATGTGGTAACCTGTAAAGACTTTTAAAGGCTTTTAAAAATGTATGTAGTTTGTCGCCACTGCGCGTTTGTGTGCAATTTTAAAGTATGTCGTGTTTGGTATCCATGTACTCGGCCTAAGATCATCATTTTTATTTCATCAATAATTTGGCCAATATAGTGTGTTTTAGTGCTTTAAAATAAAAAAAAGTGTATTCTTTTCCCAAAAAATGCGTTTGAAAAAACGCTGCGCAAATACTGTGTGGGAAAAAAAATTGCAACACCCACCATTTTAATATGTAGGGCCTTTGCTTTAAAAAAAAATATAATGTTTGGGGGTTCAACTTAACTTTCTTGCAAAAAAAAATATGTTTTTATGTAAACAAACAGTGTCAGAAAGGGCTTTTTCTTCAAGTGGTTAGAAGAGTGGGTGATGTGTCAGCTTCTAAATGTTGTGCATAAAATGCCAGGACAATTCAAACCCCCCCATTTTGGAAAGTAGACACCCCAAGCTATTTGCTGAGAGGCATCGCGAGTCCATGGAATATTTTATATTTTGACCCAAGTTGCGGGAAAAAAAAAAAATATATATATATATATATATGATAAAGGAGATAACTAAGGGCTAGTTTTTGGACTTTTTAGGCACAATTTGGTTGGTCAGAATATAATCATACAAGAAGAGATTTTTCTCTAAAAAGTTTTTGTTTATTTAGATATAAAATATCATAATATATATAGGACAAGGGAAAAAGTAATTGCCGTTTCCAGCAAAGAGCTATCTAAAAGACTAACTAAACAAGCCTATCCATAAGCATTGACAGGAATCATACACAAAGTATCAATATATCCACAAAGGAATTGAACATTTTCAAAAATGTGAAAATAAAGTGCATAAGTATAATTGGTAATCCTGTCAGGTTGTGGAGATGCAGGCAGAAGTATGTCTGCAGTAATATGGCTTGCTACGTTAGTAGACTCGACCGGTTTCGCGCTTTGATAGCGCTTCCTCACGGAGTCAGCAGCGTGGTTTCAACTGTAGGACAACATTAAATAATAACACAAAGACAAATAAAGCGAAAAAGATGCATCAGTTTGGATAATGACATTAATAAAATGATATAAAAATACACATACGGGCAAATAGAAAATGGAAGGAGGGGGAAAAAAAAAAAAAAAAAGAGAAAGGGAAGGGGAGGCTCTAAAGTAGAAGAGAAAAGGAGGGAAAAACAAAAGCGGAGAAGGTGATTAAGAGGGGAGAGGGGGGTCTGGAAAGGAAAGGGGAGCATGGAAGAAAAGGAAGGGAAGAAAAGGGACAAAGAGAGGGTCAGAAGTGAAGAAAAGTTATGGGACAAGAAGGAATGAATGGGGGGGGGGGAGAAGAGAAGGTGGGAAGATAGAGTCCTGATGGGTAAAGACCAGGCACAGAGCATTTCCTCAATGATACAATGGGAGCAAGGGTATATAGTAGAATACTTTTAGGGGAGGAGAGAAATAAATAATAAAATAAGGAGAATACTGTGAATACTTACAGATAGTATTTATTGATATAGGAAATAATCCATGAACAATGCGTATTAAGCATGGAGATTTCGTAGCAACAATAGAAGAAAAAAGGGTTGACTATGTCCGGGCTGCTGGACGTATTATAAGGAGTGTGAAACACGACCCAAAATAAAAATAATAAAAGTCTGGAGAATAATAAAATATAATGGTGTTTTTAATATGTTTGGCAACTTTATAACTAAGGCATATTAGTGCAAAGATAACAGTAAAGGCATCCTACCTTCAATGAAGGAGGGTAGAGCCTAAGGGAAAGGTGAGAAGGGAGAGGATGAGCAATCCCCTCTGTCAGTCCTCAATGGATGCTAGACTTCCTGGTAGCAGAAGTGAAGATAGTAACCAGGTCTGGATGCCGGCTGGAAGCCAGATATTTAGGCAAGAATAAGCCTGGTATGTTAAGAGGAGAATTAAAGATTATTAATAACCAGAATATGGAACTAAGTTAAGAAGATGTGGAAACGAAAATAGGCCAAGGCATACCTGGTTGTAATAGTACAGCGGCAACCTCCTCCACATGTCTCCCGAGAGACTGCAGCAAACGTGTCTCATGTGCGGGGGCTTAAATAGAGCCTCGCTCAGAACGGAGAGGACGTAGCACACGGCAGTTTGCGTGTGACGTCATCCGCACATTTCCTCATCATGTGTGTGCGCCGCAAGGGAATTGCAGCGTCACACATAAGAGGTATCGCACCAGGATAGAAGGCTCCATCTAGTGGTGCGATTACAAATCTCTAAAGAGAGACCTATAATGCGCGGCCAGCCATTGCATCGAGGGGGGGGGGAATCTCCGTGGATGGAGTTAACCACATCAGGACTGAAATACATAGAGGGTATAGAAGAGGGCATAATAAAGATGAAGCAAGGGGGGAAGAAAAGTTAGGCAGAAATCATTGCCCGTGTGTGTATAGTGCTAAGTACTGATTGCAGTATTAGTAATTATGGGGATATAACAAAAAATGTTTTTCATACATAATTGAAAATTCCTTGCATAAATAGAATAGCATAGAAATAGCAAGGGAAGGGGAAGAGGGGTGGGGGGAAAAAAAGGGGGGGGGGAGAGCAGATTATTGACAAAAATAAGGGTTGGTAATCCAAACATCACATCTTATTATTGGCATGTTGACAATCATGTACAGGGTAGATTCTGTATGATAATTCAGTATAGACATAGATAGAAATGGCTTATAAATCATATGAGGATACTATTGCTTTATCCCTCCCCCCCTCCCCCCCTTCCCTTTTCCCCCCCTTAGAATGTATGCCCTTAGAAATCTTGAAGGCGGTGCTTGGTTTTCGGGGCCCGGTACGCGGCTAGGCTCCCAAAAAGTCCCACACATGTGGTATTCCCGTACTCAGGAGAAGCAGCAGAATGTATTTTGGGGTGAAATTCCACATATGCCCATGGCATGTTTGAGCAATTTATCATTTAGTGACAACATTTTGCAAAATTCTTTTTTTTTGGTCATTATTCAATCACTTGGGGCAAAAAAAAAAAAATATTCCATGGACTCAATATGCCTCTCGGCAAATAGCTTGGGATGTCTTCTTTCCAAAATGGGGTCATTTGGGGGGGTTGTGTGCCATATTGGCATTTTATGGCCTTCAAAACTGTGATAGGTAGTGATAGGTAGTGAGGAGTGAAATCAAAAATTTATGCCCTTAGAAATCTTGAAGGTGGTGCTTGGTTTTCGGGGTCCCGTACGCGGCTAGGCTCACAAAAAGTCCCACACATGTGGTATCCCCATACTCAGGAGAAGCAGCAGAATGTATTTTGGGGTGAAATTCCACATATAACCATGGCATGTGTGAGCAATATATCATTTAGTGACAACTTTGTGCAAAAAAAAATCAGTTTGTCATATTCCCGCAACTTGTGTCAAAATATTAAATATTCCATGGACTCGACATGCCTATCAGCAAATAGCTTGGGGTGTCTACTTTCCAAAATGGGGTCATTTGGGGGGGTTTTGTGCTATTTTGGCATTTTATGGCCTTCGAAACCTTTATAGGTAGTGAGGAGTGAAATCAAAAATTTGTGCCCTTAGAAATGCTGAAGGCGGTGCTTGGTTTTTGGGGCCCCGTATGCGGCTAGGCTCCCAAAAAGTCCCACACATGTGGTATCCCCGTACTCAGGAGAAGCAGCAGAATGTATTTTGGGGTGCAATTCCACATATAACCATGGCATGTGTGAGCAATATATCATTTAGTGACAACTTTTTGTAAACATTTTTTTTTTTCGTCATTATTCAATCACTGTGGGGGTTTTGTACTGCCCTGCCATTTTAGCACCTCAAGAAATGAGATAGGCAGTCATAAAATAAAAGCTGTGTAAATTCCAGAAAATGTACCCTAGTTTGTAGACGCTATAACTTTTGCGAAAACCAATAAATACACGCTTATTGCGATTTTTTTTACTAAAGACATGTGGCTGAATACATTTTGGCCTAAATGTTTGACTAAAATTTAGTTTATTCGATATTTTTTACTTTTTGTTATAAGAAAAATAATTTTTTTTCAAAATTTACGGTCTTTTTCCGTTTATATCGCAAAAAATAAAAATCGCAGAGGCAATCACATGCCATCAAAAGAAAGCTCTATTTGTGGGAAGAAAAGGACGCAAGTTTCGTTTCGGTACAACATTGCATGACCGCGCAATTACCATTGCATGACCGCGCAGCGCAGTGACAAATTGTAAAAACACCTTGGGTCTTTAGACAGCGTATTGGTCCGGGGCTTAAGTGGTTAAAGGAATTATTTGCAAAAATGGCACTAGATTCATATATTTTGTTCATAAATAGTGATGTATGCCCAAAAAAAGTGCCTTTTGGTGCATGTTATTACATTTTCACTTTATCCACTTAACCACTTCCATACCGTGCCCATTCTGGCACTTCTCTCCTTCAAGTAAAAATCATAATTTTTTTGCTAGAAAATTACTCAGAACCCCCAAACATTATATATATATATATTTTTAGCAGACACCCTAGGGAATAAAGTGGCAGTCATTGCAACTTTTTATCTCGCACGGTATTTGCGCAATCATTTTTCAAACTCCTTTTTTTTGGAAAAGAACATTTTTTAATGAATTAAAAAAATAACAAAACAGTAAAGTTAGCCCAATTTTTTTGTATAATGTGAAAGATGATGTTACGCCGAGTAAATAGATACCTAACTTGTCATGCTTTAAAATTGCGCACACTCATGGAATGGCGCCAAACTTCGGTACTTATAAATCTCCATAGGCAACGCTTACATTTTTTTTTACAGGTTACCAGTTTAGAGTTACAGAGGAGGTCTAGTGCTAGAATTATTGCTCTCGCACGCGGTGATACCACACATGTGTGGTTTGAATGGCGTTTACATATGTGCGCGGGACTTATGTGCGCTTTCTCTTCTGAGCACGAGCTACTGGGGACAGGGGCGTTTAATTTTTTTTTTTATATATATATTTTATATTACTTAATTTTTTTTATTTTTACACTTTTTTTATCACTTTTATTCCTATTACAAGGAATGTAAACATCCCTTGTAATAGGAATAGTTTGTGACAGGTCCTCTTTATGGAGAGATGCGGGGTCAATAAGACCCCACATATCTCCTCCAGGCTGGAAAAAAAATCACAGATCTCATGTTTTCAACAGCGATTGCGGCTTTGTTTACTTTCGGGTACCCGGGCATGATGTCATAACCGGTCACCGGAAATCTCTATGTTCTTCATTCGGCAGCAGCCGATTCGTTCTCCAGGCCTCCGATGGCACGGGAGAGCCCGGAGAAGCACCGGATGGCGGCGGGAGGGGGGGATGTCCCCTCTCGCTGCCTGTAAGAATGATCAAGCAGCAGAACCGCCGCTATGATCATTCTTATAATGTGCAGAATCGCCACCTAAAAAAAAAAAAAGATATCTGAATGATGCCTGTAATGATGCCTGTAGCATTTTATGACCAATTTGTGCAGAAATCCATATCATTCCAAAGGGGTTCACATACTTTTTCTTGCAACTGTAGTTAGCCCAATTTTTTTATACCATGAAAGATGTTACGCCAAGTAAATTGATACCCAACATGTCTTGCTTCAAAGTTGCACCCGCTCGTGGAATGGCGACTAACTTTTACTCTTAAAAATCTCCATAGGCAACGTTTAAAGAATTCTACATGTTGCATGTTTTGAGTTACAGAGGAGCTCTAGGGCTAGAATTTTTTCTCTTGCGCTAGCGATCGTGCCATTACCTCACATGTGTGGTTTGAACACCGTTTTCATATGCGGGCGCTACTCACGTGTGCGGTCACTTCTGCACACAAGCTTTTTAATTTTTACACTGTTCTTTTAAAAAAAATGGTGTCACTTTTATTCCTATTATGAGGAATGTAAACATCCCTTGTAATAGAAAAAAAGCATGAGATCTGGGGTCAATATCTCATATTTACACTAAAATGCAATAACAAAATTTAATAAAATGAATGTCATTTGAAAAAATAAATTAAAAATAAAATGTCCCTTTAAGAGCTATGGGTGAAGTGACGTTTTGACGTCGCTTCCGCCCTGCAATGATATGGGGACGAGTGGGGGCCATCTTTCCCTCACTCATCTCCATGCCAAGCCAGGGACAGGACGCAATCGCCACTGGCTCTGGTAAGCGGCAGAGGGCACCGTCCTCTCCTGCCACCGATAAAAGTGATGTTGTGTCTGCCACCTCAGAGACCACTTTTATCTTGAAGCGGACCACCCGCTGAAGAATACCAGGGTTATGGTAGCTAGCTTCTGCCATAACAACGGTATTCCTCTTCAAAGTAACAACGTAAAATGACGGCGGGCGGTCCGGAAGTGGTTAAGGACCGGGTCTATTTTTTTACACTTGGTGTTTACAAAGGGGTGACCAGATTTTTCAAATGATATCCGGGGACATATTTTTTCTTTACTAGTAATGGCAACAATCAGCAACGCTCTGCCCGTCGCCGCCCGCCTCACAGCCTCTCAAGTCTTACTCTTCGGGCCCCGGCTACTACTGGATGTGGAGCGGAGGAAGATCACTCCGCCAGGGAAGGCAAGGAGACAGGCAGGTGGCTGGCCAGGATTTGAGCCAAGGCAGAAGAACATGCGAGCGAAGCTGAATGGGCATGCACCGAAACTGAAGAAATATTCCCTCCGCTCCGACCAGCACATGATCGTCAGAAAGGGGCACAGATAATGGGAAAAATACAACCCCTCTATGCTTGCTAGTAGGCACGGCGGAGCGGGGGGGTGTAATTCAAATTTTTTTATTTTAATTCTGCACTGACTGTCTTTGAAATTGCCCCTGCCCCATATTAAATCCAATCTGGGGACAAAACCAGGGACAGACTTGGTCCGGGGACAGTGTCCTCAATCAGGGGACTGTCCCCTGAAACTGGGGATGTCTGGTCACCCTAGTTTACAAGTTAAAATCATTTGTTTTTTGCTAGAAAATTTCTTAGAACCCCCAAACATTATATATATATATATATATATATTAAGACACCCTAGAGAATATGTCACACTGTATTTGCACAGTGAAAAAATACACATTTTAAGGATTAAAAAAAAAGGGAAACAGTAAAGTTAGCCCAATTTTTTTCTGTATATTGTTAAAGATAATGTTTCAAGATGTCATGCTTCAAAATTGCAACCACTCGTGGAATGGCGAGAAACGTTGTCACTTTAAAATCTCCATCGGCGAAGTTTAAATATTTCTACAGGTTGCCAGTTTTGAGCTACAGGGTAGGTGTTTTGCTAAAATTATTGCTCTCGCTTTAACAATCGCAGAAATACCTCACATGTGTGGTTTGAACATTATTTACATATTCGGGCACGACTTGCGTATGCATTCACTTATACGCACGAGCACGGCAGGACGGAACACTTACATTTTTTTTATTATTTATTTTAAAAAAAAATTGTACACTGTACCTTTAAAAAAAAAATTGGATCACTTTATAGCAGAAAAAAATTGGATCCCTTATAGCAGAAAAAAAATGCATGACAGGACCTCTTTAATGTGAGATCTGGAGTCAAAAAGACCTCACATTTACACTTAAATGCAATAAAGTAAAATAAAAGAAAAACAATTCCCCTTTAAGACCATCCAATGGTATGGAGTTGAGTTGGGGGCCATCATTCCCTCACTCGACTTCCAGCCTCGGAGGAGAAAGGACCAGATCGTCTCTAGGAGGGGGGTGGGCACCTCTCCCGCTGCCGATAAAAGTGGTCTTGCAGCGAATCCGCCACAGAGATCACTTATATTTGAAAGCGGACCGCTCGCAGTTTTTACCTATCTGCTGCTGGAACAACAGTATTCAACGTCAAATTACTGACGTATAACGTCAGGGAGCAGTCTGGAAGTGGTTAAGTTGTACATTACTTTATTGCTACACATTTACATGGTCTCAGCCGAACATTTTTATACATTGCATGTTACTATCCTCAAAACTGGCTACATATTTATTTAGCTAGGGGACATACTTTTTGCATGATCGTGATAAATTTGGCATTTGGTCATTGGGTCTATTGACTAACTCCTTTAACCTGTTGCCACCAGCACCAAACATATACTGTATGTGGTGTCACAGAAGTGGGCTTTCTTCGAAAGAACCACATATATGCGCGCCAGCAATTGTGCTAAAAGTGTGCCCCATAGCGCACTCCCAGCACAGAGACTTAACTGACCCTGGCAGCTTCTTATATTGTTTTAATTATCGGGAGTCAGGATGACCGACTCTGCATTATGTGATTGCTGTGATAGCCTGCGACATAGTAGTCTGTAAAATATGACCCTACACTCTCTTTCTCCTTATGAAAAGAAGAAGAAAAAAGTATCTTCTGTGTGTAAGAAAATAAAAATAAAGAAAGTAAGTAGATCAAGGTAAGATCTAGAAATATCAGGGTCACGTTCAAAATCCAGAGTAAGGGTCAAAGGTCCAGGTCAGCATGATTTAGGCAGAGTTTTAAAAAACGCACTATTGTTTCTTATATACACATTTATGATATTGCTGAAAATATCAGGAGTAGATATTTTTTTTTATGTTGCGTCATTGCAAGAAATATACAGCCAAAGTAAAAAAAAATATATTTTGGGGGCTAATTTTCTTTTGATTAAAAAAACAAACAAAAAAAAAACTCAATCAATACCCATTACTATTTATTTGTTTACAAACGTTTTTATTGAAGCACAAGGTCATAGTAAAAGCATTTACCAGTGATAAAACATGAACAAGTGAGAGACCCATTACTATTTATAACCAAATAAAGGCCCAATTTATCATGGAAAAAAAAAACAAGGAATAATTTAACTGGATACACTAAATAGTGGCGATGATGTGTACAGTTTTACAAACACATGACAAAGTTGCAAAACTGTGTTCAGGCATTGAGACATTGAGATTTGTTTCAACTTAAACAGGCATTAAAGCGGAGTTCTGTCGGAATTTTTTTTTTTTTTAACCGGTCAATGACCAGCTCCTGCACATATACGTTGGCAGAATGGCACGGCTGGGCAGAGTAACGTATATTCACTCCACTTTAAAATTCCTGCTGTGTGGGCGCCTGTTGTGGCAAAACTGGGCTGTATGCAGAGCACACCGCCATTTTGCCCTGTGCTATTAAGCACAGAATCCGTCTTAATGAAATAATCCATATTTAAACTAAATAGATTCACTCACCATCCATACAAAAAGACACCATCACCCATCAGCTTGTTCTCAAGTCACCGTCCCAGTCATCACTGGTCTGCCGACGCCCTCACAGGCAGTTTTATTAAAGACTCAGTAGGAAGTGAGGTCACAGGGTGTCAGCTCCACCAAGCAGATGCCCATATACGGAAGCCCTTCCAACAGGGATTCAATACAGTAATATAACAATAACAAAATAATACAACAACACCACAATACAATACAATGAATAGAAATACATACAATGAATACAAATACATACAATGCTGCTAAAGTCTTATGGGCGTGTCCGGGCGGGGAGCGCATGTGCCCCTCCAGAAACGTCCATAAGCTCTCATATTAAACGCTGATAGAATTCTGAAACTGCGCCATTCCATAGAATAATGCATATCCAGATTATACCCTTATTAAGGTGGAATGGAGGCTATCTACAGGCGTACGCTACGAATCCCAAGCCCTGCTGATCAGACAAGACCCAGATAAGAACGCACATCTGTCCATAACCACTCGTGTGCTTGCGGAGTGAGCGCATACCCTCCCCAACGATCGTCTGTGCTAAATGCACAGAGGGCCCCTCGTTAGCGGACATATGCCCACGCCGCAAACATCACATTCCAACCTCAAGACATTTTCTACTACCAGACGAGATTCAACCAGCCTCAGACTGCCCCAGTCAGTTCTATTTAGAGCGGGCTGCGGAAGTACTAAAACTGGGTGCCATTATGACAATACATCTTTAAATTTCCACAACAGCGCCCCTGCCGCGAGCTCGGTGACCGCGGGAGCTGCGGACTTGATGTCCGCCGGTGTCCCGCGATTGGGTCACAGAGCTGCAGAATGGGGAGAGGCAAGTGTAAACAAGCATCTCCCCATTCTGCCTAGTGACACGTCACTGATTGTCTGCTCCCTCTCATCGGGAGCAGCAATCAGTAACGTGTCACTCTTAGCCATGCCCCCTAACAGTTATAATTACTCCCTAGGACACACTTAACCCCTTCCTAGCCCCCTAGTGGTTAACCCCTTCACTGCCAGTCACATTTATACAGTAATCAGTGCATATTTATAGCACTGATATATGTGAATGGTCCCAAAATAGAGCCAAAAGTGTCTGATGTGTCTGCC